>NC_088643.1:44240713-44318213 GCF_964019385.1 Sycon ciliatum
GCACTGTTGTAGATTTGTTGTTTGCTGTTGTTGCCCGATTTCCTTGTGTTGCTACTAGTACTTGCTGATGGCAAAACCTTTCGAGGTTCGCAGGCATGTTTGCCAATGCTGTTAAGTTGAGTGTTAACCCCCTAATAATAATATTAATAATAAGGCCACGCCGTTTTTTATCTGTGTTTCGCGTCCCCCGCGCGCATGTATTTCACAGCCGGAGTTAAAAAAAAAATAAAAAATGGAACAAATTTTTTTTGGAAAATGCAATTCAAATTTAATGCAAACCCAGAAAACCGGAAAATGTACTGTAACCCGAAAGGAAAAAAACGGAAGAAGATTGTTACACGTAACTATTATGTTTGCATCAATTAAATATTTGTTCTATTTATCGCATGATTGCACTCAGCTCACACACATGTACATGTACATGTGTGTGTGTGTAATAAGCTGGGCCGCAAGTCACACAATCATCATGCCGCCTGTGTTTGGACCACAAGCTTGGCAGAGGGGATACACTCGTGTACTAGTATTCATGTAGTCAATGTACATGAACAGTACCGCGTCGCTTCTACATTGTATTCACTGTACACAAATGCAATGCACGTACACTGTTTTTTTTGGATGGCTTTTTTATTTTTTCGCCCTCCCTCATTGATTTCATCGAACAAGGTGACGCGAAACATAGAAAAAATGGCATGGCCTAAGAAGAAGAAGGAATTCGTGACTAAAGGGTTGATGAAACTACAATAGGATTTATATACACTTGGAGTGAGAAAAACGAGGATACAAGAATAGTAGGAAAAATAGCACAAACTTTGGACTTCACTGCAGCTGACTCGCCTTGTACAGGACAATATCGGAGCAAGAGCAGAAAAGTTGTACACGGGCATTTGCTTCTTCGATCTTGCCAAGGCGTTTGACACAGTGTGGCATAGAGGTCTCTTGAGGAAGCTTCAAGTCATATTTAACATCTCTGACACACCGTTGAAGTGGATAGAGAGCTATCTTTCTGGGAGAAGCCAGTTTGTGTCCGTGTCGGGAGCAGACTCTCCAAAGCTACCCGTGCTGTCGGGGGTGCCTCAGGGCTCAATTCTTGGACCATTGCTTTTTGTTTTGTATGTTAATGATCTACCAAGTCATGTTTCTGGAATGTCATTGTTTGCTGACGATACAGCTGCTTTGCGCCACTGTAAAACTGTCAAACAGCTTGAGTCAGAGTTGCAAGACGCGATAAATATGATTGTCACCTGGATGTCCAGTTGGAGGCTTCAGGCAAACGTTTCAAAAACCAGAGTACTGTTTCTAACAGATTCTGCCTCAATGTTTAAGTTCACCTTTCCCAATTCACCCACAGAAATTCAGACGGTAAAGGAGCACAAACACCTAGGGGTAATGTTCGATTCATCCATGTCCTGGTCGGCTCATGTAGATTACATTTGTAATAAAGTCAGCCGTGCTCTTGGCTATATTAAAAGTCATTGTAAACATCCCTCTATTCCGTGCCGTTCCGCTATATAAAATTTATCTCCTTCCATTGTTTGAATATGCTGCCACAGCCTGGTGTGGCCTAGCTAAGGTCTTATCCGATTCCATTGAAGTTCATCATAAGAAAGTTCTAAAAATTTTGTTCTCGAAGAAACCTTCCTTTCCCTCCAATGAGTTGTACTTATTAGCTCAGACTACTCCGCTAGAGCAACGCCGACTAACTTGCCTCTGTATATTGGTTCATCGAATGCTCTTGGGTTGTGTTCCTGAACATATAAAGCCTTATAACTTGTTTGTTTCGGGCCGCTCAACCAGAAACAAAGTGTCTCTTCCCAAGGCCAAGTCAACGCAATTCACAAGATCGCCATTCTTCCAGGGCTACTGTGCGTGGCTACAACTTCCTGACTCAGTGAAGACTTCTGCATCATTGAAAGAATTTAAAGTGAATCTGAGGGCCTGCTGATGACTGAGTGCACCATAATAATAATACTTGCAAGTAAAAAACTAATCAATATAGCTTTTCGGCTGTTTCCTTTTCATGTATATAATCTTCTCCTTCTTTTACCATGGTTGGCTATCACCCACATCTTCCCGTTTTGGCTGCCATCGGAAGCCATAAGATGTTGAATAAATAAATAAAATAAAATTTGCACTGCCTGGTAATAAAAACTATACAGGTGAGAAATGATAGGAAATTCAGCAAGTGGAGTGTGACAATGTCACCACACTTACACTCTTCCATTAATTTTGCGCTCGCCGCCCGGGACCACTAGGTCGGGGAGGTTGACCTACCTCATCGGCACGCATGCCAGGCTCCTCTGTGTTGTCAATGTTTTCGCTTGTCCAATTTTGTCTACTTCCCCTTTTATGTTGCTGGCCAGTGTTTTGTAGCAATAAAAACACACACACACACATACACACACACTTGCACATGCATGATTGTACATTGTCACACTGCACTTGCTGAATTTCCTATCATTTCTCACCTGTATAGTTTTTATTACCAGGCAGTGCAAATTTTCCGGAGTTTGTGCTATTTTTCTTACTATTCTTGTATCATCAAAAAAGTATTCTTTTTAGACCAAAGAGTGGTATATTTGATAAAATTTAATAACGATAGAAATATTTACGATACTTCTCCAGACGTTTTGTTGTTCTGAACAACATCGTCAGTGGATAAACTTTATCCACTGACGATGTTGTTCAGAACAACGAAACGTCTGGAGAAGTATCGTAAATGTTTCTATCGTTATTAAATTAGACCAAAGAGTGGTATATTTGATAAAATTTAATAACGATAGAAATATTTACGATACTTCTCCAGACGTTCCGTTGTTCTGAACAACATCGTCAGTGGATAAAGTTTCTTTATCCACCGACGATGTTGTTCAGAACAACGAAACGTCTGGAGAAGTATCGTAAATATTTCTATCGTTATTAAATTTTATCAAATATACCACTCTTTGGTCTAGAAAGAATACTTTTTTGATATTACAAGTACAATGAGAGTGAATAATCAACGGCTTGTCCACCAACTCTTATTCTTGTATCCTCGTTTTTTTCTCACTCCAAGTGTATAAATCCTATTGTAGTTTCATCATTCCCTTTAGTCACGAATTCCATTGATAATTGTGAGAAGAAAACTTTCTGGAATCCTTTATTCGTTGCTATGGTTGTGATAGCAGGCAGGCATAGTGGGATGGTCTAAGAGACTAAGACCATGATTGAGAAACAGAGGGTACCAGACTGCTTGGAAGCGGAAGGATTTTTCCAGCCGTCCTGCGACCCACAGTTGAATTAGGAACTCGTGGCCTGGCACGAGGGAAGCATGGATGCAGCGAATGGGATTTTCGGTCTTTGATCAATTTGGTGGTGGGTCTGATCTACTCACCTCCCACTTCTTTAGGAGCTGTATCTGCGCCTTGATCTTTGAGGGTGACGGCGTTGTTGTTGTTGTTGTTGTTGTTGTTGTTGTTGTTGTTGTTTGAAATCTTTTATTCTCACGATGGCCTGTGGCCAATAAGAGAGAAATAATTACAGGCACGGGGATCAGATACAGAGAGATCAAAGTTAAGCTGCTTGCTGAGGCAGTAGCGATGGCAATAGGGAGTTTATCACATAGGCTGGGCGCAATGGAGCTATAGATGTGCTGAGCAATGTGAGCAAGTACATACGGAAGAGATGACAAGTGGTTGGATGTTTGCTTTGAAATCTCGTCTGGGGTTGATTTGCCGGAGGCTGAGTGGAATGCTATTAAAGAGATCAAGAGAAGCATAGATGGGGAGTCCCTTATCCGGTTTGTACGTGTTGTGGGTAGCTCAAAGGTGCGGGGGAACCTGAGCGTGCGAATGGGTTGTATTCGGGGTAGGTGATTTGCAAGAAGGTGTGGTGGTGCATATCTATGATGCAGGCTATGTGCAAGAAGGATATGGGAGAGGGTACGGCGGCTGCTGAGTGATGGTCGTTTGAGTCGGTGCAGCAGCACGGAGTGGGTTCTGTGTTCAAAGAGGGGGAGATGCAAACAGAGGCGAGCGGCGCGCCGTTGGATGTGCTCAAGTCGGTCGTTCAGGGTTGCGTGGAGGGGTGAGAGGACAGTGCAAGCATACTCAAGAATAGGGCGGATGTAGGTTAGATAGATGGAGGAGAGAGCAGAAGTGTTAAAGGAATTGCGTAGTCGCAGGAGAAGGAACATCTTTCTGGTCGCTTTAGTGATGATGTAGTCAACATGCGAGTTCCAGCATAGATTCTGCTGTATGAGAAGGCCAAGGTGGCGATGCCTTGAGGCCACAGTGAGGTTGGTATCGTTGAGTTTGATTGATGGTGGTCTGGGAGGTGGCCGGTTGGTGTGGTGAAAGTGGATGACAGTGGTCTTACTTTCGTTGACCAGGAGATGCCAATCCTTCAGCCACTGTGCCGCGGTTGTCACAGCTGACTGGAGGTGCTCTTCTGCGGCTAGAAATTTCTCGTGAGCGGCAATGATGGCAGTGTCGTCGGCAAACTGGCTGCACTCAGTGTTGGCATTTATGCAGGCGGTTGGCAGATCGACTGTGTAGGCCGTGAACAAAAGCGGCCCCAAGACAGAGCCTTGGGGGACCCCCGCTGGAATGTTCAGCCAGGTTGATTTGCTGCTCTCCACTTGCACACGTTGTCGTCTGTTGGTGAGATAAGAGGCAAGCCACTGGAGGCATTTACCATCGAGTCCGAGGTGGGCCACTTTTGCAAGCAGTCCTTGGTGCCACACCCGGTCAAACGCCTTAGATAGGTCGAAGAAGCAAGCAATTACTGTTTGCCTGGCGTCTCTTTTCTCGGTGATCTGATGGATTAACCGAGATAGCTGCTGTGTGGTGCCATCGTTTGGCCGAAAGCCTGATTGGCCGTTGGGGAGGTGAGGTTGGATGTGGTTCGAGATGCGGTCAGCAACTATCCTCTCTTGTACTTTCGACGTCACGCTGAGTAGCGATATCGGTCGATAGTTGGAGGGCTCGGTTTTGCTGCCCTTCTTGTGGGTTGTTGTTGTTGTTGTTGTTGTTGTTGTTGTTGTTGTTGTTGTTGTTGTTGTTGTTGTTGTTGTTGTTGTTGTTGTTTATTCTCATGATGGTGTTGCTGTTGCTGTAGTTGTTGTAATAAAGTTTGTTCTTGAAGTTCTGGAATTGCACAGAGCTGATACATACGAGTCCATACGTTTGACCTTCACAGGGCTGTTGCAGACAAATCCATACGTTTGACCTGCACACAGAGCTGTTCCAGACACAGACAAGTCCACACACCATATAGACTGCCACAGTGGTGGAATTGTATGCATCTACTGCCGGTGTGGTGCAGAGAGGATAGCACATGTCATGGCTTCTCTGTCTATCCGCACCGTATGCAGCTGTGTAGCTTGTGGTAACATGCGTCACTCACACCTGCTGTGAGAGGTGGTGCTAGTTCATTGCCATGTCTGTGCTGGCACTAGTCATCCACCAGTCATACACTAGTCATGCACCAGTCGTGCACCAGTCATGCACTAGGCATGCACTAGTCATACACTAGTCATGCACTAGCCATGCACTAGTCATACACTAGTCATGCACTAGTCATGCACTAGCCATGCACTAGTCATGCACTAGTCATGCACTAGTCATGCACTAGCCATGCACTAGTCATGCACTAGCCATGCACTAGTCATGCGTCAGTTATGCGTCAGCCCTACCTAACCAGTTTTGAGGTCTGTGCGACTTGTGTATCAGTTGCATAGTGACTGTGTTAGCGACTGGGGGCTCAAGTCAACACCCACCCGTGTTCTCACCTCAATCTCGCATGATGGCACCATTTATATGGGTGCTCAAGTCAGCACCCACCGCTGTTCTTAGCACTATTTATATGGTTGCTCAAGTCAGCACCCTTATATCGTTGCTCAAGTCAGCACCCTTATATCGTTGCTCAAGTCAGCACCCACCGCTGTTCAACTTCTTAGCACTATTTATATCGTTGCTCAAGTCAGCACCCACCGCTGTTCTTAGCACTATTGATATCGTTGCTCAAGTCAGCACCCACCGCTGTTCTTAGCTCATCAGAATGTGATGGCATTACTCACATCGATAAGTGTGTAATGTTGGACACTGGGAAAAAAAGTAGTGTTCCATCTTGAAGTAAGTTTGTGGTGTTGGTCGTGGCTAATGATGTATATGTACGTGTGAAGTTTCTCTGTGACAGTTGTATACGTTACATGGGCATAGATTGCTATTTGTTAGGCGTGTTGCTAAACTGAGCAGCAAGGTGCGGGCAGCAGGACATGTACGCAGGATACCTCCCCCCCCCCCCCCCCCCGCACGCATTGGTCCTACTTGAGGTGTGTGGTGTATGCGTGTGTGTACGTGTGAAATGTGCACCTTGTTCTTCGCACATCCCACCATTGTCATGGCATGCCAGGTGTATGCTGGTAACGAAGGGTGTCATCTTCTCTGCTACCCTTGTACGGTCTAAAAGGATAGTGGAAGCTCCAGCCGGTTCACTCCCCTTCTTGTGCTTAAGCTGCTGTACCATTTCTTGCCTCTGTCACGGATGTACATCTAATTTTTCTGCTGTGCACGGTCCATTGTTGCTGATTTGTATGTGGCTGGTGGCCAGTGTCCTGTGACAACGCAATGCCCCATCCAGTATGTGTCTTCTGCAACGGCGGACGGTACCATGCCAAAGCATTGGAATGCCTGCACACCATTTGCCTGAAGTGCCTAGTGAGTCGTGTCGATGGCCAGGGCAATATTGAGTGTATTGAGTGCTCCAAGATCACCACCAGCGCTCCACCTCATGGGATGCAGTACGTGCACACCTTGCCTAGCGTGGGACTACCTGCTGCTGGTGATGACGACAGCGGTGGCGATGGTATCCGCCTCAGCAGCAGTCAGCGTGACATTGCCGTTGATGGCGCCTGCTGCGATGAGTGCTTGACGGATGAGGAGGAAGCCAGCATGGTCTGCTACAGTTGCGGCTCGCACATGTGCGAGTTGCATGGCAAATGCCACCGTGTCTCTAAGAAAACGCACCACCATTACGTCAGGAGTATCCGCTCCATTGCTGCTACTGCTGATGGCAGTGCGGCAGCGGCAGCAGGCCTCGACCGTGCTGCTGCAGATATCCAGTATTGTCCTGTGCACATCTTCAATCCATTGAAATTCTACTGCGATGAGTGTAAGCGGCTGCTCTGTGACAAGTGCTGTACGCGTCGGGAACACCTCCAGCACGGCAAGTCTGCAACTCACACAATACCAGTAGCTGCGGCGAGGGCGAGGGAAGAGATAGACTCTCGTATCCAAGATGTATTTAAAGCTGGCGACATTGTCTGCAGTTGTCCAGACAACACCAAGTCACCCTCTTGCAGTCTACATGGCAACAAGGTTGATCGCTATGCCACTCAAATGCAGGAGGATATCAAGAAGTGGTCCGATTTTCTTGAGACTTCTCTTGAGGAGCGCAAGTCGAAGCTGCTTTCGCAAGTTGCAGATCTTGAAAAGAGCCAGAAGTTGAAGATAGACATGGAGAAGCTTAGCTTAGAGACATCACGCCATTATCTGGAGACAGTGCGGATATTGCTAGCGGTGTGTGATGATTTGGAATTAGTGCGCCTAGGTGAGAGTATTGAGGAGGCGCTGGAGCAGGTGCAGAAATTCTTCGATAAAGTTGCGCCGATGCCCTGGACAGATTTTCGTTTCCAGGACACGGGCTTTAAAGAGGCGTCTGACGCGATTAATGAGTCGGGGCAAATCGTAACGTGCTTAGACGCTGCTGCTGTCTACTGTTTGAAGCCTGATCCCCACTATACTGGTTATCTTGTCCATGAGAAGCTGACGATCCCTGTAGAAGTTGTTGACGTTGATAAGAAAAGAGTTGAAAAGGCTGTGTTTCAATCGTCTGTCATCGCCTTAAAACCTGCCTGTGACGGTCACAGCAAAGACGGAGAGAAGTGTGAAAACTGTTCCCCCCTCGATTGTTCTCGTCGAGAAGACAGAGAAGAAACAGAAGATGCTGTCGGGCATTTTACATTTCAGTCATCGCAACCAGGTAGCTATGCTCTGCGACCATGGCTGAACTCTAAGGCGTTTGATGGGTTCACGATGCATGTGGGTGCCTTGGTGCCATGCGTGTTCCAGCAGGACATGTGTGGCACCTCTATCCAACTTACGAACAACATGCACACCGCTCAACTTAAAAACTCCAACAGTAGCGGTGTTGTTTGCATCCGTCCCCTATCAAGCGACTCTGGAGCTGTGGATATACTGCGCTTTCAAATTAACAACTTTCCACATCAGTCGAATCTCTTTATCCTGCTCAGTGATCCAGCGATCGTCAAGGCGACAGCGGCAGACAAGAAGAAGCGTGGTTCAGCCAAGTTGCCACGTTCGTATGGATTTTGCTGTGGAGCGTCCACGAAAGGATTGACCAATAGTACCGTTACTGCTCTTACTGGTGAGATTCCGCCTACAACTCCGCTGCATGTCCGCGTAGTCTATCACCATGATCAGCAGTATCTTGGTGCCGCCATCGAAGGCACGGACATCGCCGGCAGGGTCGATAATGTCGTTGTGAAGTCCGGCATGCATTGGTGTGTGCGCATGGGGTATGTGGAAACGCGCGTCACTCTGTGTAACACCCTACCGTAAAGGTGACACTGCTTGCCGCCGGCGCGCGTCTATACCTGTGTGCCTATCTGCTACATGCTATTGTCTACTTCGACTTCTACCGCTCATATCCATCGCCCAGCTTGGTTCCACTGTCAGTGTGTGGTGATGACTGTGAATGTCACACTAGTCGTCGGCACGAGCTTTTACCTAATATGTTCTTGTCTTCTACTTGCCTGTGTTGTTGCTCTTGTCCCAAGGACTAAGGTACTAGTTTTTTGTCTTGTCCCACCATCCCCCGGCAAAAAGAAGCAGGACGTAATTTCTTGTTCAATTTACTCCTTGTAGCTGTTGGGACTGCATTGTTTGTGTTGCACAGCCATGACTGCCCTCCCGTGACTGTGCCTGTATCACATAATACCAACCCGCATGGCTGTATGCGCTGATTGTCTCTACACTGTCGCCTGTCCCCAGCACATACGGTGTGCCAATCCTGCGTGCTACTTGTCATGGGCCTCGGCAACACTGTGCATGTCTGCATGTTGGTTTGCCACCGTTGTGCATTATTTCACACACTCTCATGTATGACTTGACTGTGCTTCAAATCTGCTTTGCTTTGAAGTAGTCGTCCTGTGAACCAGACTCCACTGATGTGATGCTGGTGCTGCTACATTTCATGTCATTGCGAGTACTGCCGCTGCTGCTGCTGCTGCTGCTTTTTGAACGTGCCACCGTTGACCGTCGTGTTCAAATAAATACACCTTCGTCCTTTACTAATCCAGCGCCTAGCACGCTAGTGTATTCTGTAGAAACCAATGTGTTGTGCACGCTGCAGCAGTACGTAAAGTTTGTGAATCCAGCACGTGAGCGGGCTGCACGTGCCGGACATGCTCCATCACACAATGAGTGCGAGCTTACCGAGGTTCCCATGGGCCCCACTGCACTGCGCTGGCAAATTGTTGCTCTTGTCATTGACTGCAGAAATACGTGTATGCCTAGTACCCTCTCTTTTCCTGGCATGTGCTCAGACTGGGTAGTAGTCTTAGTTGATTCCCTTTCTAAAACACAATTTATATTGGCTCTAAGTCTGAAAGTTAGACTACTAAAAGCATTTAACATTGCTGTGAGTGTAGATTCAGAATCCCAAAACTGTCCGGAAATGTGAACTTCGTTTCTAGCCAAGTCCATGTGTGTAGTAATGATAAGTACTGATACTTATTGCAAGGGATGCACCACACAATTGTAAAACTATACTAAAATATATTATTATGTTTGAGTTGTCAAGCTTTAGCAAGCCCAATGGAGTAACAATCCCGGGAAGACACTCTCAATAATTTTGTAATAATGTCGTGTTACTGAAATGCATTCTGGTCGAATTGTCGTGCACCTGCCGTGTCGGCCTGGGTTTTGCCTGTTATGATGTGTATCAATCTCTAGCTGAAAGATTGCGTGATCTGAGTGCCATGCATGCTGTTCACATATTGACTGAACCGAGTCATATGTATAATGTACATGTACATGTCTTCCGTTGTGATAGCCCTGGCTATAAGGTATATTGAGTTTGTGCATCCGTCAGAGCGCTTTCATGGGGGTGCATCATTCGAATTACATGGTTTCAACGTTACTTGGCGTCGCTCAGCATCTGGGAGTGGTGAACATCCCCCCCCCCCCCCCCACACACACACTGCTCTCTCTCTCTCTCTCTCTCTCTCTCTCTCTCTCTCTCTCTCTCTCTCTCTCTCTCTCTCTCTCTCTCTCTCTCGCTCTCGCTCTCTCCCCCTCCCTCTCTCTCTCTCTCTCTCTCTCTCTCTCTCTCTCTCTCTCTCTCTCTCTCTCTCCCTCTCTCTCTCTCTCTCTCTCTCTCTCTCTCTCTCTCTCCTTGACGGTGCTTGTTGTCTTTTTGTTTGCCACTCTTGGTTTCAGAGAGACGACTTTCATCAACCTGCTGGACTGGCAGAGGCAGCTGAGCCGTGTTGCTATACATGACTACATGGGTGTGGAGATGTGGCTCTCGGTAAGGATCACTCCAGTCGATTCCATGAAATACTGGATATCCCAATCCGCTTGTTAGTACTGAGAATCCCAGGCGGGCAAAAAAACCAAATTTCTCACCAATGCCACTACTGTCAGTAGTACTGTTACTTTCTCTCTTTCTTTCTTCTTGTCGGCACTATAACCCCCGTACACTGTATTAACCGACTAACCATCCACGGCTGTTTTGTTTCTGCTCTAGACACTCTTGCACCAGGCACGCTACACGCACGTTCCGGTCGGAAACTTGCCCAAGGACATTCCGCTGTTTGCAAGCGATGTGTTCTACGCGCGGCACTTGTTGAAGCAGAACCACTTGCTCTGGGTGTCGGAGAGTGCTCGGCCAGACCTCGGCGGCAAAGAAGAGGATGACAATCGCCTGATGGTCGGTGACATGTTCGGTACTAATGTCGGCACGAGTGGCCTAGAGATCAACCATCCAGCCTACTACCAGACTGTCTGCGTGGAGTTGACGCTGGACAGCTTAGCTGTGAACACTGTTCTGCAGGTAGGTGACGACAGAACGAACCTAGAACCTACCTATTTCAAGAGGTCTGAAGCGTGTGCAGCCTTAGAATCCTTTGGCTTTGTCATAACTCCACTATAAAAGACATAACAAATTTCGCTCAAATTGTGTCAACTGTCGGTCATAACTTATGTAATGTTGGCCTGATTTTCAAAATCTTGAGTTCGCCGGAAAGCTCTTATAAGAACGAACACAATGAGCTATCACCCAGCAAAGTTTAAGCAGCAGGCCCAGCTCTACAGCCTAGCAAAGTCACCATTTCGCTGGGAGTGCCCTCAATCCCTTTCTCCTTCAGCCATTTCATTTTCATTGCTCGCCCAGCTCCTTTTTTCTTTTCTAAATTGCTGCAGCAGGTAGGCAGCACCAGAATCTTCACGCATTCTTTGATGACTGGGAATGGACAACAAGGGGGAATTTCCCGTTTCATACCCGAAAATGTGCTTGGAGTGAGAAAAGTGTTGTCAACAAACTTTCGAGTGTGATATCTCAACAACTGTTGTAGCTATGGTCGAAATAAGTACACCATTGGAAAGCTGAGGATCCTTCGATTTTACAATAGCATTTGACTGTTATGGCTGATTGAACATTAGCGGAATACCGTCGAAATTTGTAAAGTGTGGAGCCAACGCGTTAAAAATATATGCAACTCTGAAAATAAAAAAATAATAATATAATCTTAACTGACGAAGTCCAGCCTGTGTTGCTCTTTTCGAACGCACCATGGCGCGCTTGAATCCGTTCAACCTCCCAATTCGTTTTCAAACGCACCACGGCGCACCTGAATCCGTTCATTTCCTTTGGCTTTGGATGATTAGTACACTCGTACACGACATCCCCCTGTCTTCTCTTTCCATGTGTCCGGTACACTTGTACCCCCCCCCCCCCTCAGCCGGGCTCAGGGTCGACCAGAGTTCCCTTTCCCCTCCCCTACCTTTGGATGCCTAGCACACTCGTACACGACGCCCCCCCCCCCCCCCCCCCCCCCCCCCAGCCGGGCTTAGGGTCGATCAGAGTGGCCTCTTTCCAAAACTTTTTCAAAAACGCACCATGGCGTGCCTGAATCCTTTCAATCTTTTCATCCTTGGATGTCTCGTACACTCGTACACGACGTCCCCCTCAACCGGGCTCAGACTCGACCAGAGTGCCTTCTCTCCAATGTGTCTAGTACACTCGTACACGCCCCCCCCCCCCCCCAGCCGAGCTCAGGGTCGACCAGAGTACCTTCTCTCCTAGTCTGGTACACTCGTACACAACGTCCCCCTAAGTGGTCCTTTCCGTACCTCCTGACACGTTGCCTTAGTCCTGTGTTTTCCAGTTTGACCAGGAACACTGATTACAAGTATTTCAATTCCTTCCAGTTTTGGATATTTGGGACACTCGGCGTTTCCGCTGAGTGCCCCTGAGCCTGCCGTCTCTAGGACTTGTCACCTAGTCCCCTACACTGTCCTAGTTCGGTACTGTGTTTCCTGCGTGTGTTGCACACTTCCCACACATTTCACATGCTGGCGTTCCCGTCAGCCCGTGTATCCTCTCATGAATATGCTGCATTTTAGCCCTGAACTAACTAAGAGGCAGCATGCTCTACTCACTGTTAGAATAAAAGTGGGGCAACGACCACTTTCATTCTAATGACTGCATGACCATGAAGTAATAGTTCATACTGCAGCTCCTAATATACTACCGGTGATGACACCGTGTAAAGTGTGTTATACACCTGTACCCGTTCATACCGCTGAACAAGCGTGACTCCTGAGTCCTAACCCTGTAGGTCAGTTTCACTGCTGAATAGTTATATCCCGAACCAGCTGACCCTCTTGTGAGTACATTACTCGTTGGTTCTACAGTTGTGGCAAGTGAAATCCGACACTTGGCACAAGGGACTGCACCATGCAGTCTGCAGCCCCTGCAGCCCTGCATACGTACAGTACATGTGTTACATACAACTAACTTTATCTGTCTGATGACAAAACTCGTACTCATCACAGTCAAGGTTCAAAAGGTGCTGGCAAAAATGAATGGGGATTGGATACCAATACTCCTTATGTGTACCATATTTGTGAACTGTGTGTATCTACGCTGTAACCTTTCGATCTGTTTGGGATGCATACGGCTCCATAGTGCAAATTAGGTGCAGTGCATTACACCATTGGTGTCCATTTGTGGCGCTGTCCCCTATGGCAAGTGTCGGATTTCACTTGCCACAACTGTAGATATATGCCCAGTTTCCTCGCTCCACGTATCATAGGCTTATACATGCCGCTCTGTTCTCGACCAAACAATCTCAAGATATGAGACTACCCTACAGGTTTGGCCCTAGCCTCCATTCCTCACCAAACACACGATCAGAGCGCAACCAGGTTTAGGTATAAGCCACTTCTATTGAATCAAGAATTTTTTTGTTGGTGGCTTCGGGGCCTTCTCCTTCTTTGTCTTACGTGAGTTTTTACGAGTTTTCTTTCTCGGCGGCTCCTCTTCCTCGTCTTCTCCGCGGTGGCCGGCATGTCGGCCCAATATTCGGAAGGATGTCAATGCCAAGAAATCTAAATCTTCCTTGAGTTTCCAGATATGTCGCCCCTGGTCCGGCCGACCAACACCGTCAAATAGCGCGATGGCCCTCTCGAGACATTGCATCGTTGGTGTCTCCCGCCCCTGGCCTGCCTCTTGTGCCGGAGAGTTTATCTCCTCTATCATTTCCTGCGCCATTCTATTTAAGACAAATTGCCACACCAGAAAAGAACCGATGATTAGTCCACATTGAGTGAAGGATCCTGGTCACAGCACCAAATGTCATGACCCGACATCAAGGGTCAGTCAAAAAGCCTGCGTTGCGAACAACGCCGAATAGGATCGCCACGAAGTGTGAGCAAGACCCAGAACCCCAAGTGCACAGTATATGCACACCATCACTCAGCAGCCCACCAAGAGTTCCATTGCCAAGGACATAACTTGTAGATAGGTCAAGATAAGAAGGGGATAGAAGAGATAACAAGACGAGAAGGCAGTGTCGGAGCGAGAGGACGAATGCAACAAGAACAGGGACTTATATTCGGGAAAGCAGCCAATCAGAACAAACACACTGTACTCACTAGTCATAATGGCTAGTCATAAAGGCGGGATAAGGGAAGGCATAGAACGGTAGAAGCTAGTTTCATTATTAATTGCAATACAGTTTCGTAAGAGAGCGCCGCATATAGGCGGGATAAGAGAAGGTGTAGAACGGTAGAAGATAGATTGCAATACAGTTTCAGAATAGAGCGCCAGATTGTTACAGTTTCATAGCAGTTAGCAACGGTGAATGTGTGAGTGCGTAAAGACTATGATTGTAGTTACATGAGGTAATGATGATGTAGTGAGTTCGAGTTAACGTACTGTTGTTGTGGTGCTGGCGCGACTCATCAGCTTGCCGATCGCTTGTCAGCTGGTGTCGATTCCTCGCGTGCCATGATTGAACAGCACTAGAACGTCGATTGTCAAGACTCAAAACCTACGTGAGTAGGAGAGTTTAGTTTAGTCTTTGTTGAGTCTTTTACACACGTCTGCTGTACTAGTCGGGCCCGCATCCTCTGTTCTCACTTTCTTTCTGCACAGTTCAATCATCTGAACGAGCTTGATGGAGGACCAACGAGCAGTGTAGTTAGTTTGGACACGGCGCCGCAGTCATCACTGGAGGATATGATGACAGGTGGTGCCGGGTCGTCCGTGTCCGCCTACGACGAGTCTGCACAGTGTTTCAGTTCCTTCCGGTAAGGACATATGCACACGCTTTGCCACTGGACATGTACACGCTTTGCCACTGCCCTTCTCCTGTTGCCGTATCGCAGGCAATTTCTTTTGCGTTTCTGGCACAATTGCTGTCGGAATAATTTTTCTTCCATCCCTTTAGCGGCCTTCCGTTGATTGACCGACTGAGACTTGATGAATATAAAGACTGCGATAAAAGAGCACTGGTGTTTTACCATTTCTATGACCAGTGAGAGTTATTATGATATGTATGTGACAGTCCACGTGGTTCTGTTAAGAATCCACCGTGTTATGATAGCTTGTATTTCCTGGTCTGGTGGTGTCAACAGAACATGCGCCAGTCACACCTCTTACGATTTGCTACGAGCATGTGTATTATTTTATTGTCACGAATTTCACCTGCAACTCACGCTATCTCTGTGTTTCCCTATGCTGTTTGGTGGTGGTGGTGGTGGTGGTGGTCAGAATCCTACGCTCCATGATCCACAGCTGGCTGCATGAGGTCTCATCCTTCCAGAACCCAATGGCCGACCAGCAGCTGCAGCACTTCTACCGGTATGACATTCACGCTGTATCACTGTTGTGCGTGACTGTGTGAGGTGTTTGATAAATGCAGAGCAACCCAATCCTGGCACAATCCTTGCTGCCTATCCCCCGGCAGAGCACAGCAGTCGCAATTTTGAGTTTTAAGTCAGCTGTCGTGAAACTTGCTGCACACATTGATGTGATGCATTGTTGTGTGGACAGCACAGAGTTTATTACTTGCTACGTAAAGGGGCTTTGCAGCATTGTGCTCTTTGCTTGCACCCTGCAAGATATAAGAAGCTGTGAGACACACAGGCCCTGAACACTCCTTTGGTTGATCTCATTTCCAATTGAGTTTCTGCATGGCATACTTCACTGTGTTTATTCGTTGTTGTTTTTTTCTGATGATGATGATGATGATGTGCAGTTGGCTGCGATCACCGGATGCATTGCTTCATGACCCGGCGCTATGCCGTGTTGTGCATGGTTTGATGAAGAAGTACTTTCTCCAGGTGAGCTGCTGCTGTTGCTGCTGCTTGCAGCTGACTGACTGTGGTGCCCGCTCACACACTACTCTCTCTCTCTCTCTCTCTCTTTTCTTTTTAATACTTGATGGTTTGTTGTCAATTGAGATTAGATTGGGTTGGGTTGGGTTGGGTGGAGGGAAGCCTGGGTGAGAGTCCAGTATCCATCATTTACCCCTCTGTGTTATCTGCACTATTAAGTAGTTCACTGTGTTTGCTGTGGACTTCATTCTTGCTTTCAACTCCACTGTTTTGTAAGCTGCGACGTGAGAGTTGGCAAGCCTATATTTTACCACAGCCGGTACTAGGATCTGCTTCATTGCCGTGTCGTCTAATCACTTTTACTGCCTGTTGTGGTGGTAATGGTGGTGTCGTCTTCACTGTGCAGCTAATTGCCGAGTTCAAGCGTTTAGGATCCACCATCGTGTTTGCCTCTTTCAGCCGGATCATTATCTGTACAAAGAAGAAACGGTGAGAGCCTTGGCTATGCTACTGTGCTATTGTTGCCTCTGCCAATAGCTCACAGTACACTGGTAAATGCCACATGCAATCGTGGATGTCCTATGGAGCTTTCGAATGAGTTATCGAACAAACCCCTATCCAGGCAATCATCTTGCATGCACATATGTTCTGTGACTTAGACTATGCTCTGTGTGTGTTTGTGCGTGTGTGTGTGCGTGCGTGCGTGCGTGTGTGTGTGTGTGTGTGTGTGTGTGTGTGTGTGTTTGTGTGTGTGTGCATGTGTGCGTGCGTGTGCGTACGTGTACATGTGCGCGTGTGTGTACATGCGAGTGTGTGTGTGTGTGCGCGCGCACGCGCGCGTGCGTGCGTCCATGCGTGTGTGTGTGTGTGTGTGTGTGTGTGTGTGTGTGTGTGTGTGTGTGTGTGTGTGCGCGCGCTTGTGTGTTTGCGTGTGTGTGTCGGTGTATAGACTGGGAGATGCTTTTGCCTATGTCCAGTACGTGGTGAACAGTATCCAGTCACGGGACCTGTTCCAGCATCTTGGCATTGAGCTATCTGCATGCTGGCAACACCTATTATGGATGGACCAGGTGAGTTAGCCACGCTTGAACAGCCCAGGGCCCGGGTTGGGGGGGGGGGGGGGGGGGGAGCTGGAAGAGGAAAAAACTACTTTCATTTATACATGTACTTGGAGCTGGTCATGCAACACAAATACATGTGAATACATTGTATTTAGTTCTGGCAATATGGCGTTTTCCATGTAGGCTTTGTAGAGTGTATAATATGAGCAAGAGTACATAACCCCCCAGAGTGTGCAACGCTGATCCAGTTCTGCATAGGGTTTAGGTCGAGCGGAATCGGATCTTCTGATGTCATGCGTACAATCCACACCAGCGCAAGGCCGGTCTCGAGGCAGGGCACCGTTGTTTTTGATCCGAGAGTACCCGCGACTCCCCGGGTTCCCCTCAGAGGTGTACGGTATAATGACGCAAAGATCCGATTACGCTCGACCAAGACCCTATGCAGAGCTGGATCAGGCGTTGCACACTCTGGGGGGTTATGTACTCTTGATATGGATAGGTGTTGATGCGCACGTAGCAGCAAGGTCACTGTACACCGTATGCTTACATGTAGGAAATTGCCTGGAATGGATTTCAGAATCTGTTGTTGTTGTTGTTGTTGTTGTTGTTGTTTCAAATCTTTATTCTCACGATAGCCAGTGGTCAATAAGAGATAATAGTGTAAGAAAGGAGAAAGAGTGAGGAAGAATTGGGTGGGCAGGGCCAAGGGGTTAATGACTACTTAAGTGTACGGGCAGGTGTGGTCGCTACACGAGCATACAGAGTTGTGTACTTAAGTGTACGGGCAGGGGTGGTCGCTACACGAGCATACAGAGTTGTGCAACAGCAGGGATATCTGGGATTTGCAGGGAGTACGAGAAGGAATTTCGCGAAGCTGGGTGGGCAAGCAATTAAAGTAATGAAGGGCCTTGTACAGGGGAGAATGGAGACAGCGGTCAGTCCGCGGAGTTGGCAAGTGCCAAGTACGAGAGCGACGTAAATTATACGAAGGTTGCACGTTGCTAGCAGTATGCATCGAGAGTATATGTGGTGGGGCATAATTGTGGCGCAGAGAATGCGCGAAGAGTATATGTTTAACTTCAAAGCGTGAAAATAATGTTGGCCATTTGATGCGATGCAAAAGGTGGGAGTGTTCTAAGTGTGTGTAAAGGGGAAGGTGGAGACATATTCTGGCGGCTTTCCGCTGGAGTCGTTCTAGCCTGTCAAGGGAAGTGTGTGACAACGGTGTGTTGTTGTTGTTGTTGTTGTTGTTGTTGTTGTTGTTGTTGTTGTTGTTGTTGTTGTTGTTGTTGTTGTTGTTGTTGTTGTTGCCTGCAGTCTAACTATGCTGGTATCTGTGGCCGCATGCCCAAGCCACTTGAAATGAGCGCTGACAGTCCAGATGGGCATGGACATGACATGGATGATGAGCAGCCATCAACGCCAACTGGCAGTGATAATGAGGTACAGTGCAGCTAAGGCTGACTCTAGTCTGTGATAATGAGGTACAGTGCAGCTAAGGCTGACTCTAGTCTGTGATAGTGAGGTACAGTGTAGACTCTAGTCTGTGATCTAATCAACACAGTATTCTGTCATGTCTACAGAGACTCATGACTAGAAAGACTCCTGCCATTTAACTTTGTTATCAGCCAGTAATGAACTGCCGTTGTTTTGTGAGATGTGCTAATACACATTAACCCACATGCATGCACCTGCCACCGCACACCCAAGTGTGCGTGCACACACCCGCTAGGCCTTGTGGCCAAGCGTAATCATATTATGTATACACACGCATGTATTCCACATTGCAATATGCTTGCAAAACTTGCTCGCACCAGCACACCAAGCATAGAACCTAGTTGGGGGGTTTGCCATTATCTTTTTTTCACATTTGTCACTCTTTGAAATATCACCAATGATAGCAAATTGCCGTGTTAGCAAGAGCCATTGGGCACAACAAGCCTATGCATGGCTCATAATTCTTATCGCCTCATAACGCGCACAGCACGGCAATTTGTAACAAGCACAATTGGCAAACATGTCACCCGGCAACAGCAAACGGGTACATCGTTACAAACAAGGTGCCCCGGCAAACTCAACGGGAACGCACCAATACAAACACGGCCCCGGCAACAGCAAACGGGTACGCCGTTACAAACATGGTGCCCCGGCAACAGCAAACGGGAACGCACCAGTACAAACACGGCCCCGGCAACAGCAAGCGGGTACGCCGTTACAAACATGGTGCCCCGGCAACAGCAAACGAGAACGCACCAATACAAGCTGGCCTGGCAACTTCAAACAGGCACAACTGACAAACTACGGTACCCAGCAACAGCAAATGGGTACACTGTTACAACACCAGTCCATCACATCAAGATGCCACTGCCACAACATTGCAGCAGCAACACAGCAGACATGTATACGTGGCCCTCCCAAAAACAGACACCTGGAGCCAAGCGCATCCATCACACTGCTTATCAGGGCCGACGTGAGTGACAATGGCAAACCCACCTAATGCTTATAGTTAAATGATGGGATCTGTATACCGACTATCGTCACGGAATCAATAAATGTCAGCAGAGCATAACACTCACTTGCGCTCACACCCTGTCACGTAGAGATGCTACTCTACTTGTCCATTGGGGTGGCATGCCGGCCACTTGCCGAACATAGCGCTCAGAAGCTGTACTGCGCCACCGCCCTGCCCGTCGTATCACCGCTTCACTTGCACCTCTGGACGCCAGGAGTGTCGCCCCACCAATCCGCATGGAGTGGGAGCTCACCTGGTTGCAGTTGAGAGCCTGACGAAGTATCTTGTTCAAACATGGCGGAGTAAGGTAATTCCCTTCAGCAAAAGCGAACACAGGCTTAGAGCTGCAGGCATGAGCTGTCGTACGCCGGAATTCGGACATTGCCAGTACCGGGCACGTTTCGTCGCCAGTAGAAGACACCGTGACAGGTCCACCGTCGCCAGATTGGCGCGTCTTAGCGACTTTCAGCCGCAACGTGACAGAGTCGGGTGCAATACTGACAACCGTCCACACAAGTGCTCTTTGGCTGTCAAACGTGTGAATAAAAGGCGCCAGATACTCACTGGCACGCAGCAAGCCATAGAAGGCTAGAGTTACACTTGCCCACAGCATAGTCTGATCCACATATGCATAATTTGAACGTTGCAAGTATCGCCGGAAATGGATCAAGTCGTCCACCGAAAGCTCTCTCCGAGCCAACGCTGAGGGGGGTTGCCGTCTCTCTATGCCATGCAACACTGCTGTCAGGCGAGCAGACTTTAAAACATCCACTGCCGCCCCATTGCACAACAGGTAGTAGCGGACTGCCGCTAGGTAAACGCGAAGGGATGACAGAGACAGACTTCTTACAACAAAGAGACTAGCGGTGAAGGACACAATATTTTCAGTAGTAGGAGAAAGTGCCACAATGGAGTTAGTACGGCAGAACTCTAAATATGCAGCAATACCAGGCTTAAATGTTTGTTTGGTACGCTCCGAGACGGAGTCCTCAACTAGCGCGTCACTGGCCGCACTCAGAGCAGCGAGCTGGGGGAAGGTACGTGTACTGGATGGCTGCAGGCTGCGGGGGCCAGTTCTCGGAACCGAGACATCTGAAACCGAGACAACGCATCAGCCACAGCATTATTTACACCAGCAATGTGCCGTATGAACAAAATGTAATTGCCAGACGCAGCTTCAGCCAGCAGAAATCTGATAATAGCCATTGCATTCTTGTTACGACATGACCCTTTCCGCCATGCCAGCACAGCAGCCTCATTATCGCAATGGAACATAAGCCGCTTGCCAGACCAAGCATGACCCCAAACAGCGCAAGCTAGAGCAATAGGGATCAGCTCGCGAACCATAATCGGTTCGTCGAGCAGTTCAGCGGGCCACCGTCCCAAAAACCACTGGCGGTCATAATAGCCACCAAAGCCTACATCTGAAGCATCAGTAAAGAGATCAAGATCAGGGGATGTGGACCACTGGAGGTCATGAAAGAAAGAACGGCCATTCCAAGTGGCGGCAAACCGACGCCACCACGCAATGTCCAAGCGAGCTTCGGCATCGAGGGTAATGGTAGACTGCAGGGAGGGAGCGGTGCAGCTCAAGTCGATGAGGCGCCGGATGAAAGTCCGACCAGGAGGCACCACCTCATGAACGCCTACTGCCGATGGAGCCAACAAGGAGACAGCTGGCTCTGGCTCTGCCAGAACGGGCGGAGTAGCAGAGACGGGAGCCGGGTCCGCAACGCCAACTGGGGCAACAGCTAGTTGAGGCAGCACCGCGTAAAGGGCGAAGTGATAAGAGCCTGGAGCTCGGCGGTCTGCGCAGCAGAGAAAGCCGACCGGTCTCGCCGTGGAGGCATTGTAACAAGGTAATCCGAACACGGACGGACCACTGAACAGAAAGTGAGAGAAATTACCAGCCTGACGCGGAAAGCACTTTTTGTCCAAAGGAAAAGACAAACCAAACTGCATTCAACTAGCTACTGCAGCGCGCATAAAGGCAACAGTAGCAGCAGTGCAAAAAATGCAAATTACAGATCATACTCGGCACAGAATAATAATTAATGATATGCATCATGAGACCATCACTGCGCATGTGCCCGCGTGGTCTAACTTGGCTTTGCTACTCAAAGCCGGCATTTATGTGTGTGCGCATCAGAGAGTACATTTACATTGCTTCGTGCTGATGTGTTTGCTGCAGGATGAGGCGGCACAGGAGAAAGCCGATGTGCTAGATTTCCACTGGGACATCAGTACCTACCTGCCAACGGCGGCTTCTTGCCAGAAGAACTTCTTGGTAAGTGCTGCCACGCAGTATCGAGTCATAGAACCGACTGCTTTGCTGCTGCATGCTGTGTCAGTCCCAATAGTGTAGCCATGGCAGACTAGACACACTATGTGCGTGTGTGTTCTGGTATGATTGTGGTCAATGATTATGATCCATGTACGGGGGAGAGAAGCATCCACATCGTTAATACAGTCATGTATCTTCAGGAGGCGGCAAAGAGGAAGAGTGTTGGGTTAAACACAATTGTACCCGCTGCATTGCTAATTGCAATTATATGCTTTCGGAACAAGACCGGACTCCAGCCTCCCATGGCCCACCCAGTAGCACATGGTTCGTGGGAATGGCTTTAATTCTTGACAGCCCCTCAGCAGGCTCCTTTGAGCGCGGAAGAGGAAAATGTTGCTCTCTGTTTACACTGCTGTGTTTTGCTGGTCTTCTAGGTGGACCTTTACTAATCTGTGATCAAACTCTTGCCAAACAATCTCTGTTTGCTTTTGTCTTTTGTACGTACGTGTTGCCACCATATTCACCGGATTTACCGGGTGTGTTAAACTTCATTGGTTTGAGGGAATGATGCAAACGGGAAAAGTCTGAAGAAATATTTGACTGTCACCACCAAGACTCAAACCAGGGACCTTCGCTTGAGGCCAGCGATGCTCTAGCCACTGAGCTATGGTGTCTGGGTTTTTTAAAAACTTGTTTTTGTTTTTCTTTCCACCATAGGCTATCATCGGTGGCCATGTGCGTGCTGTCTACCAGCATGCCATGGAGGAGAACATGATCATGTCGTCTGGCATGACACCCGTGCGCCGTCGTGGCAACAGCAGTCAGAGCCAGGTCAGTGGCTGTGTATGTATGTATGTACATGTATGTGGTCATGTGCTGGCAGGGTACTAGTCATGTGCCGGTGGGGTACTAGTAGCTATGTGCTGGGGGGTAGCCTTGTGCTGGCGGGGTAAAATGTTTGTTTGGGAATTACAGGGAAGAACACCCTTTGAGTGGAAGGTATTCTTCCACTTGCACTTTGTCATCTTGGCCATCTGTGAGCCTTTATGAGGCGTTCCTAAACTAGAAATCACTAGTCTGTAGATATCACACGGAGAAGATTGAGTAAGAGTGGTGAGACTTTCTGCAGCTTTATACTGTACATAGAACATGGTGTACAGCAGACCTGTTCTTTCCCGATCACACCCAATAAAAGCGAGTTTGATGATTGCAAAGTGATCGGGATCCAGCAGGTCTGCTCTAGACTGTTGCGTTGTCAAGAAGAACCATTTATTTCCCATCAACATCAGTGTATAAAGAAGCACATAAAAGGTGTGTGTTTGTGCGTGCATAGTGAGGGCACGTGCGTACGGGATACGTGCACAGTGCAGACTACTGTACTACTACAACATAGACCACCTACTGCAGTGGGAACTGGCATATTAACCTCTTTAGCACGACGCTACCTGAGCGCGCCCCACGTCAACACCTGTAAAAGTCGCATTTTCCCATGAAAATACTAGCTGCTCAAGGATCCATAACTTTACCTTCCCTTGGACGAATTCCACGATCTTGAGCTTCCTAGAAAGGTCTTGAGACGAGGGACAAACTGGTGTCAAACCCAGCTCGCAGCGAAACCAAAACCCCGTGCTACCGTCTGGCAAACTTCATCCATCCACGCGCTCGACAGACTTGAGCACGGCCAAGACTAACCGAGCTCAAATATTCAGCTGCCATTTCGGTCTCCTTGCTCGTATCGAGCTCAATTTTTTTGTGATGACTCACGAGATCCACTACCATCATTTGAATTTTGTTTCCATGGCAGCAGGTAGCGCAAAAATGATCCATGATGGAAAATACGCGTTCTGCAGACTGCGCAAAAAGTTGAAAAAGTTGAAATTTGCCGTGTCGAGTTGCATATCTCAACAACCGGTAGTCGCATCGCTTAGGCGATTGTTTCCATCGCCAGCTGAGAGTTTTCTCTCGCAGATACATGTTTCGATTGTGAGAATCGACCAAGTATTGAGTGAGTTACGATAGTTTGAACAAGTCACTATGGACTCAACACGGACCCCACGACTATGAGATGCAGGTTCACTTTACAGTGTACAGCGCGCGTCGTACTAGTACGACGGCCGTGGGGCATGCAACTCATGTGCGTCGTACTAGTACGACGCTCGCGCTAAAGGGGTTAAAATGTGTGTGTGTGTGTGTGTGTGTGCAGGGAGGGGGGAGGGGGGCTATTGTATTGATTTAGTACACTTACTCACAATACATCATGGTTTTCTGTTGTTGTTTTTGCTCTTGTCTGTCACGCTCAGGTTGCCAGTGACACTGCGGCAACAGCTAGTGTTGTGACCTTCTCGCAGGAGAGAGTCGCCGGTCCACTGACAAACACGATGTTCTCGTATGTAACATGTGCTGTGCTCCTAAATACTGCATCGCTGGTTTTGACTTCACTCTGCAGTGTCATTCAGGGCATCCCGGTAGTAGGAAGGAATGCATGGTTTTTCACTCTAATCAACTCCTTTTGTCCTGCAACATTTTAACTGTTGTATGGGACTGCGTAACCATGGTTACGTATGCTGTGTTATCAATAGTATGCCTGTGGTGAGTGTCCGTGTTCACTGTGTTGCCTGAGTGTGGAGTAGATGTGCATGCACCAGCACCAGCCAGTGCCTAGGTGCTGGGCGTACTTGAATACTCGCCATAGTGATTCACTCTCCTCGTGGCATGTGTGTGTATGTGTGCTGTATGCATGGCGTATATGCATGACGTGCATGTCTTGGCTTCAGGCTGACACAGGGAATCTTGCACAAGCTTGGTTCTGGCAGCAAGAGCACGGATAGCAACTCGCTGTTCCCCCAGCACGCTGGCTCTCACTTGACGCTTCAGAACCCGTCGCTGGAATTCGTCAAATCCGTATGCCATGTCCTGGCATTGGACCCAAACATCCGCCATCAAGTAGCCAAACTACGGTTAGTTGTTGCTAGTATGTGGAGATGATGGTGATATCCAGTAGCCTGATGCTTGTGCACTTTGGCATGTGCGATATTCGCTGCTCGCCACAATGTGGATGTAAAGTCGATCTGCCTTTTTAGAAGGTACTCTTGTGACATTGCAGTGATGTATGTGTACGAGTCGTATAATACAGCGGACATGTCAAGTATCCGAATAGTTCCATAAGGCCCAAACAAAAAATAGGCTTGTTTCCGGTCGGCAACCCCTCAAAAAGGAGACTCGGTCGGCCGGAATGAAACTTTTTTTGGACACTTTTTTTGGTTCCCCAATCGTTGTGGTATTGATGGACAAGAGCACCTACACATGTACATTGTACATAATCATGGCAAGGATCAATGTCAAATAATTTGACTGACTCACTGTTCTTGTACAGCATGTGGTGTATTCCTGTTTTCGTACATCCTGAGAAATCAAGCAAACAGTTCGAGTCCTTCCAGCTCCGTTATTCTAGCTCGTGTCGACCCCAGAGGTTTTCGAACCGACAGCTGAGAATCTCTGCTACCTTGTAGCTGTTTCGATTGTGAAATTCGGTTGAGATTTGACCGAGTTACATGTATGACGTGGAGTGCACTTGCACACATGGCATTGCCACCGTTTGTATACATTTGGGCCAAAAAAAGTTTCAGAATTTGGGAAAAAGTGGCCCGGTCGGCCGACCGGAAACAAGGTCATTATTTGTTGTGGCCTAATTATATGAGCTGGGCTTTTTTTCCTGTTCAGGCCGATGTGAGTGCAAGGCCTTTATTAAAATCAAGCTTGTTTTGCACACCAGATATTTCTATGTCAACAGTCTCAACACAAAGACAGGTGCTGCAATACCTATTTTGAAAGTTTGAAACTAAGTGTTGCTGCTGCTGCCGTCGCTGCCACTTTTGTTGTCCAGGCGTGATCTGCTGACATTGATCAAGTGTGGAGAGTTCAACAGGGATGCCGGATTCCTCAACCCATGCCTGTCATTTGTCTTGCCGGAGGTACACAGTCTTCGGAATCTGTTGATGATCACATGTTTTGCTCAAACTTTTTCAAGCTGCTTCGAAACGTGTGCTCTACAGTGAAGCTGCACTCAATAAACAATAATTATGCTGTCGGTGTCACTAGGAGGCACGAGTTCCTTTTATAAGAGACAATGTTGTTTCAATACATGGACGAGTGATTCTGTGCAGATTTCTAGCATACGCAGTACAGCATGCATACACACTTGAAATGTACTCAGCGGAGTAATTTTTCGATGGAAAGTCTTAATCATCTGATAGATCAAAAATGACAACATCCTGAAGACCTTGCCAGAAGTCATAAAGAGCCTGCACGTTGACGATGTTGGATTTTACTCAAAGGGACGATTGACTTCTACTCCCGTTGACTAGTACAGTGAGCCCTGTCTAAACCAACTGCTTCAATGTGGTCCCCATGCACAGGTGGTCTTGCTTATCCAGGGCCATTTGACTGGTAATAAAATTACTAATAATCCCTTGGTCCTGCGTGTAGTGGTTCTCTAGGACAGGTGGTCGCCTTGACAGGTATTACTGTCCATTCATAAAATTAATACGTGTACTTGGCACTGTGTTGCTCCATCCTTCAGGTGATTTGTCAGCACTGTAACGGTGTACGTGACCTGGATCTGTGTCGCGATGTCACCAAGACGGATGATGAAAGCGATGAGTATGTCTCTATCATTTCTATGTCATGCTTGAGAGCTTTAATAGGGTGTTGCTGTACTACGGTAGTTGAGGTACGTGGGTCTGTGTGCCAGAGTGGGCATTCGCACGTGTGTCTGTGTTTGTGTTGATGTATATGTGTGTGTGTATCTGTGTGTGTGTGTGTGTGTGTGTGTGTGTGTGTGTGTGTGTGTGTGTGTATCTGTGTGCGTACATGCGCGCGTGTGTGCGTGCATGTGTGTGTGTGTGTGTGTGTGTGTGTGTGTGTGTGTGTGTGTGTGTGTGTGTGTGTGTGTGTGTGTGTGTGTGTAGAATGTAGAATGTAGAATGAAAATAAAATGAAAAATAGGGATTCACTGGCCAGAAAAAGCCACTTCAATCAGCTGTGTGGTGGATACCAGGCTAAAATTAGTGGCGGTCAATTCATCAGCCTTGCAAGCTGTTGAATGGTGTAATCCCAGCACTAGTTGCTATGTCACACACACACACACATGCACGCACACACGCGCGCATGTACGAACATAGCTGTTCGCTATCATTGCTTCTGCAATGGGCAGGTCTGAGGTCTGAGGTGTGTGTGTGTATCTGTGTGTGCGTGCGCGTGTGTGTATGTGCATGTCGACAGGACAGGACAGGTATGTGCGCTTGCGCTCTTGGGTGTATCAGTGTATCTGCGTGTCTGTCAACGTCTGTAGTTCTGGGTGGTGTAGTAATCTGTCAGCGTCTGTGGTTCTGGGTGGTGTAGTAATCTGTCAGCGTCTGTAGTTATGGGTGGTGTAGTAATCTGTCAGCGTCTGTGGTTCTGGGTGGTGTAGTAATCTGTCAGCGTCTGTAGTTATGGGTGGTGTAGTAATCTGTCAGCGTCTGTAGTTATGGGTGGTGTAGTAATCTGTCAGCGTCTGTAGTTATGGGTAGTGTAGTAATCTGTCAGTGTCTGTAGTTCTGGGTGGTGTAGTAATCTGTCAGTGTCTGTAGTTCTGGGTGGTGTAGTAATCTGTCAGTGTCTGTAGTTCTGGGTGGTGTAGTAATCTGTCAGCGTCTGTAGTTCTGGGTGGTGTAGTAATCTGTCAGTGTCTGTAGTTCTGGGTGGTGTAGTAATCTGTCAGTGTCTGTAGTTCTGGGTGGTGTAGTAATCTGTCAGTGTCTGTAGTTCTGGGTGGTGTAGTAATCTGTCATTGTCTGTAGTTCTGGGTGGTGTAGTAATCTGTCAGTGTCTGTAGTTCTGGGTGGTGTAGTAATCTGTCAGTGTCTGTAGTTCTGGGTGGTGTAGTAATCTGTCATTGTCTGTAGTTCTGGGTGGTGTAGTAATCTGTCCTTACAGGCTTACACCAAGATAATGACTGTACAATGGCATACATTATAGTACAACATACTCTAGGCAAACTACTTGACTGTACAGTGTGTAAGGGTGGCCACATCATGCGAATTATTTTGTCCAAAATTGAAATTCAAAAAGCGAAAAAAACAGTCAAAATGTTTTAAGAAGATTTAAAAAATCCCCCAAAATGCAGAAGAAATTAGATCCGTTGCCATGGTTTTTTACAGTACTCGTACCCAATAGTTCCAAAAAAAGCAAAAAATTAAAATAAATCCACAAACTGCTTTTATCATGTGTGTCTGTGTGTTTCCAAATTCGGGGATGGGTGTCAAAAGGTCAAAGGTGTGTATTTGAAAGTACTGTTTTCACATGTCAAACTTGGTAATAATAATGAGCAGCACATGTACTCTCCAGATGTGACAGCACCAGGGAGTCGTCAAATATTTGACGACTCCCTGGACAGCACTGTCGTTCTCCAAAAACGGCCAAAATTCAATCCTGATGGGGCCAAAATTCCAAAAAAATTCAAAGTGCGAAAATCCAACCAAAATTCAAAAATAATTGAAAACATTTTGTGGACAAGCCTAACAGTGTGTACACATACTATGGCAAACTACTTGCAACTTCTGTGGATGGCATTACTAAGTATCAGCCAAATGGACGTGTTGGCATCATGTGAGCCATGTTATTCCGCCCTGTGTTTCTTTATCTGATCGCCTTCCCCAGTGGTCTCTGGAAGTGCCATAACTGCGGCCGGCCGTATGAGAAGGCACACATCGAGCACACACTCATCGATAACATTCAGAAGTTTTCAACAAACTATCTCCTCCAGGACTTGGTGTGCGTAAAGTGCAGAGGGGTAAGACAACTTGGGTTATCTGTGTGTGTGTGTGTGTGTGTGTTTGTTTGTGTGTGTGCATGCGTGCGTGCGTGCGCGCGGGTGGGTGGGTGGTGGTACGGGTAGTGGTGCAGGCCATAGAGGTGAAACTAATCCCTTGAATGTACAACAATGACTCATGTGTCTGCCCCATCCCTGTAACAAGTTGTGCGCTCAAGAATACGCTTGCTCTTGCAGAGGCAAACTCTCACCTGTCTGTTCGTGTTGTACATGTAGTACATCTTTTGACAATTATTTCAAAATAGCACATGTATTTTGCGGGCCTGTAGGATTATTTGCCATGTAATAGCACTGTTGTTTAATACCTGTGTCGAAAACGTTTGTTTGTACATGGTTGTATGGTGGCTGTGCAGGTCAAGGAGGGCAACTTGGCCAAAGTCTGCTCCTGTGCTGGATCATTCAAGCTGACTGTTTCGCCGGACGCGTTTGCAAGTAAAATCAAGACCTTCCGCAACATTGCTAGGTAAGAAGACTTGTCCTAGAGTAAGGTAGTGCAGCCAGTTTTGGCCAATATTAAAGGCCGTAGAGCCATGTAGGCCAATAAGGCCGTGTAGACCAATAAGGCCGTAAAGCTGTGTAGACCAATTAGGCCGTAAAGCCATGTAGGCTGATAGGGCCAGTAAAGCCATGTACTATAAGGCCACCTAGAATTAATTCGTTGTTTCGGGTCACTTCACTCATCCGTACCAGGGTTGGTCGGGTTTATTTTTTATTTTGGTTATTGCCATGTTTATGATTGTGCATACATGTACAATTGTGCATATCGAATAGCTTTTGTCCATCAAGCCAGTCGATCAAATCATGACTGTAGACGATCCAGCACAGTCATTGTCCCATCAGACCCAGGTCCCCTCCAGGACCAGACCTTGGCCTCGCTGGAGAGTCTGAGGAGCAGTTCTCACCTTGAAACGTCTGTCAAAGAGCGACGCGGTGGCGGAGCTGATGCTGTTTCAGGACCGATTGCGGATCGGAAGACAACATCGTCACCAAGCGCTTCATCCTGTTATTTTATTTGGCTGCTTCTGAGGTCGATGTCTTTCACTGCTAGCTATTATTAGGCGCGTGTGTACATATGTACGTACATAATCTAGTTTGAACAAACGGCGAGGAGACAACAATTTGATAACCGCAATCAGTAATACAAGCTGGATCGACATTTGTGTACACTGTATTCATGTATTGTAAAACTGTGGAGACAATGTGCAATAAAACGATGAAAAATGTGAAGAAATTGTGTAGAGAAAGAAAGGGATTCAAACAAGTTTTCGTACAACACTCATCAGGAATCGTCGTTGTACTAAAGGACACTGAAACAAAAATTGAACTATTATAGAAAATCTAAGTTAGAGAAATAACACTAAGAGCAACAACAGTGAAATTTACAAGTGTGAATTTTAACAATCAAAGCGAGAAATGAACAAAGGAGAAAGGAAGGAAAGACAACGTGATAACACATAACAGCAGTACATTAAACCTAGAACATTAACGGCCAAGCTTGGCCGCACTAAACACGACACGTTACTTGAACAATTTCAACCCAATTATACTATCTTTCTGTGTTTTGTGTGTACAGAAAGATAGTATAATTGGGTTGAAATTGTTCAAGTAACGTGTCGTGTTTAGTGCGGCCAAGCTTGGCCGTTAATGTTCTAGGTTTAATGTACTGCTGTTATGTGTTATCACGTTGTCTTTCCTTCCTTTCTCCTTTGTTCATTTCTCGCTTTGATTGTTAAAATTCACACTTGTAAATTTCACTGTTGTTGCTCTTAGTGTTATTTCTCTAACTTAGATTTTCTATAATAGTTCAATTTTTGTTTCAGTGTCCTTTAGTACAACGACGATTCCTGATGAGTGTTGTACGAAAACTTGTTTGAATCCCTTTCTTTCTCTACACAATTTCTTCACCTTTTTCATCGTTTTATTGCACATTGTCTCCACAGTTTTACAATACATGAATACAGTGTACACAAATGTCGATCCAGCTTGTATTACTGATTGCGGTTACATAATCTAGTCATGTACATTTGCATGCACTATAAAAAAATTGCGGTCGGGCGAAAAAAGACGGTCGGTCGGGTGACCTGAAACAACGAATTAATTCTGGGTGGCCTAAGTCAACAAATATCCGGCGCATATTTATTTTCGGCTATTTTCGGCCTGGTAATATCTGGCCGAAATTTTGTTGCGGCCGAAATTTTGTTTTGCAACGTTCAGTGTGACAGTGTATACAGGCAGCAGCAGTACAGGCCGAAAATTTAATGCGGCCGAAATGTATTTAGCCCTGTGAGGCCGAAATTTGAATGGGCCGAAATTGTGTAGACTCACAGTAGGCCGATAGGGCCAGTAAAGCCAGTTTGGCCATTAAGGCCAATAATAGGCCATTCACACTACAGTCCAGAAGTCACGTTTCCTTGGTTTCTTGGTAGGCGGCCATGGAAACCATGGTTTGGCGGGAGCCTTGAAAACGTGAGCCCGCAAACTGTCCCACGGCCTCGGCACCCCTGGCTGTACGTTTTCTCGGTTGCGATTCAAAGTATTGGCACCAGTGTCAGTCACTAAGTGGTTGTGTTTTTTTCTGTTTTCCTTTCGACCGACGACCATATCCAACCGAACTTTCAGTCCCGAGTCTGAGCGTATGCTCATCGAAATTTATTGCGACTTGCTGAAATCAACTGATCATAAAATCAATGATGACCAGAAGTGCGAAGGAGTAAAAAGCTACACACCTGCTGAATAATACTATTAATAGCATGGAAGCAGTCAGCCTCGCGAAACGCTTCTCCATGAAAGAAGTACACAACGATGTCGAGTCCCTCAAGAAGAAGGGACGAGAGCTGTACAAGGCCCATCGTCTACAAGACTTGTTGGTGAATTCATTTTATGAACATTAATCCAAAATTAATTTTCATGAGCCGACTAGCCCATGCTCAGGCATGCGCCATTTTATCTCCAAGACAACTTGGTCAGTCGCGGTGAAAACGCACACCCGCACCCGGTTTCAAATGCTGGTGTGAATGTCCCTGCCGCACAGTCGCACAACAGTGTACTCAAACCGAGAAAACGCGGATGCATGATCACGTAGTGTGAATGGCCTATAAGGCCAGTTAGTATGGCCAGCTAGGTCAAGGCAATGCAGAATTGGTCTCTGCTACAGCGTCCCCGCACTCTGCAGCCTAGCATATGGAACACGTAGTTGCACGACCAAGTCGCGGCGCCATGCCCAAAGATGAGTGTGTGCTTTCCTTGACCACTATTGCAACGCATGAAGTTTAGGCCGTGGTCGTTTGATCGGATCCAGATCCATAGAATCCACTCAATCTCTAATGATCTATTCGTCGACTTTGAATCCATATCCATCAGATTTTGAGCTGAGCAACCCTGCCCTGGGAGTAGGGTTGACTGAATCCAACGGATTTTATTCATTTTTTTCCAGAACAAGATGTTAAGAACACGTGAAACTCAGTGACCCACGGATGCAAGGGGTCCGACTGACGATATACCGGTACCGTGTGTGCGAGCTCGCCCACGTTGGACCGGAGTGATTTACAATGGGTGGCCTCAAAGATAGCGCACTTGTGTTTGGTGGCCTCCACTTGCCCGCGCCTGTACTAACCTCACTGCACCGTGCAGTAGGTGTACTATTTATACACTTACATTTCGGAGTGCCGGTTGTATTTCCTCTGCTGCCTGTCAGTATTCAGTGTGGACACTGCTTTTTTCTGCTCTCTGTTTGTGCTTTTTCGTTGCTTTATTTGCTTTCCTTGTTGCTCACTCCTCTTGTGTGTGTGTTGTGGCCTTTTTGCCTGGCGTTGTGTGGAATGCAGCCACTTCAAGATGCACCTCCTAACGGATGTCATGACGTGGATCGAAACCAGCAATCCTCACCTGGTCGTCTCAAGGTAGAGCAGGCTCGCGTTTGATCCTGATGTTTCTCACTTCTTCTGCTAGTTTCTTGTATTTTCTTCACACTCTCTACTACCTATCCTGTTCTCGGTACTGGCTGGTGTCCCAACACCTGGGAATTCGGTAACCTGTTGTGCTGGATGCAGACTTCCTGCTGCACATTCTGCCAGTTCATATTGTACATAGTCGACTTGATTGATGTCATGCTTTGTTTGGCGCGACAACTGCACTTTGTATTGTGTTGTCTTTTCTCGTGTTACTCATATTCTTTATTTCTACTTCAAGTACAGTTTACCCTGTTGTCATTTTGAGAATTATACTCTTTTAGATCCATTTTTTATTCGGGTCAGGCGCCTACTGCCCCAAATGGTTAGTTCTTTCATCTGGTACCCTGTTTCCCTGTACCGTTTTTTACCGTATGTTTCGTCAGTTTAACTTCTAGCATGCACGCTGGGCCTCTGCCTCTCTTAGCTGCTGATGCAGCAATGGACGTGTTCCACTCTTTCTGACCCAGCGGACCTACTGCCTGCCAGGGCGCCTGCTCATTTCAGTGCTTTCTCTTATGTAAATGCCTTCTTCAATGACCGCAGATGTGCTACATTTTGTAAAAAATTTCATGATTGTACTCTACAGTCAGTGCACTGCAGCTAGCTGTTATACACCGACGTGCTCTGAGAGCCTCCACGTCAGCATGTGCACTCTGGCTGCCCGCCGCTCGCCTGGTTGTGTGGGCATTGTGGAGCTTTTCACACACCAGGCTGCCGTCGCCTGTTCTGGTAACCATGTTGTCCGGGGAGGGTTGATGTAACTGCCATGCGACAGAACTCACAGAAGGGATTGATGGTGCGATGTGGTAGAACTCTGCTATGTCGTACTCGGTCCGAGCCCCCCCCCCCCGGTCGCAGGCAGGGAATCGTACTAACCCGGTTTGTACCGGATTCCCTGGTCGCAGGTCCTTTTTGGTCCTTTTTTGGCACAACTACTTTACTTCCTGGGTTTTCAACTTTTGTCCCAAGAGTATAAGAGTGGCGCAAGGACCATGATTACGTGCTATCGGCTTCTGCCTCGCACTCCACTAGCACTGAGTACACTGTACTCGATCGTACTGTCCTCACGGTATGAATAAATTCAGGGGCGTCGGACACCATGGACACGCTACGGTCACTACGGTATTGACCGTACAACATTTTGCCCCCAGGCCAGGTACCCCACGAATCAAACAAAAGCCCTGATTTTAATAGACTCTAAATTTCGAAAAATTTCTGCAGACTCGCCACCCCTCCCACATGTACCCAAACCAAAAAAATTAATGGTCAGTCCTGATTTTGATGATGGGGGACTGCAAGTGCAGCACATACTGTGACATAGTCATTACATGCACAGACTCACGCCATGGGCATGGAGTCATCAAAATGCATCCAGTCAGGTGGCTGTGAATAGTAGTACTCGAGTGTGGCGATCGCGCGAGTGTGACCACATGTCGCTACGCGCATGCGCAAACACACAAACGTAAGGCGTGAATGACGCCATGACAACACTTGTGTAGGCTTGCGCGAGATCGATCGCTCACAACTAACTTTCGATGCAGAAAATCTCACTTTTTTCATCTTTCACACTTTTCCGTTTATGAGTTCAGTGTGTTGTGAATTCATGTTATTATCATTAGTTGTCTTGGTCGAGTAGAAGGACGAACTGTGTCTCCTTTCTCCGAAACTAACCACTAGTTTACTTCTGTGCTTCGCGTCACGTCTGAAGGTAAGAAACCCATGATGCTTTCGTGCTTTGCTTTTTTGTTTTGGTGTCGCCACTTTTATTCCAGTTTTGTGATGTACCGTACGGCTAACTAGCTGAACTTTTCAATTCAAGAACGAGTCCTATACGCTTACTTACCTCCCGTTTCTTGTCACTCAATGCCCTATTTTAGCTGCCGGTGTACCAGTTGTGTCATTCATTCCTTTGGTTTATTGTAGGGTGTTTAGTTATGCTCTTGAGATTATTTCTTTGAAATTGAAGTATGTACTAGTACCTGCATAAGCGCATGCATTGTGCGCGTAGACTACGCATTCCAACACCAAACTCCAAATTTCCCCATCGTCGACGTTAAAACGCAGAGCTAACCACGTTTTCGCATGGTTTTCGCTACCATTTAGACCTTTCTACTTTTAAAATTGAAGTGTATGTCTGACCAACGTCTACCGTCTATTGAACGTTCAACAGCATGCGGCCTTTTCTACCTTTAGTGAAAATTAATCCTGACCAGCGGCACTTGTTAAACGTACAACCTACAACGTACCTACTGGTACTAGGCGTCGTGGTCGCAGCAGGAAGATCCCTCTCTTACTTCAAATTGGCCCTGTGATACTACCATCAGAGCGGTGTACGAACGACGAGTAGCTGCAGATCGAGACGTGTTTGCTCAGCAAGGCGGTCAGGGCTCGCTCTAGCACTGCCGAATACCAGTGCTTATGCATGCAACGCCGCCGTGCTTCCCTGTACTAGCAGGTATTGCATGTTAATGCTGTGATATTCTGTTTCATTGTAGGATGCCTCGCCTGTACGTCGGCGGCCTTCCAGATGGTGTTGAGCGCGAGGAGCTCCTAGCCATATTCGAGCCTTTTGGTAAAATCGAAGATATCTGGATTGCTCGCAAGCCATCTGGCTTTGCTTTTGTTCAGTATGGAAGCCAAGAAGAGAGCAGCAGTGCAGTGAAAGCTTTGGACAGTTCAACTCAATTTAGTGGGAAAACGATGAAAGTAGAGTTTTCCAACCGTAGTGACAGGCCTTCTAGCCGCGGTGGCAATGGTGGCGGTCGCGGCGGTGGCTCCCAACGGCGTTCCTCTCCACCAAGAGGTCGGCCCCGTAGTCCTCCTCGTGGTGGTGACCGCTATCCAGCACGTTATGAAGACGATTACCGGCGTGGTCCATCTCCACCACGTGGCTATGGCGGTGGTGGTAGTGCTGGTTATCGGTCTCCGCCAAGATATAGGTCTCCACCTCGCTCTAGCTATCGCTCGCCACCACGCAGTTCTTATGGTTCAGGCAGCATGGCGGCACCCCCGCCTGCGCCTCGCTCACCTCCACGCTATGGATCACGTGCTTCACCGCCGCCGCCAATGCGCACTGCTGGTCGTAGCTCGCCGCCGCCAAGCTACAGAAGTGGTCCGCCGCCACCGCGATCGTCGTATGACAGCTATGGAAGCGGCGGCGCATACAGCGGCAACTCTTCCTCATCGGCGGCTCCCAGGTAAGGTGTACAAGTGGTGACGGGTGACTGGTGCTGTTGAGACTACTGCGAGTACTCGGCATACCGGTGGTATTAGTACTAGTCGTAGCTCTCGCCGCCCAATCTCGCCCACCGACACTGTGTATATGCACTACTGCTTCACTACTGCTTCTGCTGCGCCGCGTCTAGCCTCTGTATCTCTCGAAACTCTCTCTCTCTCCTGTCTGCCAATATGATGCCGGTGACATGGGCTAATGAACATTCCCTCGCTGCTCTGACTGCGACCGAGTATCATTTTCCCAGGTTCACCTGTTTCGACTGTGAGCAATGACGTTATGCCCAACAGGTTCTATTTCAGTTAGCGTTTCTTCTAGTTTCTTCCGCCATCGTGCGCTCTGCATCATGGCAGTGCCATGGCAGCCAGTGTGCATGTACTTCAGTAGTCACGAGTTCGGCAGCTGTGAATGGCAATCTAGTTGGTAAAATTCACCATCATCCAGCTCCTCATTCTTCTCTTCGATGGCATGCGTCTGCGCACCTCGCTTCGTTCTTGCAACTGCACGATGTGCACTGTGCCCGCCTCTGTGCTTGTGCACATGCATGAATATAACTGCAACTTCTGGTTTGTCTTCATGCCTCTGTACTGTATATCATCCAGGTGTGTTCTTTCTGCTTATTCTGTGCTCTTCTTTCTGTGCTCTTCTGCCCTTTGTGCTCGTGTGCAGGGAGTACTACGACCGAGAGCCACGGTGAGTTCTGGTGCATGTGCGCGGTATTTATTACTTGTGTTACTTGGGGGTACTGAAGTACATATAATACAGTCATGTAGTTGTGATTAGAATAACCTGTACACAAGGAGCAGCAGCAACTTCATTACTTGACACATGTTGCACACTGTGATAATACAGCCAGCACTGCAAGTACAGTAAAACCTGGTGTAAGCCACCTCTGTGTTCAGCGACCACCTGCTCTTTTTAACGACCGTTTTTCCATGCACCGACAGTTCCACACAGACACCGTGGGACCTGGCTCTAAAGACCACCTGGCTTTAATGACCGCTTTTGCTTGCACCGTGCGGTGGTCGCTTAAACCAGGTTTTACTGTACTGCTGATCCCAGCGCTGTGCCCGGTACGTAACTGACACGCCAAGCACTCTCCAGTGATGCAATTCACTTGTGTGCAGTGCATGAGCATGACACTCATATCTTTCTTATCCCCACTACTAGTACTAGTATTTCCACAAAATTGGCTAATATTATAAAACCCTTTGCGTGCTGAGTACGAGAAAAACGCGCAATATATCGCAGTGCATAGACCAGTGTACAAACTTTCGTAACTTCGTCAAACATAACCGCATCGCGACAATCAATACACCGTTGGAAAGGTCTTCACCTCATCTTTCCGGGGATATAAAGTTCTTCACGATAGGATAAGAATTCATTGAGCGGCGACAAAATGAACACGGAAATCACGGCCCAGAGTGAACACGAATATTTTTGTTCATGACTTCGTTTTGTTGAGGAGCGTGCCAGGGGATTTCCCTTTGGCACGGCGCGTGCGTGATGGACATCAAATGAAGTGCTTGGATCTGAGCTTTGCAGCGCAGTTTGAATTGTGAAAATCTGTTGAATTTGGGCAAGAAGCCGAACAAGAATGTGAAATTAAGTTGTTGTGCCGTTCCGAGGCACGGTGGAGTAGTTTGGAGAGGACATGGAAGTGGCCCTGATGTGTCTATGGAGCTGAGAGCTGCCAGGATGGATTCGCTTGGTCCTGATCTTTCCAACGAGCCCAGGACGATGAAAATCCATCAAGGTGGAGTGAAATGAGAGTAAATTTCGTTCGGAGCTGTGAGTGCATACTCCACCAAGAGAGTCAGTGCGCTGGAAAGCCAGTGGATTGGAGAAAAGGGGCTCAGCATGCAAAGAGTTAAAAGACTTTTCCTGTTCGTGTCTTTCCCTCATAGTTAATATATTATGACTTGGGGCTCCCGTGCTAGTTTGTACATGAAGTGTGTGGGTTACAGTGAGGGCTGCGTCCCACCCGCCTGTGTGTATTCGCAGGAAGTGTGAGTTACGAAGTCTGAAGAAAATGTTGAACGGTCTCTGCTGGGATGACGACTACACCATAGCTCAGTGGTTAGAGCATCGCTGGCTACACGCGGGGGTCCCTGGTTTGAGTCCTGGTGGTGACAGTCAATTTTTTTCTTGAGACTTCTCCTGTGTGTGTCTTTCCCTCAAACCAGTTATTAAAAGAGTAGTAATATTTCCACTAAAACTCGCCCGCAATGTGCCCGGCAGACCAAGGTGTCTGGAACTTGGAGGTTCGGTTAAGAGAGAAGATGAGAGATGAGTGTTTCACACTCCTGTTCACGCCTATTAGATGAATGTGCAGCTGGAAGTTAGCCAGGCAGCAACCGTCATGGTAGTGCAAAACTTACTAGTAGATGTTACTTGGGCCTGACGATATCATAGCCTAACGCTGTGTTCATAGCTGCATATACATGTACGCACGAAACTACACGTCTGTGCGTACTCTGCTACCTTTAGGGGGTGTCATGCGTATAGAAACACACTGAAGTGGAAATTCCGTGTTGTAGTTTTCAGCGTACATGTACAGTAAATTAATACTGCTTATAACGTGCCAATTAATTGGTTTTCGATAATTTATCACTATAGCCGATTTGCATGTACCGTATGTCCGCACCTTTAAAGCCATGGCGGTATATTCGATTATAAAGCCAGTCTCAGTTATAAAGCCATGGGCTTCATAAATGCGACGGACCCCACGATAGGCGGTCAGCCTTTGGGTCATCCTAATAAAGTTATTATTATTATTATTATAAATGAAATGAGATTTGAAGTATGTTTTGTAAAAATGAAGGAATAAGTATTATACTAACAATCTTACAGCCCAGCAACAAGTGGATTTAGATTGAATTTTCTGTGTGGACTTTAACTTTTATGACATGGCATAGTGGGTGAGTCATTTTGCATCTAAAATAGCTAGGGAAGCAGCGGTGTTTCGAATATAACGACATGGCTTTAAAATTAAAGGCGCTGACATACGGTATGACTGACACATGGCACATGACTGCGCATGAAAAGATGCAGCCCATTCATAAAAAGATGGGCTCTGGCGAGCTCCCGTATTTGGCGATTTTTTTGTCTTTACTGCGTAGGCAACATAATTATTGTGAACCTGAACATGTGCTGCTTGTGCCAGCACGCAAACATTTCTGGAGCCGCTAGGCGTATTACCAATGTGTTCAGAAGACCGATTCATACTTAATTTCGTGTACGGAAACACACTGCGTCGCGCCTGGGGCGGTGCAGATTTTTGGTTACATTTTTCGAGTTTATTGGCAAGATGGAGACGATTTTTTCACGGACCTTTTTATTATAATTATCAAGTTCTGTCCAAAGGTGGAAATGAAACTACTTCAGTAAAGGAAGTTAGAGAGGGTATTCTCCAGAGATTCACAACACAAACAATAGAGGGGTTCTGCGAAACGAAAATGCGTGCGAAGTTTCGCGGCGGGTCTTCCGAAAGTTTGGGCGAATTTTCACACCAATTTTGTGTTCTGCACGTTTCGTAGTTTGCTCGCCGATCACGTGCACATGGTGAACCCGTTGACCACTTTCGCCCTTGGAACTTGCCATACTTCTCACGAAGTTTCTCACCTCATGAAGTAGAGCGATATTTTGTACGCATTTCCTTTTTGCAGAAACTCTCTAATATTAACTTGATGATTCAAAATAAAGTATAAATCAGGCTTGAAAGGGGTGGTGGTGTGCCCCACGTCTTTCCTGCTTCCACCGTGGCCACCACACTATGTATGGTGCCAATTGCATACAAACAGTAGGTGACACTGGTGTCCGAGTGGTTAGTGATGCTGCTGCCATTCTCATCCTTCTTCTCTTCTGCTTTTCTCCGTGCAGTGGAGGGCCTCCCCCTAGTTACAGCCGCTCCCGATCTCCACCACGCTCGTACTATTAGATCAAGCAGACAGCGCTTCTATCGTCAGTATCAATTTGTTTACAAAATTTGAAAATCATTTCATAAAAAGGATCGGTCAATCTGCATGCTTGTAAATATAGAAATCTTGTTTAGGCCCTAGTACCAGTGAATCTGTTGTTGTTCTTTTCACCCTTGTTCAAATCACGAGTCACAACACACTGTCATAGACTATGACAGTTTGGCTGTTTCAGCTTAATAGTATTGCCACCGCGAATACTGATGTAACACTGCCTAGCGTGTGTGTGTGTGTCCATGCATTATTGAAATCGTTATTATTCATATTTGTTTGCACTAAGAGTTTATCTCATGCATTTTTTGAATGGATCTATTTCTGTTTCTTTGTCACTCGTCTCTTTCCCATCTTGGGTACCAGCTTCAAATCCTCCTCTTGTGTGGCTGCAAGGCCGCGTGCCACGGTGCCCGGTGACGGTGTTCCTGCTGCGGCGGCGGTGGTGGGTGTGCGTGGTGCTTCCTGTAGTGGCGGTTGTGTTTGCTGCTGCTCCTGTATGGTGGACTGCTGCTGCTGCTGCTGCTGTTGTTGGTGGCCAGTCTGCGCTGAACGGCCATCTGACATTGCTCGCTTCCTGATGGCCATGCGCCCTTGCACAGCACCTGTTGTTGTTGTTGGCAGCGACTGTGTTTCCTGGCCGGCAGGAATGTGCTGCTGGAAAAGTAATAGAAATAAGGTGACACAATCAAAGAACGCTGAAGCCTTTGGCTGGAAGGAATGTGCTTCTGGAAAAGTATTAGAAATAAGGGACAAAAATTCGAATGATTACTTTATAGCCTGGCTGTGAACTTCACACCTGAAATGATTGGTCAACCGGCCTCAGCCAATCAGAGTTCAGCAAGTGTTCCTGGAATGATTACTTTTATAGTCTGGCTGTGAACTTCACACCTGAAACATACTTGCCAACCCTACCGGAATTTCCGGGAAAATCAAGGAAAACTCGCTTTCCTCCCGGTGTAACGGAAAAGTTATATTCATCTACCGGATTTTCGAAAAATGTCCGTCAACACCTTTTTTGTTGATTTTCAGTGTTTTGGACGCTCACTCGTGCGGTGCTGGGCTAAAACGAAGGTATAGCAAGCGAGAACTATTGAGTTAGCGTATGAAAAAGTACTTTTTTTGTCGTACATGCTGTACTATTTTGCGAATGTTTTGTGGTCATTGTGGTATCACTATGATACACAGCATTTTGCACAATTATTAGAGAGGTTCCGCATAACGTAATTACGTTAGTAAAATACGTAGTCGATCTACGGAAAGTCTTACGTAAACTGCATGCGGATCTGGGTTCCGCCATACGGAGTTTTCAAATCACGTAGCTGCCCTTGGCAACTCCAAACGCGGCAGTGCACGACCAGATCGACCTGGGGAGAGAGTCATACATTTGTACCCAATCCATTAACGGACCAGCTACGTTATCAGAGCCCTATCTACGTACTCTCCGTGGACAACTTTGCGTAAGTGGAGTGCAAACTCGCGAATTCACGGGTTTTTCCCGCCCACTAACGTAAAGTTGCTGAACTTTACGTAGTGCGGAACCTCTCTATTAGGCCACCCTTTGTTAATTCATTGTTTAACCCTAGGACGGCCACCACTTTCAGTACTCCTAGAACGGCCAAACGGTGTCATTTGACACCTGCATACATTTCCATGTCTAAGACCTATAATATAGGTTATTTTAGTTGTTGTTTTCAGTGCTGGCTATCACTAGCGGCATTTATGATGTACACAACACTTTGGGATTCACCCAGACACTATTGTTGGCTATACGCAACTAAAATTCTATGTACGCGTAACGGCAATTGCGAAGGATGAACTCAATTGCTGGCAAAACTTCATTTACTTGCATAGGAATGTCTTATAATCACAGAGTTACAATAACAAGCAATGTGTCAACGTCACTGGGCACATGAGGAACTGCTTTTCGGGAATATGTGCTTTGGCATAATCGGATTACTCGACCGTCACGATGAATGACACACAGTAACAAGTACAAACATGGACTGACTATGAGCATCATTTTTTCACCAAGCTGACACGTATGCTGCTAGACATGGTTTCAAGATTAGGCTAGTAAAGACTGCATTTTAGACTCTTTCAAAGAGGTATACCCTTCTCTTCTCCTTGGCTGGCACATAGCAACCAGATGCCATGACTATCTACAACCTTATTGACCAGTGCAGGAATGACCGTTTTCTGGATGTGCATGAACTAGCAAAGGTCTGGGACACTGTGAAGGCGTTGATGCCTGTCACATCTATTCATTTATGTAACCGCCTTGCAGGGGATATCTTCTGGAATAGTCTTTGCTGAGTAGATCCACCACATTCGATCGAAACGGTAAAGGACATATCTCGTATTTTGCTAGAATTGGATGATGTGAGGCTTCCTACTCTCACCATGTAAAACATATGGCTCTAGATGGTCTATACTAGGCGGACCATTGTTAATTCTTGCTACTTCTACCTTCTACGTCTACCGTCTTTGTATCCTACAATGTAATCTTGAAAAACAAAATGCAATCCGCGATTATGGGCAATGAAGTTAGATGGTAGTTCACTTCAATTTACCAAAGTGGTTTATACTGCAACTCTTCCTTCTCCAACAGTTTCTTGACCAGTAATGCACTGATGATGAAGTTATCAGTTATTACTTAGCAATCACCTTCTGCAGCACCCGGGGCCACTAAAGAGAGAGAAGGCATCCCAGCGGCTGCCTACCTGTTTAGCCTGAAGCGGGGGAGGAAGAGGTTTGCTTCAAGAGCCTTATTAGCTCGTCAAGTAGTTAGAAAGGATTATCTACACAGCACCATCCTTGCGATAATGCGGTGTACCATCTCCAGGTTACAGAGTTGCGATTCTTCTTCCTCAACACTATCCATTTCGGGGTCTCCACCACTCCTGCAACTGTTTCTGACAATTCCTTGTCTGGACTATCCAGCAATCCTCGTCCGCTCTCTTGATGCTCGTAAACCTCAATACATTCTGAATCCACAGGTACTCAGGTGTTGTGACCGTGCGATTCGCCCTCATATTACAGAACAGATCCACCACTGCCAATGGTCACTACACTTGAACAGCCATAAAATGAAGATAAAGTGGGCAATTTCGCTTTCATGGTCATCAGATTCATGCATGGTAATAGGCTACATCCGTTCTAGTACTTCCTTGGCCGTCAGACCGCCAAGGCGCTGGGGCAATTTACCGGAAAATGAAAGGGATTGAGCAGTATCAAGGACATTAGCTGAAGAGTGTTTGTGTAATCTGTGCACTAATGGTTGTCCGCCCCAAATTCGCGATTCTCGCCCGACGGTTGTATGTTGATCATATATTTTGTCCTGTATTCAGCGATTTTCCTGCCCATGCACCTTTCTTTTGTCTGGTTGGCATACGAGCAACTCGATATGGCCGACACCTTCGAAATGTGTTCATATTGTTTCCATCTAGCTGCAATATTGGCTTTTTTAGTGCAGGTGTCAAATGACACTGGTTGGCCGTTCTAGGTATACGTACTCGCCATTATAGTACCTCATCAATTACAAATCAAAGGTTTATGGCAGACGAAAGAGGAAGCAAAATTAGGAATAGTCACAAGATTTGAGCTTATTCTGATTAGCCATTTTTCGGTAATTCCAAAAGTTTGACTCGCGCGGTGTCAAATGACACCGTTGGCTGTTCTAGGGTTAACGTCCTTTTTTTCGCGAAAAGGTACGCGGGAGGGCAGAAAAAAAACAAAAGCCCATTCCAAAAACTGGAAACCCCAATCAAACATTTTGACCAGTAAAGCATGTGATATATACAATATTTCTGGGTCTAACGGCACTTGCAGGCATAGAACAACACTCTTTGATGGTACATTGGAGCACATGCCTCATGAATCCAACAAAACAGGTACATAGCATGGAGTTAGCATGTCATGAATTCATTACCGTACTGGCAATATATGTTGCCGCGTAACGCGTAACGCAGGGGGGTTGCGGCGTAACGCGCGACCAGGCTAGTGCGACAAATTTTCGTGAGTTCGTAACGCGCGTCCGGCGGGGTGCGGCGATCTTTTCATTGCAGTTTGCAAAAAATGATGCGGCAATAGCAAAAAAATGATGCGGCAATAGCAAAAAAATGATGCGGCAATAGCAAAAAAGTGATGCGGCAATAGCAAAAAAAGGACTGCGGCAATATAGAAACCTGTGTAACGGCTCCTGTGCGACTTAGCATGTAACGCCCTGCGTGCGGCAAACATGTGCCAATGTAACGCTTCATGGCCTCCCTGCGGCAACATATATTGCCAGTACGGTACATCTGGATTTTTACTAGGGGTGCGTTTGGTTGGTACGATCTAGAACAGGATCGAACAGCTGGTGCACATGGAGCAGCCTCATGCCAACCAAACGGTACTCCAGAAACAGAGCACATTTTCGTGGAAAAATGTGTGAAACTTGAAAATGTGTATGGGTCACCATGGTCACTTTGTACGGTACAACGAGTCCAACCCAAAAGCGTATGCACGTGATCATTTGGGACCAAAATCGATGTTCCCGCCAGGTTTCACTGTGAAAAAGTGAAACTGCTCGGTCTGCTCCGGCCTCGAGGCCGGAGCAAGCAGAACATGTTCTGGCCGACCCAGAACAGGTGCAGTCCCAACCAAACGCGCTGTTCTGGTGAATCCTGTTCTAGTTCGTACCAACCAAACGCGCCCTAGGACACACACCGTACGATATTTAAAAGCCAACAAAAAAAGAAAAAGAACACAAGACAAAGGCATGCCCGGGAGGCAAGATTATAAGTTTAAGGTCATGATCGGCACACTGTGAAACTACACAATCATGTATTTACAACTTCGCATATTATTGGAACTACTACTTTCTTGTTTTTTTTTCCGGTCGGAGGCAAAAAGGTACGCGGGCGCGGACGTTAAACAACGAAAAAAGAAAGGGTGGCCTTATGATGTAAAAATTGCAAATCAAGGAAAAATGGGCAAAATCAAGGAAACGCATCATCACTGTCAAGGAAACTGTTTGCCAGGGGTTGGCAAGTATGCTGAAAGGATTGGTCAACCGGCCTCAGCCAATCAGAGTTCAGCAAGTGTTTATCTTCTTGGCTTGCTGATGGCTGTTGCTTCTGCATGAGGAAGGAGAAAGAAGCCGGGAAATCTACCGGAGAAGAAAATCTAAAACTGTCGTTTCTTCAGGAAGGGGTGCAGCTATCAGCAAGCCGGCGAAGAACTTCTACAATTCTGCCTGAGCTCCTGTTGTTTCTGCATGAAGAAGGAGAAAGAAGCCGGAAAATCTACCGAAGAAAATTCTCAAATTCAACGCTGAAGCATATGTTTGTAAAGAATGAAGGCGACAGCAGGTAAAATGGTGGTAAAATACGCCAGACAAAATTTAGGGTATTATATAAGCGTCACGTCTGCCAAGTGCAGCCCAAAAGCGTATGCATGTGATCATTTTGGACCAAAATCGATGTTCCTGCCGGGTTTCCCTTTGAAAAAGCAAGGCTGCTCGAGACGAGGCCAGACCACTGTCCCCACAGGATTCCGCGGACGCGCAATTTTCCGCGTTATTGGCTTTCATCCGCGTTTTCGGGAAAGTCTGCATACCGTATGTCAGCGCCTTTAAAGCCATGGCCTTATATTCGAAACACCGCTGCTTTCCTAGATATTTTAGATGCAACATGACTCACCCACTACGCCATGCCATAAAAGTCAACGTCCACACAGAATTTTCAATCTACCTGTTCACCCTTCCTGCTGGGCTGTAAGTTTGTTAGCACAGTACTTATTCCTTCATTTTTACAAAACATACTTCAAATGTCATTTCATTTATGAAGCCCATGGCTTTATAACTGAGAGTGGCTTTATAATCGAATATACCGCCATGCCTTTAAAGGTGCGGACATACGGTAAACCCCTCGTTATCCGTGGGAATGTACAAGAAAACAGTACATGATGTTGAAAATGTACTACAACTAGCCTAGCCCCCCCCCCCCCCGTGTAATATGCCGGCATTTTTTGAGCATTTTCTGTACAATCCGCGAACCCAGCACTTTGGGCTCGTGATGCAGCATTTTGGGGGAAACGGAGCACTTGGCCGTTGTGTATCAAAATTGAGAGAAGAAAAACTTCCCAAACGAGAACGTCACTTCCGCATTCCGTGGGTTAGCTTCTTGTTGAGTAGTTTATGAATTGTTTACCATGGCAGACTCGAGCAAGTCTCTTATTGAGTGTGTTTCAGGATGACAGTGATGATGATGAAAGTACTGTAGAGAGCGATTCTTGCCATGGCATTTCGAAAATATGGTTTTGACCAGGGAGTCGTAAAATACCGGTATTTTCTGACTCCCTGGTTTTGACGACGTGTGCTGAGGATTACAAAAAAGTGAGCATTTTCGGCAAGGTTTACGAGAATTTCCCAAAAGCATTTTCGGCAAAGTTTCGGGCATATTACGCCAGGCCCTAACTACAACGTGACGTCATGCTCGCCCAGGACTTTGTACGACAAAGGTGTACTCTGTACGCTAAATGTGTACCGATGCCAGACAACTCGTGCATAATGACCGCATATTCGCCGCATAATCCCGCATAATGGTCTGTTTTCGCCCGCATAATAATGCACGTAATTTAGGATTTTGTCATGGGGGAGGCCTGGCACGAGCGAAACTTCCTAAGCTGGTTGTGTTTTTCTGCACAGTTGTATAGCCGGTGGTAATGCGGACACACACTTGAACTAATTTTTTTACTAAAATTCGACTGAAAGCTGTTGATCAAACACACATAATGCACATATTAAACGTTGCCTAAAAAACCCTCAACACCAACAGAGCAAGTAGCAGCACAACATACCTGAGTGGGAATGGTAGGCATGGACTGTTGTCGAACATTAGCAGGGTGCCCGCTTGCACCACCCTGCACACAGGCGACACATGATTGTGGATGTGAGCAACAAACCGTGTGCAGGCACACACACACACACACACACACCTTGACCTTTGACGCCCATCGCCGGAGGCGATGATAGCAATGCTACGGCAGAAGCCATAGCAACTTGTGCCGGGATTGCACCATTCAACAGCTTGCAAGGCTGAAGAATTGACCGTCACTATTCAGCCTGGTCTACACCATACAGCTATTTGAAGTGGTTTTTCTGGCCAGTGAATCCCTATTTTTGGTCTTTTCATTTTCATTTTTTTCTTTTTCCCGCACACACATCACACCACATACTCCGGCATGCACTGGCTGTTGGTAACCACCCAGGAGAATGAAAGAAAAGTCAGGAAGAGTCTGAGAAAGAGAAGAAAGACGTGTGACCATAATCGTCGGGAATCGAACCCGCAACCTATCGATTGGAAATCGCTGCACATACCACTGCACCATATGGGACACACACACACACACACAAAACCAGAGAGAATAAATGATCCACATAAAAATAACCAAATGGCGGCGTGCATAGCGCTTGCGACAATCAAGGGTATGGTCAGATCGAGACACCAGAACAAAAGCGACACTGTATAGCAAGTTCCTTTCGTACAATTTAAAGGGGAAGTATACCCTAAAATCAAATTTTCACCAGTTGTAGTCTTCTGGGTGCCGAGTCGAATGGTCTTGGGCCGAGGAAGCTGCGACGCTCCCTTCCTACTTGAATCCCAATCGAACTCGCGCACTTCCACCGAAACTGGGTGACTGCGCCCTACTAGATGGGGATTTGTATGCAAAATGTCACTAAAAGCGCCATTTCGTTCTTATAAAAGCACGGATGACCGCGATTGGCCCATATGTTGTAGTCTTTTGGACGCTGAGTCGACTGGTTTTGGTCCGAAAAGGCTGTGATGCAGCGTTCCTCCTTTATTCCCAATCGAACATGGTTGAACAAGCGGTCACGTGCTCCTGGGTGCCCAAATCGCCTGGTCACCGCGCCAGCAGGCGACAACTTTCACACCAAGGTTCAACTCGAGTTCTACTCAAGTGACAGGACTGCACCCAAAAAAGGTCAAACAGGCTAGTAAGTTGTACCCTGCAGGCACGGTGACCAGGTGACTGGTGTACGCAGGAGCACGTGACCGCTTGTTCAACCATGTTCGATTGGGAATAAAGGAGGAACGCTGCATCGCAGCCTTTTCGGACCAAAACCAGTCGACTCAGCGTCCAAAAGACTACAACATATGGGCCAATCGCGGTCATCCGTGCTTTTATAAGAACGAAATGGCGCTTTTAGTGACATTTTGCATACAAATCCCCATCTAGTAGGGCGCAGTCACCCAGTTTCGGTGGAAGTGCGCGAGTTCGATTGGGATTCAAGTAGGAAGGGAGCGTCTCAGCTTCCTCGGACCAAGACCATTCGACTCAGCACCCCGAAGACTACAACTGGTGAAAATTTGATTTTAGGGTATACTTCCCCTTTAATATAATTCGTAACCAGTGTATTGAAATGATTTTCGTACATGTACTTGTACAACAGTTCCATTTTACGCAGTACCGGCCTGTGCACATCAGGCTCTGGAAAGTGAAAACCCAGCCAGTCAAATGACCACGCAGGTCAGCTGAAGGGGATCCATGTAGCTGGTAAGCCGCGGATGATCAAATAATGCCATGGTGCAGCTCACAATGCCAACATATGGTAGAGCCGTGCACCCAAGAACATCAGACCAGCGATAAGTTATTCTCATCTGGTCTGGTGATTGTGAGCATTGTGTAGTTGCACAGGTGAGGGTTCGTGTTGCTTGACATCAAGATGACAAGAAGATCATGAGAAAGAACAGGTGCAAATGGCACGGCTAGAAAGTACCATTGGTCTGCCTCCTGTGACAGTTTTTCTACTTTCAAGGTGGCTACATGTGAAGAGTTTAGAAGCAAACGCGACATACTGTAAAACATGTATATATAACGAGGAAGTAAATCGAACGTTTTAACGGATGACATTTCTTCGTTATAATAAGATCCATCGAGGCCGTACTGCTTCATATATGTTGTGTGGGGATATTCCGGAATACTGCAAGATCGTTAACATATCTTCTCGTTAACCTATGAATTTTGGACAATCGTTAAATTTGCGACTCGTTATAATAACATGTCTTACAGTATCACTTTTCGAATAATAACCAAAAAAGGATTCATTTTATGTGCAGTTTGTGTCTAAATCCATGTTTTGCCACCATTTATAAAGTGGGTCTACAAAGTCAGATTTTCAATGTGAAATTTGAAGGTGCATCTCGACCTATTGATAACATTGAGCTAGGCCCCGGCGGATAATGCTCGAGAATTTGATGGATTCTGCTTTTAAATATGCTCGCCGATGATTCTGCTCAAAAATAGCACTGAGAATGTTTGAATTCTGCTTCGGAAAAATGGAAATAGTGGTAGGGATTACTAATGTTGCAGAGTGAGAACAGCATACATGTATTTTGCAGCATGTTATAAAGTCATGTTCTACGAAACTGAAATATGCAAGAAGCACAGAATTATTATTACTCAGCACGCAAAGGTGCGGTAGTAGTCGTGAATTCTCACGAAAATCCCATACTAAAATAAGATGCTAGTTTTCGCAAGAATATGCTAGTTCTCTGCAAAACTTGCCGGATTATGCTAGCGCAGTGCTAGTTTCCAGAAAGTGCTAAATATGCTAGATATAATGCTAACAGTATCCGCCGAGGCCTACACTGAGCTCAAAATTTCAATTCCTCAAATTTGGCGCTTGTCGCGTTTTGCATCAAAACTCTTCATGCATACAGCATATACATCAAGCTGATACGTGCACTGCTGTAAGGAATACAGTCATGCCCTATTGTACTCGGTACTACAATTGATGGCCTTGATCTAATTGTCAGTCCCTGCTGCTGTGAAAGCCAGCTAGGAGGCGGCACAACGTGTCGGATCAAACAGACTTTGTCTCTGTACCAGGCACTTTCAGCTCGAGTTCCTACGGCAAAGGTGCTTCGATTGGGGGTTGAACTTTTTTTTCCGTATGTGAAAGTGCTTATTTCTAAAACTCTTGTCACAGCCAGCCTGTGTAATCCACAATTTTTTTCATCGATGGATTCTTTTTATGTTGTTCAAGTGCAATACAGTCATGCCAAATAAACTTCATCAAAAACAGATCTCTAGTACAACGGTGATTCCTGAAGAGTGTTGTACGAAAACTTGTTCGAATCATCTTTTTTCCATCGCTTTTTCTTGTTGCGATATTAAAATTGTTGTCTCCTCGTCGAATATTTAAAAAAAGATATGATAACTGTTACATGGTATTATGCTGTCCTGAGCCACATGCATATGTGAGGTATGTGCTATGCCCGGTTCCAAAGCGCCCGGGCAAGACATCCGAGTGTATAGCTATTATTATGCAGACACAGACAGGACACCAGCAGTGAATGACTGACCACTCTTGCACAACACACTACACACTACAGTGATGGCTACTGACCTGAGCAGTTTGTGGCGGGCCTGGATTCGGCAAAGCGACATGAGTGGCAGAGCCAGGAGTAACTGGCTGCTGCTGTTGCAGCTGTGGCAAGGTAATGGCAGAGTGACATGGCAGAGACAGACAGACAGACACCCACCCACACACACACACACGGACGGCCATCAAACAAACACAAAAAGAATCAGTCTATCCACAAAGCAAGAGACCGTATAAGGCTGGCATGTATTCACTGCTAACTTCTGAACAATCACGCTTCTAACTAGGCATACAGCGCAGCTGCTAGAGACACATATTCTGAGACTACACGAGACAAGGGAATAGACTAAAGACGTAAGACGTGGCTAGCTAATCTCCACATAACCCAGACTACAACAGGGTTGGGGCAAAATTTTAAAAAGGTAAAACAATTTCCAACTCTTTGCACTAGCTAGGTAAGGTAACTGCAGTATTGATTCACCAGACATACACACAGACATCAGCTCTATCAGGGTAACAGGAAATAAGGAAATGCTCAAAAATATTGAAAAAGACACCTCCCAGCTAGGACAATGTGCTACAGAATACACGAGACAAGGGTATAGACTAAAGAGGTAAAAAGACGTGGCTAGCTTATCTCCTGGGACTCCATATAACCCAGACTACAACAGGGTTGGGGCAAAATTATACAAGGTAACAAAATTTCCATCTCTTTGCACTAGCTGGGTAGTGTAACTACAGTATTGACCCACCAGACATAAACACAGACATCAGCTCTATCAGGGCAATAGGAAATAAGGAAATGCCGAAAAGTATAGAAAAAGACACCTCCCCAGCTAGGACAGTGTGCTACAATACACTGCTTCGACTAGTAAGCGTGCTAAGCTACACTGCTTCCAACCTCTCCTTCACCAACACTGTGGCAAGGGCAAGGAGTTAGACTCAGGGGCTGCTACACAAAAGGATCGGGCCTGGCCGAACGGCACTGCTCAACTAGTCAACATGGCACGGGCATACTAGTGCACATGTTACAACAGCAAGACTATAACAGCAGGGTGGGTACTGGCGTGTGGTACCAGTATAGTCGCCACCGCATAGAAACCACATGGGTCGCGGCCAGGAGATACTACCTGTCCGTGGGCAAATCAAGCGATGGTCACTACATGTTGTATAGGGGAACCCAATCACTGGTCCGTACATGTACAAGGTAAACCGAGCTACGGCCAGTCACTACAGGCGGCACAGTGGGGGGATGGGGCTGCCCGAATACCACACAGACCACCACTTGGTACTATTATGTGCGAGGGAGACTCTAGCGGCGTGCATGCTCACGTACAGCTGCAGCTGACGCTGCCCGACTCTGCAACGCATGGCGATACTGAAGAACCTCGGCTTGCTGCATGCGCCTGGCCAATTCCTGCAAATCAAGCATACACAATGTATCGTAATCATGACACACACACACACACACACGCGCGCGCGCACACACACACAGGTAAAATTTCAATGCAACTGCAGCACGCGTACACTTGAAATGGCTCTCAACTTGGCTGTAGCGCCCACTGCATAAGAATGAAGCCTTGCCTTCTGGCACACTACACTATCCAGTGAAGTGACAAAATCTAATGTAAACGTTGCCGTATTTCATACATTTACTATCCAGCACCAACTTGGTCTAATAGGTGATAGAACAAGAGGGGGCAAGAAAAGTCACCCCCAATCCTCGCACTGAAGAAAAGTCACCCCGGGCCCCCATCCTCGCACTGAAGAAAAGTCACCCCCGGGCCCCCATCCTCGCACTGAAGAAAAGTCACCCCCGGGGCCCCCATCCTCGCACTGAAGAAAAGTCACCCCCCGGGGCCCCCATCCTCGCACTGAAGAAAAGTCACCCCCGGGCCCCCATCCTCGCACTGAAGAAAAGTCACCCCCGGGCCCCCATCCTCGCACTGAAGTCAGATACATTGCACCAAAAGGAGTATATAAGCACGTGATGGCACTAAGTCCCACCAAAGCATGAAACTGAAGAAGCACACCCACCAAAAACTGCAAAATCCACACACTGCAACTACCCCCCCCCCCCCACCCCCCGCTTGCTGACTCCCGAAATACTGTACATAAATGCACAGTAGTGCATGCTGTGGTGTTAAGACCTGATGAGGATCACACTGTTCAATACCATAATCAAACCTGCTCAGAAACGAGCAGTTTCTGTACATGGCACATACTGGTGATAAATACACGCCATAGGCCACAAATCGCACATACACACACATGTACGTCAAGTAGATGGGAATGCGAATGATATAACATACCTCGTCAGGCACGTCTGCAGCACTTGCGGACTTTGCCAACGGTGCGCCCTGGGACTGCTGTGGCTGCTGGCGCTGCCTTTCCCGTTCATCCAGCTGACGCTTCTCCTCCTCCAGTAAGCGCCGTGTCTTGAGTTCTCCTTCGAGGCGTTGCCTCTCCAGTTCTTGCAACTGTCTCTGCTCCCCTTCCAGTAACTGCTGTGTTTTCTGAGCTTCCAACTGGCGTTGCTGCTCCATCTTTTGCATCCGGAGCTCGACCTTCCGCTTCTCCTTTAGCTGCATATATGCAGCATACTCCTGTGGAGAAGGGCAGAGCAGGTAGAGATCATTGCTATCAATGCTGCAGCTGTAATGGTATGGCTGTACTAACAATGCTGGCAGATTGGCAGATATAGCAGAGCAGAGCATTCAACTTCACTGTGCATCACTGGCACGGAACAAGTGAATTAAAGTGTCTGCAGCTATCCTAAAGCACGCACCAAGAGTCTCAAGATCCACAGAGCAGGCAGCACCCGAGACCCCCCCCCCCCCCCCCCCCCCCCCGACCGTTACAATCTCTTTTGGCACACGGCAGTATCTACTGATGCAACCCCCATGCTGAAGTGAAGCAAGCATGAACACAGCATATGTAGAGGGCAGTGATAGCAATAGCAAGCGAATATTTTAGCTCTAGTCTCACCGCATCCTGCATCTCCCGTGCTATGCGTTCATCTTCTGTCTCCTTACTCTGCAGGACACACAAATACAAATAGCACAATACTATAAATTACTTATACATGCTTGATTATCATGTACACGAAAGTCAGCAGCACGCTCCTTCCTCCGAGTACCGGTAAGCTTGACTGCACACATTAAAGCAGGGCAATGCATATGGTTGCCACTGGAGAATTAGGTGATGTTTACCAATGGCCTTGACGGTGCCAGAAACCTAGATGGTAACTCTCAAACACTACTCTCCAGCTTGGTCTACAATTTCAAAACTACTGAAAAACACCCACGGGAAACGCAGAGAGAGAAAGAGGGACACTCCAGTATACAATACAGTTAGAAGCAAAGCAATGGTTTTCTTTGAAGCAAAGCAATGGTTTTCTTTGAAACAAAGCAATGGTTTTCTTTGAAGCAAAGCAATGGTTTTCTTTGAAACAAAGCAATGGTTTTCTTTGAAGCAAAGCAATGGTTTTCTTTGAAACAAAGCAATGGTTTTCTTTGAAACAAAGCAATGGTTTTCTTTGAAACAAAGCAATGGTTTTCTTTGAAACAAAGCAATGGTTTTCTTTGAAACAAAGCAATGGTTTTCTTTGAAACAAAGCAATGGTTTTCTTTGAAACAAAGCAATGGTTTTCTTTGAAGCAACGCAGAAAACACACTGCACCCTCTGCAGTATACTGTATGGTGGTGGACGTTAGTGGATGTTTGGTTCTACTGCCCAGGGAGAATGTTCTCTTTGATATGCACAGATGGATGCGTACAATTGTAGTGGAGTAAACCAACAAATTCCTTGCTGTGGTTGGCCATCACCCCTCTCTCGCATTTTGCGTGCCAATTGGTCATGGACCACGAGTTGAGTGAAATAAAAAAATAAAAAATAAACTACTCGCAAGAAAGAGCAAAAACCGACAGCAGAACCATACAAGATATAGCCAAGAGCATAGCAAGAAAAATAACTGTACCTGTACTGATTCTTGTCTGTGCAAGAGCTGCGCAAGCTCTTTGTCTTGCTCCTCTGTGGCCACTTTCTCCTGCAGAGCCAGGTCTTGTTTCGCACCTGAAACATCTAGGGAGTTGAGCTGTGAGGCAAGCTCTTCATCTTCCTTCACACTACAAACACACACATACACACACGGGCACAGACACACCCAGAGGCACATACAGAGGAATCTCTCAATCATGGTAATGTACATGTCGTGCCCCGAGTACATTTGATCATGAAGTGTGACCGTTGAGGCAAATAGATCTAGAGCGAACTTCCTGACGAGACGCCACGGCTAAATCATACATACTTCGAGTAGTACTAAAGTATCAGTGAAGACAACAGCAGCCGCAGAAACTGTCAACCATTGAAGACAACGGTCGAGCAGCCAATGGCGATGGATGGGTGAGTGTGCTTCTGGTAACTTTAGAATATTCTGCTCTTGCTCTCTCTCTCTCTCTCTCTCTCTCTCTCTCTCTCTCTCTCTCTCTCTCTCTCTCTCTCTCTCTCTCTGGCAATATTATATATACCCCCCCCCCCCCCATTTCTTTCTCTTGATTTAACCGTTATGCGATACTACCCCCCCCCCCCCCCCCCCATCTGCTCCTTTGCTCTAAACTCATTTACCGTCGTCCCCTTGTGAGTGTAAAGAGGCAAGCAATGATCTTGTGTGAACTAGTTTAGAATGCTGACTATTACTATTATTAGGATACCGGTCGGTCGCCTGGGGGTTCAAACGCCCATCACTCAGAGGAAGCATGGGCAGCCAGCAAAGCCAAAATGGAGCAGTCACCAATAAAAAAATAACTCACAGGGACACTTGATTCTTCATGCGTTGGCGAAGTTGACGATTACGTTCGCCCACCGAGGTATCTGCACAACATAATATATAATAATAGTGTGGATAGAAAGTAATTAGTTTACACATCTGACAAGTGCAATGTCCCATGTGATTAATGCAAGGTAGGTGACAGTTACTTCCCGACACAAAGCCTATGTGCCACATGAAAGGTGTGCATGGGAAGTAAGTACAGAGCATCTAAATGGCAAAGTCATGATGAGTGACCTCCACACGTTCGCATGCTGCCAATGGGTGATACAACTACTAGTTCCTTGACCTATGCTCACACACATTCCAACACCATCCTCTGGCAGTTTGAAGTAACATCGAAAATGTTCTGGTAAAAGCCGGTCTATACACACACACACACACACACACACACACACACACACACACACACACACACACACACTTGTTGCTCACTGCCAAAACTGGTCACGTGGGTCTCCCCGGGAGAGGGGAGAGAGACTCAAAAGGAATCTTGGAAAGATGACTCAATTGGCTATTGAACCGCCCAACGGCCGACACCCCCTGAAATCCCCAAAACTATGGGTGGACTTGAAAATGATCCCACTTATGGGCTCACCACACCTCAGTAAGTGGATGAGGACAAGGTGCAGAAAAAGGATTGACGGCATCAGGGTATCCGCCCCGGGATCCAACTGCAGTTACCCCTGCCTCCAGTGAAGGTAATACTTGCTACTAGTGTGGGTGGCTAAATCAGATTGGATCTGATATTAGCTTCACTAGCACCATGATTACACAAGAGTTAATCTAGCCAGAAGTAGTCCATGGTTAACAGGTATGTATACTTCAAATAGAAAGTATATGAACCCTGAAACCAACAAAGGTGGTATGTACAACATTACACCTTCAAGCAGCCGAGCCCGTTGGCAACAGACCCAACACTATCTGGCATAAGTGTACCCGCCTACCGAACTAGCTGGCACACATACATACACACACACACACACACACACACACACACACACACACACACACACACACACACACACACACCTCAGACCTGCCCATCGCAGAAGCACTGTATTCCTTGCACATGCATAAGTTCTGGCTGTGTGTGTGTGTGTGTGTGTGTGTGTGTGTGTGTGTGTGTGTGTGTGTGTGTGTGTGTGTGTGTGTGTGTGTGTGTGTGTGTGTGTGTGTGTGTGTGCGTGTGTGTGTGTGTGTGTGTGGAATACAGTCCACATCCTCAGCATACAATGTTTCCGGGAGTACTTACATTCCTCATCCTGCAAGGAGCGAGCAAGACTCTCATCACTCAATGCATAGAATTTTGGCCGAGCTGTCCACGGGAGCAAGTGAAAGCCAGATACACACGTACATACACATACACACACATACACACATGGTTACTGTACGTGGAGCAGTTACATAAATATCACACTGCAACATGGATACTAGTGGTGTGGAACTGCTACACTCGGCATGCCGGCAGTCGGGCCTAGTGAAATCCCACCCGACGTACACTGTTAGCATAGCAACTCGCTTGTGAAGTTGTGACGACCTCGTGGACCGGCACGTGTGCGAGGCTGGGTGGCTTTCTGCGCTGCAAGTGTGCGTAGGTCCAGATTTTACTCGCCTATTGAGCACTAAATTGTAAAATTCCCCCGAAGCTAAGGTCAATACAATGTACAGTGTGTGCTAGGAGCCTACTGTAGAACAACGGATTCAATGCATTACGTATGTACGGTGTACAAGGATGCGTACGCTCAGGAAATCAACACAACAAATAATTACAAAAATGTAGTAGTTTGCTGTCAATGTACAGATAAAAGCATGTCAGTGAACATGGAAAAGTCAACACTTGAGCAAAGTGTCTGGAAATTGATCAACTGACTGCAACAGTGGCAGAGTAGTGAGTAGCCAGTACCGGGGCTATCGTGGGTGAGTCCGGTGCAGCGCCAGAAAAGGCAGAAATGAGAATACTACTGTAATTCGCGCATGACCACTAATGCCCAGATGCAAGGAAGTCAAACGCCTTACCATCGGAAGGAGTAAGGTTGGATTCTTGAGAAACCTCTTCCATTACTTATGGCATTAGAGGAGTGAACTGCAAGTGACTGCTGATTATACAAAAATTATGAGTATCAGTTCATTGCCGCTACCAAGACTAAAAAGAGTACTACCTTGCTATGCCTCGTTGTTTTCACTAATAATAACGACTACAGCACATGAGCTGTGACTTGAGTGACTCCTGTCAGAGTGGACTCCGACAAACAACACTACAGTCTAGCCTACACCAACTGAAACGCACACACCAACAAGTGTTGACAAGTAGGTTCGGGATGCTCTGTCTTGGACATTGGATGTACATGTACAGACTGCTCTTTCCTTGTTGTATACATGTACGAGCTTCATGAATTCAGTAGAGTGAATTCAGTAGACACAAACTCGCGGTGCACCAATGACGAGTGATAACTGATATCGATGTTATGATCCAACTCCAAGCTTTTAAAGGGGAAGTATACCCTAAAATCAAATTTTCACCAGTTGTAGTCTTCGGGGTGCTGAGTCGAATGGTCTTGGTCCGAGGAAGCTGCGACGCTCCCTTCCTACTTGAATCCCAATCGAACTCGCGCACTTCCACCGAAACTGGGTGACTGCGCCCTACTAGATGGGGATTTGTATGCAAAATCTCACTAAAAGCGCCATTTCGTTCTTATAAAAGCACGGATGACCGCGATTGGCCCATATGTTGTAGTCTTTTGGACGCTGAGTCGACTGGTTTTGGTCCGAAAAGGCTGCGATGCAGCGTTCCTCCTTTATTCCCAATCGAACATGGTTGAACACGCGGTCACGTGCTCCTGGGTGCCCAAATCACCTGGTCACCGCGCCAGCAGGCGACAACTTTCACACCAAGGTTCAACTCGAGTTCAACTCGAGTGACAGGAGTGCACCCAAAAAAGGTCAAACAGGCTAGTAAGTTGTACCCTGCAGGCACGGTGACCAGGTGACTGGTGTACGCAGGAGCACGTGACCGCTTCTTCAACCATGTTCGATTGGGAATAAAGGAGGAACGCTACATCGCAGCCTTTTCGGACCAAAACCAGTCGACTCAGCGTCCAAAAGACTACAACATATGGGCCAATCGCGGTCATCCGTGCTTTTATAAGAACGAAATGGCGCTTTTAGTGAGATTTTGCATACAAATCCCCATCTAGTAGGGCGCAGTCACCCAGTTTCGGTGGAAGTGCGTGAGTTCGATTGGGATTCAAGTAGGAAGGGAGCGTCTCAGCTTCCTCGGACCAAGACCATTCGACTCAGCACCCCGAAGACTACAACTGGTGAAAATTTGATTTTAGGGTATACTTCCCCTTTAATAATATTTTAGATGTGCATGTGGACGTGATGTGACAGAAACAGCAGCAAAATCAGTGAAAAGCAGGGAGTCGTAAAATGGTATTTTCAAACTCTCACACTAAAATGGTATTTTACGACTACGAGCCCTAGCCCTGGGATCATGGGAGCCGGAGTGGTACATGGTGAAAAGCAGGGAGTCGTCAAGTATTTTGACGACTCCCTGGTGAAAAGTGCCAGTGCCATATTTGCTGGCGATGATGATTTTGGCAGTGCATGGTGCAGTGTATGCCATCATTGCGCCATGCAGGGCCTTTTCACGTCACGTCAGGGGCCGGACCACGTACATCGTACATGTACCAGGGAAAAAGAAGGAAAAAACGGTACGATACCTACATCATCAGGCCACATATAATATAGTACCCGGTACGCGCGCATGTACGGTCGGTACGCGGTGGGTCGCGGATCGGCAGTGTCGTACAGTTGGTTTGTACGACTCTTGACGTCTTGTACACAAGGCCCATGGTGCCATTGATTTTGATGGGAAGGGTACGCAACATTTTCGGACTCATTCTTCCAGTAAAAGGTTATCATCAACAGGTACAAAAGGATCATCGCTTTCTCAAACTCTCACACTGGTCCCTTCTTTTCGATGACCCACTGACTGTCTTGTGACTAAGTCACAGTAAGTGGTAATAGGGCGGTTAGATCGGCGTGCTGAGAAGCCGTAGGCCCGTAGCTCTTTTTTATTTTTATGATTACACATCAATTAATTTACCAGATTCTCACAATCTCAGTGCCCAGAGGTGATCTGCTGTCAGTGCTGAGCGAAAAAGGTGCCTCTACGGCTCTAGCTCTTGTGCATTTTGCTGATGAGTTCAGGGGACTACAATAATCACACTACACTTGTGGAGATGGAGAGACATATCGAGAACTAATCTTTGCTGATGCTGGCTGGGGTGAATTCAGTGAGTGGCATGAGCCAGAGCGATTGAAATAATTATGACTTCAGCTCCTGGAGTAAGTACAGTTTTGACAGTGTGTGTGTATGTGTGGTGTGTATGTGTGGTGTGTGTGTGTGTGTGTGTGTGTGTGTGTGTGTGTGCGCGTGTGTGTGTGTGGTGTGTGTGTATGTATGTATGTGGGTGCGCATGGGTACGTGTGTGTACGTGTGTATGTATGTGTGTATGTACGTGTGTGTGTGTGTGTGTGTGTGTGTGTGTGTGTGTACATGTGTGTGTATGTACAATATTACACAGCAATGAATCAAACAAGTCTCATTCCGCTGTAACTCCGAGTTTCGTGTCAGAACACTTCATCAGACAGCATATGTGTGTATGTATGTGTATGTGTGTGTGTGTACGTGTGTGTGTATGTATGTGTGTGTGTGTATGTATGTGTGTGTGTGTATGTATGTGTGTGTATGTATGTGTGTGTGTATGTATGTGTGTGTACACATGTGCGCATGTGCTTATGGGGTATTCACACGACAGGCAAATCCACGTGCACCGGAAAGTTGCTATGGTATTTTACCTGTGAACGAGAAAAGTGGCTGAAAGTGGCTGAAAAGTGCAAGCGAGCTGGGGGCCCACTTTCACGATAATCGTGGCGTGCACGAGTACATTTACACCAAAAAGAGCGAAACAAGCCTTGATTGTTTATGCGGCTCTTTAGAGCATGATAATTATTGTATGCGTGTTTTGAAAATTTGAAATACCCATGGCTACTGGTCGGTGAAGCATTCAAAAATGCAAACGTGCCTGTCGTCTAGTGCAGCTGTGTGAATCCACACAGTCACTTTTCTCGTATGTCACTCCCTGTAAAACGTGCAAGTGCCTGTCGTGTGAATACCCCATTACATGTAGGCCTCATTTACACGACAACGATTGAAAAACGTTTTTCAATCGTTTTCGAAAAGTTTTTGCTGTTTACACGAAAACGATAATCGTGTACACTGCAACGCGTTTTCGGCGTGCAATGGTCATGTGCAATAAGTTGTCCTGGCGCAGGCTGGCGGCGGCATGTTTTGAGTACAAGGCTCGCTGTAGTAAAACGTTTTTGCCGTTTACACGAGAACAAAACGGAACGAAAACGATTGAAAACCACTTTGAAGGCCGTTTTTCGTTTGAAACGTTTTGCAGCGTTGTCGTTTTAACGCTCTTATCAAAATCTGTGGAGGCGTATTCTTTTTGAAAACGTTTTTCAATCGTTGTCGTGTAAACGAGGCCTTGGTTTGTTATCATCACACTATACTAGTGCAAACACACGTGAACTACATGTACAAGTCATTGTGCTGTGGGACTGTGCACATGTGGGAGTACAGACTCAGTGGTATATACCAGTACTGTATGTGCATGTGTGTTATCCAAACATGTTGGGGCTAACCCTTGTTTGGATAAATGAGTAAACGAGCAATTAAGATTATGGAAGCATATTCTAAGAATTCGCACAGCAGCCTTCTACCAAATTTTAAGGCATGTCCCATCCTCGGGGTGAATCAAACTTTGATTTTGAAACAGTTTTATTCTTTCACATTGGGAATGGGCCATGCCCCAAATTTTGACGAGTAGAAAGACACTGGTATGTAACAGAAAAATTAAAATTACAAAAAAATTCGCGGTTCGCGTGAGACTCGGCTGGAGACCGAATTTTCCACCACCCACAAGGATCAAGGTGCAGATGCAGCTCCTAAAGCGGCGGGAGGTGAGTAGATCAGACCCACCGCCAAAGTGGTCAATGACCGAAAATCCCATTCGCTGCATCCATGCTTCCCTCGTGCCAGGCCTCGAGTTCCCAATTAACTGTGGGTCGCAGCACGGCTGGAAAAATCCTTCCGCTTCCAAGCAGGACTTGAACCTGGTACCCTCTGCTTCTCAATCATGGTCTTAGACCATCCCACTATGCAGAGAAACTATGTAATATTGGTGTTGAGGTTGAGTAGCACTGACGCCTAGTTTTGATATTCTCACCCACCTTTGTACATTTACACTGTTTTGATAGCATGTCACCGCCATCTTTACCAACTATCTAGTAACTACTTTGAAGTACTTGTTACTTTGAAGTACTGAAGTAGTAACTACACTGGTGCATGGCATCTACTGCATTACAGTATACGATAGCTGGCACAGGTAGCATAGTGTTTGCACTAGTACTACGATAGCTGGCACAGGTAGCACAGTGTTTGCACTAGTACTGCATTGACTGTACCGGTAGTCCTCACCACAACACACACACACTGTGGCTCGACGTATCGTAGTCAAGTCGGGTTGTAGTGTCATGCTGAAGGTCTATGCCGTCTTCAGGTGTGAGTCAGCAGGTGTACTATTGCTGCTGCACTGTGCCTCTACATGCAAGGAACAAGAACAGATCAGTCTGTACGGTAATGGGCCATTCACACTACGCCCGAAACGTGGCGTCCGGATAGACATGGAATGGTCCGGGAAAGTCGTACCCCTGATACGAAAACGTAGACGACGTATCCGGACCCCTGTGCTGAGGTTCGTTCTGTTGTTCCCGGCAGTTTGTGTCCAAAAGAAGCTGTACGCACAGCTCTACGAAAAAAAGAAGAAAAAAAGCGTGTACGTGCCAGTGTGAATGCACCTGCATGAAAACGACGTCTGCCAGTACGTCGTATTCCAAAACGTGACGCGTATTGTAACGTAGTATGAATAGCCTATAACGCAGACCATGATGTTGTATGTTTTGTGCTTTTTTACGGATACTGTTCGGTGTGTAGATGATGTGTCAGAGGGACGCTGACTGTGCCTTTGGTCAGTCGTGCTGCGAGCAGAACCAGACAATGAAGCTGTTTTCCTGCTGCCGGACATCGTCCACACATAACATATTCTGGTACGTACCAGCTATTACGGTAGTAGTATTGGAGATGCACTGTGCAAGGGGCCGTGATGTACATTGTAGTCTTCTGTACTCACACCATTGCTGTACATGTAGTCTTCCCATACTCACACCATTGATAGTTGATAGTACTGTATACTGCAGCCTGTCATTCGGTCGCAAGAAAGATGACCGTGCAGCTGCTGCTGCTGCTGCTGCATTGGGTCACTAAGCCTTCCAAGCTATGCAGTGGTACGGTGAAATCCCAACAGGAGTTGCAATACCTGGCACTGTTCACCATCATGCCCTTTTGCGGTGGGCATCAAAGGCATGTGTGTGTGTGTGTGCACGTGTATGTTTGTGTGTGTATGTGTGTGTGTGTACGTGTGCTCGTGTGTGTGCGTGCGTGTGTGTTTCTGCTTGCGTTGTTTCCGATATGTTTGTCGCATAGGATTGTGAGTGTGTTCTTTGGCGTGTCAATGCTGTTCTGCGTGCTGGCGATTCTGAAAGAAAAGCTGCACATCCACTTTGGCCACTCAGCAACAGGATCGAGGTTCTGCTGCTTCCACCGGCGTCGGCGACGGCGCAGAACAACAGCGGGCAGTCCTGTGTCTCGACGGCGACATGTCAGTGTCCGCGTCAACACTGGGTCAGTTTCGTCATCACACGCCCCGTCGACGGTGAGGCGATCAACTTCGGCGGAGACTAGTGTCCTGTGCGAAGCCGGCCCACCGCCCTACTCTGATATACCACCTCCCACGTATGATGCTCCAGGTCCCGTTGTTGCGTACTCGCAATCAGTAGTAACAGTGGCAGCTGAGTTACCTCTTGAAGAACCACCCAAGTATTCCGAGCAAGACACACCTCTAGATGCTCCCCCCAGTTACTACGCACTCCAGTCGACCGAACAATGCGCTAGCACTCCCGATGTTATTGATACTGGCAGTGAGTTGCATGGTAGGCCTGTATCTCTGACCGATACTGCTGGCCCTTCAACAGCAGGTACTGTTGAATCCAGCCATTCGACACTGGAAGCGGCAACACCACTGTAGTGTCTATATTGCTTCACATCATTGTACTGATGACAGACCAGGCCAGCGTACACTGGTCACAAGAAAGCGTCTTGTGAAGCTTCTTCTTGCATTGGCTGCTGCTGCTGCTAGTTGTGCTGGCGGTGTTTCAGTGTAGTGGATAGTCCAGCCTTGCAGCAGGAGCTCCTGACGGATAACAGTGTGTACTAGCTAGTTCTTTGCACTTCAGTCAACTACCCAACGCAATATACCAGTAACTTACTGGATCGACTTTTCAAGGCCAGGAGGGAATGACATGTCTCCTGCGCACCCTCTCAACTAGGATGAGGGAATGCCATCTCTCCCACACACCCTCTCAACTAGGCCAGGAGGGAATGCCATCTCTCCCACACACCCTCTCAACTAGGCCAGGAGGGAATGCCATCTCTCCCACACACCCTCTCAACTAGGCCAGGAGGGAATGCCATCTCTCCCACACACCCTCTCAACTAGGCCAGGAGGGAATGCCATCTCTCCCACACACCCTCTCAACTAGGCCAGGAGGGAATGCCATCTCTCCCACACACCCTCTCAACTAGGATGACTAGCTGTGTTGCTGCTGGTCAACAAGCACACATAGATATAACCTCATGGTCACTTGAACCTCTGTTCCCCCGTTCGTATAACGTCACGATCACTTGAACCTCTGTCCCCCGTTTTTAGTATTACTAGTGTTGTGAATGAACTAGTTGACATACTCTTTTTTCCTTTCACACTGCATGGAACCTCCTGACGTATTTTAGAAAAGAAGTTCATCGTCTGTGCTGCTGCTCATTCGGCAAATCATAGCAAACATGATGACTAACTTGTTTTGATGCTGGCAATCTCTGGTAGTTATTTTTCTCATGGACATCTCCAATTACACTCCCACAATCATGCTGTTTGAGTACTTTTTGACTTGATATATGTTTTACCTCACTTTATTCACTTCATTCATATGGATTTTATTCTCTAGGAAGGCCTCTGTGCTGATGCTTATTTGCTGTTCACCCGCCGGTCACTCCGTGCTCCTCCCCATGGCCAACATGCTTTTACGAATCAATGATTCATGTCGGGGTATTACAGTCAGACCTCGCCTAATCGCACACATCCGTTTTCCACAAAAATATCCGGATAGGCAAGGGAACCGGATAATCGAACACACATACTGTATGTCTACATGGCATATGCTGTAAATCGGTAACCAACGATGTTCTTCCGGATGACGAGGGGTCCGGATAAAAGAGGACCGGATAAGTGAGGTCTGACTGTATCGTAAAAAGTGGAGCACTCTGCTAAACTTTGTACTGAACCTAACATTACATGCAGCTCTCTGCCTTTCTCGAAAAATAGCGACCAACCACTCACGAAATATTTATTGGTTTGAGGGAGTTACAAACGGAAACCACTCGCGAAGCTTTATTTTAACTACAGCGGCCAGTGCTCTCATCATACGACTTTTGTTTTTCTTCTCTCGTCAGAAAAGTATAGCATGTGCAGTTGTCACTGAGTTGCAAACTCAACCTGACACTACGCACAGCAATGGGCCAAACTACAATATTCACCCAGCAAACACTCAGTTTCTGCATGGTGTCTGTCCCCTGTCTTAGCACGGGTAGTTCACAAGCTCTGGGTTTAGGAGATCACTCCTTTGGCAATACCATGGAAATTGTAAATTAAAATATCAAACACGTCCTTCTAAGTATAAGCTCTGCATGCAGTTCATCATGTAAGAAATCAAGCTGTTCTTGTATATTATGTATAACTTAGTGTAGAGTTGCACGACCACAGTCACTTCATCGCAGCGTGCTCAGTGTAACGTTAGTAGGCAAGGTTATCAAGTATTGTGCAGTAAAGGAAGCGAGATCTCAACATAGTAATGTTGTTTATCATTACCGGAGTCAAGTCATCGGAATCATAGCTGTGCTATGTCTTGGTCAAATACACTCTCACGAACATATTAGGAACACTGGTCATCATGTCTGTATCTGATAGTGGGTGGCAGCATTAACTCATTCAGGACCATCTAGCTTGATGTAGTGCGGACTCACTGCTCTTGAGCTGGCTGTGACTCTGCTACATAAATAGGACCACCTCACCCAGGTCATCATCCTCGTCTGGAGCAAATGAGTGACTGGTTGGAGGAGGCTGGTGATACTGGAACTCCAGTGTGCCCTGCGGGGTGAAGAAAGGCGGAGGCTGCCGCTGTGGATTATGCCCCATGTCCAGTGAGTCACCACCAAAGTGCACAGCTTCCAAGTCTTCCGCATCTGGTGGTAAGCGAGAGTCGTAGGTACCGTGAGCACTTGCCGGCTGACTGCCTTGGCTTCGTGGCGGCAGTGGCTCGTCCAGCTGCATCACTCTAGGCTTTCTGCTATGAGCATGGTCGTCGAACTGATGGTGCTCAAACACTAGATCCAACTCATGTTCTGATGGTGCGGGCGACTCATCAAAGAAAACGACGCCATCATTTCCAGCAGCGTAGGAGTTAGTCGGAGGCATGTCGATTTGATGTTCGTTGTCGGCAGGAAGCAGGCCCGCCTCGGGACCTTGAACAAAGTGGCGCATTTGCTCTTCTACTCTCAGCTGGGCATCTATTTGTAGCTGTTCCTCAAGGTGTTGAAGATCAACATGCCGTGATTGACTACTACTGGATTGACGGCGGCTTTGTCCAGCAGCACGGTAGTTAGCACTCTGAAGTTGCTCAGCATGCCGCTGCTGCCGCTGCTGCTGAAGTGGCGATTCCCGTTCCTCGGGCAGCTGCTGCATTTCTACAGGTGGCAGCTGCTCTTCCAGGATAGAGAGATCAGTAGACCTGGAGTATGGGGAAACGCCGGAACTGGTATAGCGACGTGTGTCTGCTGCTGCTGCATCTGCATTGCTGCTACCATACCGTTGAAGATGATCATTATAGGACAAGTGGTCGGAGTAGTGTCGCCGGGATCGTTGTATAGGCTGAAAATGATCGTCACCAGCATAGGTATTCGATGCGTACCGCTCTTCTTCCAGTGTTCGCAGGAGGTCATTGCGGCGCATTTGTTCCTCGGCGAAGCGAGCGCGTTCCCTTTCCAGACGAGCTCTTTCTTCCTCCAGCTTGGCCATCTCCAGCATATGTGAGTTCCGATGCTCTTCAGTCTGGAATCCATCTGGCTGCACACCGATGTTTGCACGCTGAAAGAAAGCAGATGGATCGGTGTCATCGATATCTTTCAATGAGGCTTCCTTTCGCACTCTGCTTGTGGGCTGTTGTGTCTTGCAGTGCTTTCTGACACTAGACGTTGTCGGTCGCCGGTGATCATGCTGCAGCCTCTCATCCAAACGTTTCCTCAAGCTATTTGAGAAGTCAGTGTCTTGCTCCTTCAGCATTTTCTCTTCCATCTTGCGGCGCAAGCTGTTGAATGCAGGTTCTTGCTCAGACTCCTTGCCAGTCCAGCGTGCTTGCTTCCAAATGGCCTCGAATGCCTCGCCACGTTGGCGCAAGACACGCTGCCTCTCTTCTCGGAGTTGCTCGTACTGGCGGAGTGTTTCCTCAGCTGCATACGGACTTGGTCCTCGTATTGGAGTGTCCTGTGGTGAGGGTCCAGCGCTGCTTGCCGTTGACTTGACCAGCAATGGCTGCATACTGCTATTCAATGGACTCCGCATGGCTGAGTAGGGATTGTCTACCAGCTCACTGCTCGTGCTTGCACGGGGCCGTTTCTGAGGGCTTGCTTGTGGCGTTGTGCCGCCCGATCGCGGCAGAATAGGGGACGGTTGGCGCGAGAAGAACGTTGTCTCCTGAACCTCCAGTTGATCTCTTTCATGTTTCTTTATCGGAGTGGACCTCGTCCTTTGAAGAAGCTTCTCTTCCTTTGTCTGGACAGGTGTATCTTCCATGAAAGAGGTTGTCTTTATTAGTTTCTTACGCTTTTCGTCAAGTCCACTTTCTGTCGCAGCAAAGATTGGTAGTTTACTGTCATTGCCATCATGTAAGTCGGCATCCTCTATGCCAGTCTCTTCCAGAGTACTCTCTTCCTTCTCGACCATTTCTGCGGCTGACTCCTGAGCTTCTGCAGCTGCGTTGGCCAGCATGGCCCTGTTCTTGCTGGCATCTTGCGTCTCCTTGCTGATCGGGTGGAAGACCCAGGACGCAGCGCTGCGCATGTCATCCGTCTTCACCACCACCGTGTCCAAGTCCTGATGTGCGGTCAACACAACACAACACAACGGCATCTCTCAGTGACAACATAGTACATCAGCGCCCAGCCAAGGATACAATCATGGTATGCACAGGATACAATCATGGTATGCACATTTGAACAATGTAGCAGTAAGCGCTCACAAGAGAGGCACTGCAAAAGTGTGTTCGCAAGACTTGACACAATCCCGAGAAATGATCACAATCCAACCCACATTGGACACAGTTATATCTGTGTACAGTGTGTTGCAATCTACCATCATCACCCTCTGTGGTGTCTGCGGTATGGTCTATTAGGCATGCGCACAGGCAGAGCAGTGTGACAATGCCAACAGAACATGAAAAGTCCTCAGAAGCAAACCCGAAAGAAGATTGCTGTTCTTACAAGTACTTTGGACGCACTGGGGCCAAGCTACACACAATGACAGTCCTATCCCAGGCCAGATGGTGAGTCTCCTCACAGTTCTATCCCAGGCCAGATGGTGTCACGGTCTCCCCACAGTTTTATCCCAGGCTAGATGGTGTGTCTCCTCACAGCTTAGCCATTACGCTGCTTACCGTCACTTTCTCAAACTTCCCAGAGCGGCGGCCTTCGACTTTGAACCCCTCCACTTCAGCTTCATCCTCTTCCTCTTGGTCGCCGAGTGGACTTGATTCATATGGAGACCGGTAGCGTTCTTCCATTTCCTGTGCCATCACAACACGAAGGGGAGACAGGGGAGTAGGGACAGTAAGCACATGGTCCTTCTCTCTTGCCAGATACCGGGTATGCAGAACTCAAGACAGTAACTTACAGTGTTACAAAATGTACGGTGTGTACGCAGAAATGCAGCAGCCATAGTCCCCCCCCCCTCTCTCTCTCTCCTGCCTCCCCCCTCTCAACTCCTCAGAGAGAATGCTAATGAAACCCTTAGTTGGTCTAAAACTCCATTCGTGTGTTGGCCAAAACACTATTGCTGTAATTAACATCTTTGGACTCATGGCAAGATTCCACCGAAGCATTACCGAGGTAGATAAATGCACATCCAATGCAGCACACGATGCCCTATTACATCACTCTAGGTCTCTCCCTGGAAACAAGCACAGATCACAATTACCGTATTTGCCAGCTTATATGTTGACATTTCATGCGCCAAATTTAATTGGAAAGCCAGGGTCGACCTATAACCAGGAATTAGTCCGTGTCTGTGATAGTCATACACTCTACGCATAACGGTGTACAGTATTCAGTGCTTAGAGCTGGGGAAATAAGATGCGTGAACTTACATAGCCACCATTTTGTCTTGTCCAATAGTCCGAACCATTGCTGGTCTTGCTGCCTCGACGAGAGGTGAACGTGTCGAAGTTCTTCGTGGAAACCTTGGAGAAGGACTTCCGTAGGTCAAACGTTTCTCTCCTTCTTCGTCTAATCACCACCGCAATGAGAACAGCCGCAACAAGAAGTACCATGACAATGATAGCAATCCACCATAGTCCCCCACCACCACCGGAATCAGACCCACCACCACTGAGTGTTGTCGTGTGGTTGGCAGCTATAGTTGTGACCAGCGTAACTGGAACGCCAGTGGTTTGCTCCACTGCTCCTAGATCCGACGATGCAGAAGCAGGTGTGTTAGTTGCTTGTGGAGTAGCTGACATGGTGGCCTGTGACGATGCAGCTGCAGCTGCTGTGGTAATATGGTCCGTGCCTGACTGGACAGGCAGGCTAGTTGCTTGTTGGGAAGTATCAGGTGGAGCAGCAGAACTTGAAGCTGGCATTGTGACCCTTCTACTGGTACTGATGGCTCCGGTACTGCTGGCAGATGACCCAGTTGTTGTTGTTGTTGTAACAGTGACAGGGTTTGAGCTACTTGAAGGTACTGTACTGGGTTGGGCAGGTGTTGCTGATGGAGTGGTTGACTCAGTTGTAGTTGATTGAGCTGTGCTGGGCTGAGCTGTGCTGGGTCGAGATGTGGTCGGTTGAGCTGTGGTTGGTTGAGCTGTGGTTGGTTGAGCTGTGGTTGGTGCGGTCGACGGAGTAGTACTGGGTGTAGTTGTTGGTGTGGTTGTCGAAGCTGTAGTTGGAAAACTTGTCGGTGTAGTAGGTATGGTGGTTGGTGCAGTGCTTGGGGCACCTGTAATCTGTGTTGTAGCTGGTGGCGTACTTGGTGTTGTGCCTACTGGAGTTGAAGAGATTGTAGTTGGTGTTGTGATCAATGTTCTAGCTGTAGTAGCTGGTGCGGTAGTTGGAGTAGTCATCGGACTAGTTGTTGGGTTTGTTGTCTCCGGCAATGTGGCTGCACTAGTCAGGGCTGTGGTTGGAGCATTGGTTGGAGAAGTGGATGGTGAGGTTAAGATGGGAGTTGTAGTCTGCACTCTAGATGTTGTCGGTGTGATAGTTGGTAATGTGGTAACTCTGCTAGTAACTGCTGCAGTTGTTGGTGCAGGAGTGGGCAGGATACAGTTGATAGGCCTTGAGTATACCTGCAGTGGATCATAGCCACCTTCGATGATAACCGTATGTTGCACAGCATTCTTGAGGGAAGACGGTGAGACTGTGAAGTTAGCATTGTAGGGATAAGCACGAGCAGTGTTGGGTGCCGTGTAGCCTAGGAAGTTCTCTTGGCGACTGGCAGATGACTCATTCCGTGCATTGATTGTCACTTGGAACAAGCTGATGCCGATTCCGGTGAAATTCAGCTCTGAGATTGCACCTCTCACTTCAAACACTCCATTGCCTTTGTCGCTTGCTTCGACAATGCCACCATACAGGGAACTCCCCTTGTCCTGGACAACTACTGGTGAGGAGAAGTTGATGCTATTGAAGACTTGCTGGAAGCGGGGGTTGCTGTGAGCAAAGTCTACAAAGAGATAGGTGTCATCCGTAGTTACAGCACCCGTAGCTGTCTTGCCGCTACTCAGCTGCGTCTGCACTACTATTTCACAACTATAATTAGTTACCGTCGGGCCTTGGTATGATGGCAATACAGTGACATTCAGGTTGCTGACAAATCTCAGCAGTCGAAAGTCGATCCTAGCCAGAGTGGAGGCATCTGTGGTATCAATATGGCCATCAAGATCAGGATCCATCTCCGCAATCTGAAATGGTTGCGTTTCGTTTGCTATCATTTTTCCTAGGTCTGTGCTAAAGCCAGTACGGTTGACCAACACATAGCGCTGTAGGTAGCTGGCATCCTTCAGATCGAACACACAGTCTCCATTCGTGTCACCTGCCTGCCGGCCACTTGGGCACACAGCACACGGTGGACGGGTTGTACAGGCCATGCTTCGCCGATGACGATGATGTTGGTAACCACTAGTCGTATGCATATTGGTTAGCGTGGCATCCTGTGATGATGACCGACGATGGTTGCTACGGCGACGACGACTGCCATCAGTCACGATCATGCTGACATTGCCGGCGATGAACTGCGTGTTTGTAACGTCCAGCGCAAGGTTGCTTGAGCTGAGCGTGTTGGATAGACCGGAGATTGGAGTCATGCCAGCTTGCAGCGCAGTGAAGTTCAAAACAGCAATTTCCAAGCCAGCGCCCTGCGGCTTCAGAGGCAGCCCGCCAATAGTTGCCACACCAGGTGGATCATTCAGGTTTACGAGGAACTGGCCCCCGTTCCAGCCAGCACCACTTACGACCGAGTTTATGCTGAGTGCACTGCTGTCGTACGTTATGTCTAGGTTGACAGCATCAACACCCTCACCAGCCGTGTTCACGCGCACTGGAACGGTAAAGTGGCTGCCCACCCGGACTGGTTTCACAGCAACACCGCTGCTATCACCAATGTCTGCATCTCCATGTCCTGGCTGCAAGTTGCACGTGATGGTGACAGTCTGCGGTGGTGCCATTGATGATCCCGATGCTGGAGACACGGTAACCTTGACGGGTTCTGGTGCATTGCCATTCAGTGTCAATCTGCCCGTTAACTGGTCGACTAAAATGGCATGCGCGTCAGTTGAGGAGATCTTCAGAAGTTGCGGCAGCGCAAGGATTCCATTGAAGACGGATGGGTAGGTGATTCCGTCGCCCAGCTCAGCATCCACCGATATGTATTGCCAAGCCATACCCCGTTCTCCAGAGAACAGGGGCTTTGACGCAACAACCTGCTTCAGAGACGTGACTTCGATAGGTACCGGGTGGATGGACATTTTCAATGGTGGCATATTGTATCCAGTTGAAAATTTGCCAACAAGTGAAACGTTTCCAGTATACTTGCCAGTTGTCTGTATAATACCAGTTGATGAAATACCCACTGAACTAGCGCTGGCAGCCATAGTCGCAGACTCGTCGTAGTATGCATTAAAGCCTGTCAGACGATCATTGGTCACATCAATTGTAGAAGAATCGCTCAGTACGAGCAGTGCTCTCAAGGATGCCCGTTGCCACTGGCCAGTGGTTGAGAGAGGACTGAGGACTGTCTCGGTGTCTTGTGGCGCTGCAGTGCTTGTCGGGTACGGGTGTGAGGTGAGTCGGAGAGTGCTGTAAACGACGACATTGATACTGATGGACATGGTGAGATTGGTGCTCGTGAAGGAGACATTGACCCTGGCCAGTCCTGTTCTGTTTGCAATTACACTAACACCACTTGAGTGTCGCAGCAGCTGCACACCGGATACCGAATAGACTGTACGGCTATCTGTGGTATAGTCCTGTTGGTGGCCCCCGGGGAAGACTAGTTTCACCAGCAGAGGGCTAGATGTTGCCAAAGCACCTGACTGTGGCATCGATGCCAGATCACCAGGAAGTGTCATTATAGTCTGATAGCCAGTCACGGTTACTGTGTGTGGTGCGGGCAGATCCACGCTGACATATCCATAACCAGTTGCAATCACTCGGCGCTGAGCATCACATCGGGACCATGCACTGGCCCTAAGAAGATCGCCTGAACCTGATACATAACCAGCACGGACATTCGTTCTAGATCCGTCTGTTCGAACCGTGCGACTGTCCGTTGCATTGAGATAATAGTCCAGAGAGTCGTACATGTCCAGTAGTGAGTGTGCTCCATCAGAGAACACAGCTGAGACCTGGACATCAGCTGCCTTGCTCTCGTAGTCCAGTAGTTGTGAGGTTGTGGCACGGGCGGTTTGACTTGATTGTGCTGAGTACGGAGGGCCTGCTCCAGACGTCGTGACTTGCAGCTCGGTGAAGGTGAGGACAGATAGACCAATGCAGTCAACCATCTGTGTGCTGGTAGTGACACTTACTGATGCATGCAGTGTTTGACTGTTACTCAGTGAGAGCCATGCAGTGCCGGGACCGATTCCCTGTATCCTGCCTTGCACTGTCACACGCGCAACGGATAGATCTGAACTGGTCAGCCGACTAGCCAGCAAGTGTGTCAAATCGGCGGTGAAGTTCTCCAGGGAGCCATAGCTGAATGTGACTGAGACGTGTACAGCTGATTGCTGATAGAGCTGTGTACAGTTAAGAGATCTCCAGTCGTGTATTGCATTAAGCAGAGGATCATCTAGCTGTATTGCTGTCCGGTTAGGTCTCCAGATCCTTAACTGCGTTCCAATACAGAGACCTTCATAGCACAGCTGTACAGTTGCGGTGGATGTGTCAACAGTCTCACTGCCATTGACATACGCAACGTTACATGCTGAGCTCAGCTGGAGAACACCAGCTGGTGTGACACTGCAGTTGTGCGTTGTCGTCACCACGGTTCCCGCTGAGCCGTCATCCCTCCACGATTTCAGAGCGAGCAGGACGCTCACAGGCTGACCATCCAGCACGGCCGTGTTGACAATGTCTGTTACGTTCTGGCTAACAGTTAGTGCTACGGTGCGTGGCCGGCTGACCCACACATAACCACTGGTTTGTTGATATCCTTGACGATCAGCCACAAGAGCCATCAATGGTGAAGCTAGACTGGCATACGTATAACCCACAGTGTTCACAAGCTCCACCACCTGACAGGATATGGACAGCTGCCTCACATTCAGAGGCAAACTCAATTCAACACGCACCGTTGCATTGGCCAAATGCTCTAGATTGGTTTTGTCTGTTCTCGCCACACGTGTTATATACGACGGAGTCTTGTAAGCATTCAGGGATGTACCGTCAGCTGCCGGTACCCAGCGGTCAGGATCAACATTGAAGCGTACTAAAGTGAGCTTAGCACCGAGAATGAGCTGCAGTTGGAATGTGCTGATGTCATAGCCGGTTCTTCCCCAAATCTGCACGGTAAATTCCTCACCTGCATACACCTCTCTTGTGACTAGCCGCACCAAGATGTCATTGTCAATAGCGTACTGCTGCGGTGATGGCATTATGTGGATAGTATCTGACAAGGTGGTCACTGATCTGCTGCTGCTACTACCATCACCGATATAGAAGCTTGCCATAGCGCTACTCCCGTTCGCAGAGAATGCTTGCAGCGGCAGCATTGCTGACAGCAGGCAAGTTCCATCCGTGGAGCTTGTGCTACATATACCACGGACACTTGGAACTCCTGTAGCTGGGACTAGTGATATCTGCATGGTAACAGTGGTGCTCTTTGTTCTAGTTCCGTTCATTGCATCACGGACTTGAACAGTTGCGTACACAGTTCTGCCGTCATGCCACACTCTGTTATTCAGCAACGTGGCCACCAAGCTGCTGGCTGGTGATAGGTCACTTGTGTATGCCACTGAATCAGTACGTGAGCCGGCCGTTGCAGAGATGGCACCGGTTGATCCAGGCAATTTGTTGATGAAATGGCCGAAACACTGCACGGTAGCGTTGGGCCGAGAGGTCGCTGAGTCCTGTGTTGTACATGGTGATGGCAGCAGATATCCAGTACCAGTTAGTGTCCAGTCCACACTAACATTAGCTTGTAAACGTACAATCTGTGGGACAGTAGGGGTAGGTGTTACTGTTGCTGGTATCGCTGTCGTTGTCACTTCCGTTGGAACCACACTGGTCTGCACTGCTGATGACGTAATCGCTACAGAGGTGATGAATAATGATGATGTGATGGGTAGGACAGTAGAGGATTCCTCTTCGACAAGTTCTGATGAGATTGAAGTAACTGACGGTTGAGCAGATTGGAGAACTGATGATGGTATGGCCACCGCAGTCGATGGCTGGATACTACTCAAAGAGGTCGAACTTGCCAGGTACACAACAGAACTTTGTGCCAGGCTGGTTTGGGATGAGGCAAAAGCTTCACTTGATGTGGAGAACACCTCACTAGTAGAAGGCACCTCTGTTGAAATGGCAACAATCTCGCTGGAAGAAACGGCAAGAGAGGTAACTTGGGAGAAAATCGTCGACTCAACAGATGACGGTGCTAGTGTGTTAATCTCAATGGGTGTTGATGACTCAAACAAGCTAGTCAGCACTGATGTGGATAGCTCGTTAGACACACTCCCCTCTATACTACTGATTGATGGAACACCCACAGTAAATTCTGAAGACGAGCCGGGGAACACTTGACTCGACTGCTCCACCCCTTCCGAGGAGAACAATGATGTCACTGCTGCGATGGGTGATGACTCCTGCACGGTGGAAGCCACTGAACTTTCCTCCCTTACCGTACTCTCAAGGAATACTGCCGTGGAGATTGGTGCAGAGAACTCTGTTGTGAAAGTTGAAAGAAATACCGAGAATACAGATGTCTCCTCCTCACCAATGACACTTGTCGGCTGAACAGCACTGGTGCTCAGTTGAATGGATGACAAACTAGTTTCAACCTCAACTGTTGATTCAGAAGATGATGGAGATAGAAGAAGACTACTAGTTCCCACTGCAGATGACGGCTCCTCCAGCAATGATGATGAAGGTATTGACTGGGATATCTGCGTTGAAAGCACATCCGTGCTCAGGGTCGAGAGGAGCTCAGAAGAACTGGCTTGAACCAGACTGGATATCTCGCTGACGACTGACGACAAGATGGGAGAGCTTTCCTCAACCAAGCTTGTGAACTGACTAGTTACAAATGCTTCACTCGAACTAATAATGCTGCTCTCCAGAGCAATACTTGTGCTGCTTGCGCTGACCTCCACGGAGGAACTTGCAATGAAGGATTCCGATGGCTCCACAGACACGAATTCTGTTGAAGTTTTCCCCACGATCTCGGTGGACAACTGAGTTGCAACCTCCGAAGAAAACGGTAACAGTTCGCTTGAAGATGCTGGGACTTCGGAGATGAGTGATGTGACTAATTCCACAGTGGTTTCGAGTATTTCGGTGGTGAAGTCAATAGCCGGGGTTAGAACGGAAGTTGTAATAGCGGGGGACTGCTCGATTGATGGTACTTCAACTGAAGATACTTGGCTTGTAGCTGGCTCACTTGATGATGCAGCAAGTGACTCACTTACAACCGGTGTTGGGGACGCGGAGATAGCAATCGTTGTACTGTAGACCACCGCGGAGGAGGGCTCCTCCAGAATCTCACTGCTTTCTGACACAGTGCTGGCACTACTTGTGAGTTCACTAGTGAGGAATGGTTCAGTTGGTTCAACCTCAGACTGTGATGGTGAGACGGCTATGAATGTTGTACTGCCCGGCACCTCCTGAGTTTCCGTGCTCGTCTGAAATTCAATTGCTGTTTCAAAACTTGTGACTCTAAAGCTAGGACTCTCGGTCGTGGACTCAGAAGTGCTAAGTATGCTGGTCGTTGGTTGCGGCTCAACAATGGACGTTTCCTCCACAGAGGTTTCAGATATTATTGATGAAACTGCTTCAAAGATCGATGTAATATCTTCTGTGGTCGTGGCTTGCGATGAACTGGCAAGAGTGGACGTAGTGAGGAACTCCGTACTCACTATGGGAGTGGCGGACCGAGATGAGGAGGTAGTACTGGCTTCAACCAGGCTAGTAGAAGAAACAGTCTGTTCTTCTGAACTTGTGACCGCTGATGGCACCGAGAACACTGTGGTGAGATCTGACGCCGCTTCTGTTGACACAGATTCCTCCACTTGTCGAGTTGTAGATGAGGTGACTCCTGAAGGCAACACGATTGACGACGGCTCAACAAAAGTAGATGTTTCCACAGTTGTCGTTGACACAGTGCTACTCGTGACAGTAGAAGTAACTTCCACAGTGGTTGTGAACAGTGGCGTCTGTTCAAGTGGTGATGATGAGACGGTAGAAATAGTTGATGTGGAGATACTACCTGTTACTAGACTGGTAGTGGATGTGACAGCACTGATCACCAATGTTGGAGACACTTCAGGAACCCCTGGTGTAGAAGTAGTGATCACGGATGTCGCCACCGGTTCAATGAATGGCGTTGAAGTTGTGCTGACGTCTTCAACCGTGCTTGCTATCGGCACCACTGCTGTACTTGTACTCGTGGCACTGAACGCCGACGTTGGTTCTACTGCGGTCGTGAACAGCACAGTGAGCTCTGCTGTAGTGGTGGTGGTGGTACTGATTGCCGGCGGCACTGCTACTGTTGTTGCTTGGGTTGGTAATACAGTGGTGGCTTGCAGGATAGCTGTAGAAGTAGAAGCACTAGGAGGTACCGGCAGTATCACAATTTCCAGCGTTGCACGTGCCTCGTTGTATGGTGGTTCGGCCTCCTTGGCAAGCACAATGAATGTGAAGTTCTCTGCTTGATACGACAGAAGATCAGTGATTGTTGTGATTTGCCCGGTGTTTGCACGAATGCTGAAGAGGTGTGGTACAGTGCTGGATGCATCTGCAGGTTCCAAAGTGTAGCGGAAATTCACATTTCCGTCTGCATCGGTAGCAGTCAGCCGCAGCACTGTCGTGTTGGCAGTGGTGTTTGCTGGCAGTGTTACCACAGAGGGTACAACCAACTCAACTGGATTGTCATTGTCATTGCCCACATCCACTGTGATGAATGCAGTTGAATGCTTTTGCCAGAACGGAGGCTCTGCCTGGTCGGTGGCTTGGATGGTAAGGTTGTACTGCTGCTGCCCACTTTCATAGTCCAGCAGGGCTGCAAGGATAAGCTCACCGGTTACTGGGTCAACAGTGAACACAGCATTCGTGCCGGTGCCACCAGTACTTACGAGTGAGTACACAACTTCGCCGTTTACACCGGAGTCTGGATCGGAAGCCATCACGGTCAAGACGGTTGTGCCGATGGGCGTAGTTTCGTTGACAGTGACGGCATAGTGGGTTTCGTTGAAGAACGGTGCTGTTGGATTGGGGT
>NC_088643.1:44323213-44670713 GCF_964019385.1 Sycon ciliatum
CGATTGAGTGAATCAAGTTGCACCCTTCGCCAGTTCATCATCCCAGTATTTGTAGGTGCAGGGCTGTGTGGCATTAACTCGCTCGGTCATCAGCCCTGGAGATGTTCTAGATAGGACAACCCGGAACCCAGCAATGGACCAGCATGCATCTATGCTGTTCCCATAGTAATCGTGACACGTGACTCAAAACGTTGTGTCGCGTCCGAGGAAGATGAACATGTCGCACTCAAAACAAATGCAAGGAAGGCCTTTCGTCTCAAAAGTTGCTGTTCTCCTGGCGGCTTGCCTCTTGCCTTCACGAATTCTACTTTCCTCGTTGTTGAGTACCCCTGGAAAAAGGAACTGGCAAGCGAATCCTTTTGGTCGCATTGAAAATTGAAAATGCACAAGAGGATTGACGAAGCAATTTGTGTTCGCACTTTCAGCAGAGCAGTAGCTGCTGCTGCGATGAAGTTTTTCCTTTCGCCATTGGTTTCAGGCAGCAGAAGGGTCTGGTTGAAAGAGATGGCGATACGTCCATGACCACCACGCCCAAAGGAGCACGTCCTGGGTTGATATCCAAGAAAGACCGTCCAAGGCCCAGTTTTAGCCAAGAGCTGTTGTATCCAAGAAATCAAAAAACGCCAACAGCAAGCTATGGCCAAATAATATCTTCCAGGTAGTAATTTACGGGCCTTGCGCCTGCTGCCTCGTCTTCCTCCTCTGCATGGCCAGGTTTGAGGCGAAATGAACGCATGGGCCGGGGCACGAAGAAACATTCCAAAGACAAACATTCAAAATCAGAACCAATAATTATTGTTTTCAGAGAAGCGCCGCGTGGCTACGAGAAACCCTACATAAAATCCCCAAACGAAAACGGCCATTCGGTCGGGAATTCGATGGCGAATCGAATATATACTACCTCAATCCCCGCCGATTTCCGATATTCTCCGCCTTCTCCCTCGAACTTGACCGATTCGGAAAGAAATCCATCGCCATTACGATCGTGCATCCTCCACATACATTCAGAAATGCTTGCACAGCACTTCTTTTCATTGCGTGTGCGCGACCGACGCTTCCATGACAACCCTGGGACAGGTGACCAATCAGAGTGCGTTGTCCTAGATTGGACATCTCCCAGACTGGTCATGCTGTGACAAAAAGTAGGGATTTCAGGCGGTTTTTTGTTGTCAACAGTGCATACTGCAATTATGGCTCAAATGAAAGATATGGATGTGATTATCAACCAGCCAAAAAATCAGAGCAATCGGCCAAGGGAAACCAGAGTTATGATCATTTGAATACGGGTGGGTACCCTTCATCGGCAAGTATACAGTTAGGATGGGAAGCACGGCACAAAACGGGTTTCAAGAAGGCCATAGCAACACCCTAGCAACAGCCCAAAGTACTCCAAATCGCACCAAACTTGGACAGCATGATTAGTGGAGCCCACCGGTATAAAATCACTGAATATTTTTTTGAATTTTTAAAAACTGAACAGAAATAACAACAATGGCGTCCATAGCAACGACCTTAGCAACAGGCTTAGAATCTATGAAACTGCTGCTCATTGTATCAAAATTCACCTGTTGGATAAATGTACATACTGATATGGCATAGCATACATGTACGCGTGCGCGCACACACACACACACACACACACACACACACACACACACACACACACACACACACATACTACTACTATAGCATGACTGCCCCATAGGGCCACGTCACTCCCTTGTGACAGGGAGCCAGAGTCAGGGTAAGAGAGTCCATGCTGGCGAGCCACATGCCGGTTGACATCTCGTTTTAGCCGAGAACGTTTAAAGCAACCAGAGGAGAGGAGGAGAGTCAATGCTAAAGGCCGATGTGTCAGGTTCGGGGCGTGGAACACACAACAGATTTCTGCAGTTTCCCTTTTTCTTGCTAATTCTTCTTCCAGATCAATGATTTTCTTTGACAGGCTTTCAACAGAATTTTTTTCAAATTTACTGGCATTTTCTTTTTGAATGTCACACGATTCAGTACCGACATTATGTGCTGGGATGACATCCAGTTCAGGCAGAACGAACGGCTGACAAAGCAGTTCGCTGATGGCGTCCTCGGCTTTGTCCTTCAGCAGCTTCTTCCGTCGGTATCTCACCCGCTTGACTTTCGTCCCAACTGCTTTCGCGTTCACTTTGTCTATTTCCTTGCCATCCACTGCTGACAACAGCAAAATCAGCGACTGCCAATTTATTTGCGTGTTTGTAGTCCACGACAGAAGTTCAAGGACGAGGCTGTTCGTCAGCTGGCCAGGACTATCCACTGCTACCCGCCCTGATGGCGAGTCAAGACGGAGCGCATTGCAACTGTTTACGCGTCAGAGACAGCTTCTTGCACAGAGGGCCAATCCAAGACTCGTCTTTCTCGCACGCCATGGCGTTCTACTAAATTTCGCGAACAACCGCGACTCGTCAGCAAGATACAAGGAACTGATCTAAACTAAATCGAGGGTGCAGAATCCGATTATCGATGTTGCGAGTGTGTGCAATGCTTGCATCATATCGAAAATCGACTTTGAAATCATTGAAAGACGCACGAATCCAGTCTTTTTTACGCCATTTCACCGAGATTGGTACCAAATGAAAGCTCAAAACCTCTACTCTCATGTAAACCCGTTCGATTTTGTCTCCAAGCGTCACTGCATCATCCAGTGACAGTTGAACGCCTCCGCAAAAATTGTGCCATGCGCAGATCCCCAAATCAATGCAGCTGCATGAAGGCTCTTTCGGGCCAAAAAGTCACGTGACTGAAATCCCTACAAAAAGGCTTGGAAGTGTCAACGTTATTGCGTAGCCAGCCTGGATTCAAGACAATGCTAACGTTTGGGTCCACCTGGATCCATTCTTGCCATTCTTTGAGGACTCATACATGTTTTTTTAAGCAGTTTTCTTCACAGTTGGGCGGCATATCCGTGAGAAATGACTATCCTGAACCACAAGCATGCTTACCTTGGCACAGGAGAGGAGTCATTGGCACACTGCTGATCAGTGGGGTTGAACAATAGAGGATGTTTGCACAGGCACTGCGCCTCAACAGTGGCACCTGATAGCGACACTGCACCACTGGCTAGAGTGCTGATATTGCTGACTGACATTGGAAATGTAAACAAGAGGACATCTTGCAAGCTGGAAATGATTGCCACTGCACTTCCACCCATTCCAAATTGCGTGTCGGCAATCAGAGGAAAGTAGTATGATGCATTTGTTAGTGTTCCCGAGTCCGAGTCCTGCAGTTTGTTTCCCACATACAGTGACACAAGTGATGTGGCTGAATCATGTACGACGGCCACAAACACCCAGCCATCGTTTAGCTGCGTTGCATTGAGCTGTGTGCTGAGGGCTACATACTGGCTTGGATCATCATCGGCTGAGAACATGTACTGCAAGCTAGCTATGTCGGGTGTGTTCGCAGGTGCTGCTCCAATGCGTAGGTCACTTGTGACAGGCGATGTGGATTGCCAAACAGTATCACCACTGCATGCACAAAGGCAAGAAAATTAACAAGAAGCACTTTTAAAGGTAGTAAGATAATTCCGTGCAGGTAAGTAGCATCATTTCAATAACACATCCAATGTCTGTTCACTGCGCCGGGCTACTTTTTGCCATCACAGAGTATGTGCAGAATCACTAGTCACCAACCGCCACAGAGGCATCGTTTGCACAGTCACGACACCAGCCAGTACAGAGGTTGGCTACACAATCGTTCCCCATGAAGAGTACATGATTGTACATGTAGTTGCAGGCAGACTTTGCGTGTACAGTGTGATTGCACTTTCGCCACTGTACCTATGGGATATACCATACATGTTATGCGTTGTATGACTTACTCTGGAGTAACTGAGCTGTTCAAATGTATCCAGGCGGTGACGGTGAACCCATCGGTAAAATCTGCAGTGCCCAGTGGGATTGTGGAGGTGATTTCTGCACTGTCGATCCCCACTGAGGGTAGTAGTGATCCTGGCCGACGACTGACTTGTAAAGCACTTTCCTGAACAATCCAGGGAACACAGAGCACACCGCAGTAAGGGTAGGTATGAGTCAAGGCCAAGGAACTGGCCTGTATTTTCTCTCCTGAAATATACAGTTACCATGGTTTCCAGAGTGTAAGACACACCCAGATTTTTTGTCACGAAATATTGACATCTACTCCATTTACCACCATTAACTTGACCATCGTAGTAATAGGGGATTCACACACACACGGGTAAAACCACGGTTATGGGAAAGTTGTTATGGAAACTATGGTACTAGGGGAAAGGAAGAACCTCTCGGGAAAAATTGGCAAAGCCGTGGCCGTGGGCCTCAGGACGTTTGTCAAGGGAAAAATCCCATGGCGATAAGACGCGCATGCGTAGATCTTGTCTTTGGCAAGAACTCTGAACCCCAGTTGTACGAGTGCATCGCAACCTGCATTTTCAGACAGTGGCCATCGGAAAATCGTGCATGGCGAATGCAAGATACAGTATAGAATGTACTACAAAAATGCAGAACAGATTATTTTTTTAATTGCCCAGCCACAAGTTCATGGCCAAACATGCGGCCAAGGGAAAACTGACCGGCACGGGTGTGAACGGCCCCACTCCGTTGACCGAAGGTCTAAACTTTTACCTTGTCCCGTGACCTCAGGTTTCCCCGTGAGTGTGAATCCCCTATTAGCCACACCAATATTTTTTGGGATGAATGATTGGTGTCTAAAGTGCCGGCTTACACTCCGAAAAATACGGTAATTGTACCACTGAACCCGTCTAAACATGTCGGTAAGTACATGTAGATGTCGTGTTGGTGGAACACAAACTAGCACACGAAGCACAGAAGCCACTGGAAATTCCAATGAGGCCATTTGCACCACTACACTTCATGATCACGTTGGTGATATGAGCAGCAACAAACAAGCCCTTATAATCTAGCTTTCGAAGTACAGCAAAACCTGGTGTAAGCGATCTCTGTGTTTAGCGACCACCTGCTCTTGACGACCGTCTTTCCATGCACCGACAGTTCTACATAGACACTGTGGGACCTGGTTTTAAAGACCACCTGGCTTTAACGACTGCTTTTGCTTGCACCGTGGGGTGGCACCGTGGGGCGTGGGGTGGTCGCTTAAATCAGGTTTACTGTAGTTTCATCATGCAGTTGGCACCACTCGCTCTGTTAGGTGCCATTTAGTCACTGCTTTGACCGCCTAAAAGCTAGATAAGGACGGGTTCACTACTGCACATATCACCAAGGTACCGGTTTTCAAGTGTGATGGTGCAACAGGTCTTCCAGGAACTTCCTGTGACTTCTGTGCTTTTGAGGCCTGGCACGAGGAAAACATGGATGTGGCAAATGGGTTTTTGGCCTTTGGCCTCTGGTTGGAGGATCTGATCTATCCTCCCCCGCCGTTTAGGAGCCGCATCTGACGCTTGATCATTTCGCGGTGGCACTGATCCCACTGAAGCGGAATGGGCAGTTCTTGGTCCGTCCTGTACGCGAACTCATGCAATTTTATTCTGTGCTCAGGTTGCTCATCTGCCACTAAGTCAAGGCATGTATCACAGGTGACCAGCATAAACCCTGGCTGGCACCGTCAAACTTCACTACACACTAACACTGTAGCAGTACAGCTGGTCCAGGCAGACATTGATGTTGCATTGCCTTTGCTCTTTCTGCAGATAGAACTGGGTGCATGCAGCTATGCCTATTTTTAGCAATCTATTCCAGTGGAAGTGGATCAGCAGTGGCAACCATCTGCAGTGCCTTGACCACTGTGAATACACACTGCTGGCCAAGCACTGAGTGTGCTGCTCTGCCACAGAGATAGGAAGTAATCACGGACACGTCCTTCCTGAAACCGCCGAGCGTGCCATGCCGCGCAGTGCATACAGTCACAAACAGACACTGAACCACGCTGCTCCTCTACGAAGTATTAGCTCCTCACGGAGGAGAGCAGATTTATACACACTGACTGTATGACTTTTACTACTTTTTTGTCCCTCAACTCGAGTACTACTACTACTAGTACTACTAGTACACTAGGAGTAGTATAGTCTGTCAGTGCACGGAAACCACATTACTGCTCAGCCTCGGGACACACGTGTCCTGCATATTCTGATTTCAGCGAATGCTTGGCTACTACTAACTTATAGCACCGGTCTATCGCAAAATGAATTACCGTTGATCCGAGTCCCGAGAGTTGCAGCAAATCCAGATACTCGGCTCCCCCAAGACACTGTTGCCGGCATACAGCTTCTCCGCACAAACCATCCGGATTGGTGGCATTGCCAGTGCCGCACGTACTGCTAGCTGTAATGCTCTGGCTAAAGTCCACTTGTTCGTATGTTTGTGCCAGTCCCAGCGGCAAGAAGAAACAACACAAAACAGCGAGCAACACGACTGCTGCCTCGCCGGAGCACCGTGTGAGAACACTGCGCCATGTCGGGCGGGCTGATACGTCCCGGTTGCCGAGCAACCCAAGCGGCGGCAGCATCGGTAGACTGCACTCTGCAGGCTGGCAAACCTCAGCCTAGCCAAGTCCTGAGCGCGAGCGTGCCTTGAAATAGAACATGTGAACCTCCCCGCTATTCCGATAACTACCTCACCTAAAAACAGATTCTCGCAAACCACTCTTCTCTGACCTTATAAAGGCTATCAAAGACACGTCTCCACCTCTGGAAGAAATGCAGTGCTAGCGAGGAAACTATTCTGTTGTCGGCAGAATTACTTTTACAGCCAATGAGAACTGAAAAACGCGCAAACAACAGAGAAGGAAAAGATTTTTGGAAATCAGTGCTGTTTCACTTGCCCCCTCCTACAAATATTGACCGCACAATGGGCAAGTTATCGACCTGACAGTCTAGAAGGCTCTCAGTCATTGTATGCTTCACCTACCCTGCCCGTGGCCATAGCCTAGGCATAGGGCAGAGGCAGTCGTCATTCTTCCACTTGGCGGATTGACGCTTGACACATGGATACATGGGCATAGTGTAGACCAGGTAGACTAGAGTCGACTCTAGCGGGCAGTCACTCAGTCAGTGAATTATGTGTGCAGTGGACAATCGGGTGAGTAGTAGATCTACGCTGTAGTGTAGGTCTACAAGTACAAGTCATACATGACTACTGACCCTGTGACTCAGTGTGAGAGTCTGTGTGGAATCTACTGGTAGTCTACCCAGGCAGTGGTCATTGTCATTGGTGGTATGCGCAGATCTACGACTGGACGAGACGACTGACACCATACTCCATAGACACTGACTCTTCATTTCTTACTTACCTGTGACTGTGTTGGCTGCACTGATATGTTGTAGGGATTGCATGCTAGATCTACTGAGTCTGTAGTGTAGTCCTGCCTTCGTGGTGGGCACGACCTATCCGCGACGGCACGAGGGATGGGCCTAATGACGTAGATATGACACATGTCATGACTTGCGTGGATACTACTACAGTACTAGCATGAACTGTCTGTACACTGTACGGTATTTGAATTTTGAAGTGTTGATTTTATCACTGCATTACGCTTCCACTTCCAATGATAATTTATGAAAGTACAATGTAGCGGCAATGGTGATTTAAAAATGTGCAGGCCGCAGAACCTTCACGTACACACGTGGAAAACAAACAAAAAGCCCAATCGTGATAAGTTACATCAACTATGATGTACAAGTACATGCAGTTGCTACTCTGAGACTTAGGGTTGCAATCTAATCCGGAAAGCAGTTTGTGTCTTCAAGCATGCAGGTACATGTAAACTCGTACATGTAGATCTACCTGAGAGGAATCAAAAGCGTTTCTGCTGTAACTCTGAGTTTCACGGTTTTAACCGATCATTTTTTTTACAATGATCACAGCTCACAGGCAAAGACAAGAAATTGCATAGTACATAGTGGGAGCATAGTGATGGTGAGGCTTTTTGCCCTCAGCCGACCTGAGGTCTCGACGTCATGGGGACATAAAACGCACAAAAAAAAGAAGAAAAATGAAAAGAGTGACACTGAGGTACATGATCCGAAATGTTAGGAGGAGAGACAGTACATTAGAAGGAGGGGAATGATAAGACAGACAGTGCTAGGAGGAGAAGGAGAGAAAAGAAGAACAGACGTTATTGGGAATAGTATGTGGAGCGGAATTTGGAAGTCATCATCAGACAGCGCTGCCGTGAAACGCAGAGTTACAGCAGAAACGCTTTTGATTCCTTTCAAGTGTGTGTACTAGGCTCTTCACCTTGGTGTATGGAGCACTGTCACGAGCAACCACAACTCCCTCCGAGTTTGTAAACTCATGCATGTAGCTAGATTTAGTACCAACATGAGAGGAAAGAAGGAACACTTCGGGCAGCCGCACCTTTGGCTGTTCTGTGTTCCTTTCACCTGGAGAGTTCAGTGTTCAGAAAGCAGCTCAGGATATACAATGCCATGTAGAGTGAGCTAAGATCATACCGGGATTTCCTACTTCTAACGCTACTGCTGCAGTCTGTATCCTCAGTGCAGGTTGCTGGCAGTCACTGCTTCACAAGGATGAGCAGTGGACCCAGGGCTGCACAATTAGCTGGCTACGTGCAGATTCCACATGTGCAAACACTAAACATCATTGTGATACGGAAACACATTGCCACTAGCTACTTGGCAATGCATAAATGCAAGTTACTCAACACACTAATTCACACAGTCTGACGAAGAGAAGAACATGTGACCATTACACATGTACATGTAGTCATGTGTAGCAGTACACATCTTCCACGATTTTGTGAATACCGGTAATCTCACTAGGCCACTGTGAGCCACTCCGAGTCATGATCACTGAAGGACACTAACAATGGTAACTTTCTGGGTGTGAGCCGCGACATGTTTGCCCCAGTTTTGGGCACAGCATAATCGTGCATAATCGTGTGGCCAGGGCTGCAACGTACCTGCCACGATCTGTGCACAATATGCAACGTCACTGCTACTACTGTTAATGTTACTGCGTATCACAGCCTCCTCCGGCTCGTTCGCATCCACGCAGTCTTTGACATTGCTAGCCTTGATCGGCTGTGACTCATAGATGAACAGAAAGCGGTACCGATAGAAATGTGGTACGTGCTTGTAGCCTTGACACTTCAGCACGGGGGCTGTCAGTTGACGTGTGAAATCCTACCCTTCGACTCTTGACATTCAGCTCATATTTGGCAAACTGTCAATTCACCGCGGCTAGAGGGTCGAGACTCGAGACCCACCACGAGCTACGGTCGGTGCGCATCGTACGAAGTTACGTAGAGTCGTGGCTGAGCGATAATCAGTTATCTACATGTACATGCAGCAGAGTACAGTCATGTACGTGTACGTAGTAGATCTACACCATGAAGCATTGGCGCATGGCGCAGATGAAAATTCGAAAGAGAACCTCCCTAGAAACCTTCACGTAGCGACCTGTGACAAGATTACATAAACCACAGAGGACGAAACAGTTCTGTCCGCAGATTGAGCATAAACAGTTTATGTATTCTTGCTGGTGATGTACATGTACCCATGGCCGCCGGTAACGTAACGTCGTTATACAGGTACTACGGTGGATCATGGATGAGAATGAGATTGCGTCAATCATAATGATCATGAGCATACACTGGTTGATACCAATACTGGCAATAGCAAGAATACGAGAAGCCCTACATGTACATGTACAATACTCAATAGAGGGAATTCCCAGATTGCCTAGATTGTTCAACACCACAACTGGGATGGAGCAATACCACAAGGATGGAGCAATAGCACAATGATGGAGCAATAGCACAACGGCAGAAGAGAACAGAGACAACCGGCTAGATCATGCACATAGCAAAGCTAAGGCAATCCTCAGACAACTGAGTCAGTTGTCTGAGGATTGGCTTTGATACGTGCATGAAACGCAGCGTTACAACAATGATCTAGCCGGTTGCCTTTGTTCTCTTCTGCCTTTGTGTACAAAGTCATGTAGAATAATGATGTACATGTACCATTGTGTACGGTTGTGTACGGTGAGCCTCTTTGCAGTATTGCCAAGTACATGTACACTGTAAATCAGCCCCACGTGATGTGCTCTTGCTCTTACTGATCAACAGTATTATTAGAACAAGTGATACCGCGATTGTACCACAGTACAAAAATAAATGATAATAATATAAAATTAATGGTTATGACTTTACTGTTGGCGATACAGTACTGATAGCACCAGCTTTTGCAATGTCCTGCCTCAATAGACTCCATATGCCCTCATTCATCATTGATACATGGTTAATGGTTGTGACTTGTCGACCTTTTTCATTATCGTGTTTCATTCAGAGTTGTGTGGTTTTAAATGCGTGTTGAGCGTTTCCCGTGAAAGAGGCGCCTGTGACTTGTGATACCAAGAGTACATAAAAAATACTCTTGCCGTCTTGTTGATACATGCACTGTAGTACTGTGATAGGAGGAGGATTAGGTGCTCAGCAGCAGTGATGACGCCCACGATTACTGGTATCTGCCTTGCCACTCACGTCACATGCTGTCACGTGTCTGCAGACATCTGCCAGACTGTACTTTACTGTCCATGTCAATTCCAGACGTTGCGGTATGGAGTGCGTGCAGTATCCTTGTGCACTGCATGCAGGCAGGGGACTACTATAATAGGAGTAAGGTCAGTTAGGGGTGCTGTCGGTTCCTTGTGAAGAGAAGAGGGTGACCTGTTGCACTAATCGCAATGCTGCAATGACAAGTAGTACCAAGAGTGCCATGCATAAAGCAAGCACTGTGGACTCTTTGTATTGCCAGCAACAAGAGTATTCACGTACCTGTACATGATGTACAACCCGCTTGCATACAGTAACGGTCTACAGCAGTGCATGATTCAGGTCAGATGCCCTGGTGTCCGCCTGTGGCCACAAAGTTATTTGCAGTCACTACAATGCAGAGCATCCGTACACAGTGCAATTGCTCTTACCCAACCCATCACAGTTGAATAGACGTCACGCAGATCAGCAAAGGAGGAGTTACAGGTAACGGTTAAATCCTCAGGGCGCAATTTCTGTTCAACTAATACTTGGCGGGGATGTCCTCGTCGAAGGGTATCGCTGCCCCGTTGACATGTACAATTGTACTTTGTTGTTTACTCTGGAGATAGACTACATCACTGCTGCAAGCAGATGCACGCTCACAATCCAGTGCGTTCCCAACGGGATTGGCTAGGACGTCACCAGAAGAACAGAAGAACAGAAGAACAGTAGCCAGGTACTGTCGTTACTGTCGTGACGGTGGAGTGTAGACCAGCCTTGCTCGATGTAATGCGAACAGTGCTTACATGTACTTCAGTATATCCTTTATTGCTGAACCCACAAATTGTGATACAGATTGTAAAGAACCGTTCAAGGTACATGTAAAAGAAAAAGCCATTAATGAAAAAAGAAGAAAAGGTTATTGTACCATCATACCATGCCAGCCGGCACAGAACAAAAAAAGATTAATTGCAAGGAAAGACCATTCTCAAACGGAGAAGTTCGGAATTCCAGTCAGAGAATATCTATGCTGTGAGTAACGAGCGTTTAGAGCAATACGGAAATTGACAGAGGACTGAACGCAGCTAATGTTTCCTGGAAGTTTGTTCCATTCCACAGACAATTTCCAGAGAGGGGATTTCAGGAAATGGGCGCAAGAACACGGTAAAACTATAGAGGAGGGGTGACGACAACTAAGAGATACATTGAATTTGAAATGGATTAATAAAGACGGAAACTGGTAAATGACATGAAGAAAATATAGCAAGGACAGAATCTGACGATGCCACTTCAGGGATGACGAATCACAAGTCAGCCATACCCATATGAGCTGTTGCGTTCGCAAAAAGATAAGCGTCTCTTGTGCCGGCCGCCAGCATTGGCAACACAGTACAGTGCAGTACAAGTCTGCTGACCGATAGCTTCTCGAAGAGAGAATGCGTGACGACAGTGAACTGGAATGTTACCCTACACATTGGAATTTTACTGCAACCTTTACGGGACGGAGAGATGACCTTTGCCAGACCAGCAGTTCCTTTCTGTAGCTGCATGGTGTCAATGCCCACTGGTCTGTAAACAATCATGAACTATCATAATCTCATTCTATCCGGCCATATTTATATTGTTTCTGCTGGCTTTTTACCTCCAATGTTTCTTCACATTCTGCATCACAATTAAATCATGAACCATCTTTGCACACTGTAGATCGAAATACGAGTATTTGCGACGCGTGCGTGCAACCTCTGTGCATGGGTGTACGTGTATTCCCAAGTGACGGGTGAGGTGGCACATTTCTCCATGGGCATGCTAGAGCAATTCTGCAACCAGTGAGTTCTCTGCACCCACTAGCGTGTCAGGGTCAGGGTACGTGTTAGCGCTCTGCGAACAGTAGCATGTGGCTGTCACACGGAGGGGATTAGCAGCCATACTAACTGATAAACCTCAACTGTTTATCCCCGGTAAATGGGAAATTGCGAGCATCCATGATCATAAAGTGTGATTTGTACGATTGTTGTACGAGGTGATTCAATACGGCGTGTAGGACGCCGCAGAATCTTCGCTTTCACTCACGTTTCAGTTCAGGACTCAACGTGTTGACAATGGAGTGTGTCTGACATGGCTTCTTTAGCTTTCAGTTTCATGACGGTTCTCCTTACTACTGTAACTGCCAGTACAATGGTGTACTGGCACACGCGTTTGCCTCTTCAGTCACCATGTTCACTGCTCAGCCGTGTGCCACACGTACCCTAACCAGCCTGCCAGTCTTGTGCCACACGTGTGTTCAGTAACCAGTAAGCCAAAACAGACCGTTCGTGCAACAATTTTACTTTCCGTGTTCTATCAACCATCTGTACGCCAAGACACGTACCGATAGAGGCACCTCCGTCATGACGTCATGACCGATACGCGTGTCAACTCCTTTTCATTCGCCTTCAGCGCTCTTTACCACACCAGCCAGCTGTCATGTCAAAGACTACACTAGGAGAACGTAAAAAGGCCCTGAACGCTGAAAGCTGGAAGTGGTGAAAGCCGCGAAACGCAATCATGACGATGACTACCTGAAGGGCGACATGACTGTTTGGGTGTACGCATAGCATGCATACCGTGGAGACCTGACACCATGCAGCGTGTAACAGATGTACCGGCCCGTCAGCATGTCGCTGATATGGGGGCGTGGTTCATGCCTAACGGACAGACATACCAGGGAAACAAAAACAACCCCATCCTTCCCGGGCTCCTTTTTTCTAGCCCGACTTTTACCCTTTCCCTCTTTTTCAGCTAACTGCCAATGCGACGAGGGCTCCGACAATGGCTCGACACAAAAGGAGCAGGGCGCTTTACCGGCTTGCGGTAAGTCGTAGATCTACGTTGCCTTGAGACAGCATGTGCCTGAACACACGTCACGTGTACGTTCATTGCTAGCTGCTACTGTAGACAGTGTTGAACTGATCAACTCTTTTCTAGCTGAACGTCGTTCGCTAGGAATGAAGGTACGTGTACTGGGACTAAAAGAGTTGTGGTAGTTAGAAAGGCGTGCTCGATACACCTGAAACTCGGAGTCACAGCTGGAGAGTTGATAGTTCCTCCCAGTATGTGATGTGTACATTGACTGATATGCACTGTATCCACATTATGTAACGGGCACAATGTCGATACTCGGTAGGTTGAGGGAACACGAACAGGAGACAAATCGTGCGCAACTGAGAAGCCGAACTGGCAGGCGAACACCACAGCTCCAGCAGGCCTGAAGAATGCAGTATACATTGATCTCGGCCAGGGGAATCGCCCATCAGATAGCCTGCAACGCCGTTTCTAGCCGGCCAGAGCGTTGCTTTGAAGTCCATGCTCAGTGCTTGGCAAGACGTATGCACGCTACATAGCGCGCACTGGGCCTCGACCGGTGCTAGCAACCGGCTGTAACGGCCTCTCCACGGCCTTCTTCAGCAGAGCATGTGCTGTTGGCTGAGATGGCCGTGCAGAATGGCAGGCTGACGGTGCTGCTGCACGTGTCGCCTGATTAGCTGCCTGTACCAAGCGCCATGCCCGACATTGATGGTGTCTGTAGCCAGCCATTGCTACCCGCATGGGTCGTACAGTTGAGAGATCATTTGCTTGCAGGGGTTGGTTAAATCATGCAAATAGTCCATAGCGAATGTCAGGTAATAGTCTGCCTGCCCAGTCTCGACTCTGACATCTCTGTGTACCTCCACGTTATGTCGTTATTCGTACACATGCAACATCGATACTAATAATACCGATAGTGATAGTAATACGTGATCGAGTAAGGCCAGGAACGTAGCTTTACTGTAACACTCAGCGACTGTCAGTACTCACTCGTCGTCGGAAGCCCTGAATGAACTGCTTACAACTGTCCCACAGGTGAAGGTTCGATGCTGAATACTAGCGCCAGTCCCCAGTCTCACACAAAGATTGCCCGACCTTTTGGGCTGCGATATCTGATGCGATAACAGACCAAACTTGGCAAGGGAGGCCTGCAAGCGCTGGTGCCAGAGTTGGGAGGACCAGAGAACCTGAGAATCAACGAGTCGACGCATATGCAGAGTAGTGCCATTGCCAGCAACCGACGTAGATCTATTGAAGTGTGTCGTCACACTCGCTAGATCTCAGACCAGACAACGACGACCAACGCACGCAGATCTAGTGTGAGTGCATTCCCTTGCACTGCTTAGGTTGCGTTGCCTTGCTGGTCGTAGTAGACCTATGAGCCAGCCACAGATACAGTCCTGAACGGTGAGCGGGAATAACTGGAGAGTGTGGTTCATTGCGTCGGCTGCACGCGGGCCGTCGATGTTGGTTTCACTTTTACAACCTGTGAACCTTGTAGTATTACCATCAGTAGAATCGAGAAGTGTGCAGGCTTGCGTTCCTTCACCTTAGACTTCGTGTTCCGAGTGCACTGAAAGCGGACCCGTGAAAGACAAGTAGTGCTGCTGTCGGCAGTAAGGTTGCTGACCTGGATCTTGCCATCTTCATGGCCGCTCGACAACGGTCCATGTTTGTGACAGAGGTTGACCGCTGTGGTTTCTGACCTGACCAACATACTTACCAGGACGGGGGCACGGAAGAAGTGCGGCCAGTGCTCAACGCCGTCCATTGGCAGCTGCTTCGGTTCAACTGCAGAGACGGATCCAGTAGCAGTGGAGGCCTGGTGTGTGTGGTGGTGGACCTCGATACGAGGCTCCGGCAAGGTCGAAGTGATCGCGCCCGCCAAATGGCAAGGTGTTGCAACACACTGATACTCTGTGTCGTCGTACTGTTGTCACCAGCATGCCTGTTCACTGAAGGTAAGCTGAACATCATTGCCAATATCTTCCGTTTGTCAATAGCGATCGATTATTGAGATGAATCGTGTCTCCTGGCATTCCTAAACAACAAAAAAATGGCTCAACAATAGCTGCGTCCACACAGTTTCAAGCGAGCACACTTCCCCTAAACGTTTTAAAATTACCTCTACTCGGTACGGATGCGAAAGCAATCACTTTCTTCACCAGCGTATCGCTACATGTAAGTTCAACGACCTTGTTCAACGGTTTGTGCTTAGGTGAGTAGAATGCCCTCTGCACATGCCTGCGTGCTGAGTGCCAACCATGTACATGACCAATCAGGGTACATTTTGCTCGCCTGCCTTCTTATAGCAGTTGTTATTATTCACCCTAGTAGTAGCTGGAGTGGAGGGTAGGTTTGATGTCGTGCAGTTTTCCACATGGGAACAGGATGTCAGCGTGATGAGGGGGTGTTCAAAAGAATGCTTGACCCTCCCTACATGGCTATATTTGGTTCTCACTAACAGTTTTGTGCACAATACATATCACACACGGAGCAAAGGTGTTTTTACCCAATCAAAATCATAACTAAAAATAGGCTTTCTTTTCGCACCATACCGAACATGGGGTGTTCTCACTCTGCCCCAGTAAGACCTTTGATGCGTTGGCAATCTTAAACCACTTAAAACAGGATGTTTGAGCTCACAATTGCCATGCCTCGTAGATACCTTTCACTGTAAGAAATGTTTTGGGGTCAGCATCCAACATTCAATGTAAGCATGGAGCTTAGGTGTATTTCTCCGAATATTATTAGGAGATTTTCCACGTAAGCATCAAAGCAATGTAAAGTCATCATTACTTCTCCTGTTCCCGTGTGCATGCTTATGTAGCATTAGTGCCGTCGATACGCATGGTCTCGCCACCTCACCTCTACAGCGAGCCGACATCGACCGTGGTGCTGCACTGCGCGTACAACGCCTCTGACTCGGCGGTCATCGTCACCTGGAGTCACAACAACAGTGTGGTGGCATCCAATCACTTCACGGTGCGCACCACCGAGGTTCACACTGAGCTCACCCTTCAGCAGCTGTCGTGGAAGGACAGCGGCCTGTACGCGTGCTCAGTGACCGGACGCACGGGTAGAAGCACGGCCATAACAAGGCTCGAGGTCGTATGTAAGTCCTTCATTGTCACAGGAACTTTGAACACATGGGCATGGCTAAACTGCTTTTGTAAGTCTGCTGGCGGACTGATGCTGTAATGTTCGAAGAATACTGAGGCACAAGTTCATATCCAATGGCATCTGATTGCCCAATTCATAGGACACACTGTCCGAAAGTTCACCCTCTACCCGAAACCTGATCCAGAAAGAGTCTTTTTAGATTTTGACGGAAACGTAAGTATTATACCGTATATATCTGGCACATGTGTGGTAAATCATGTCCGAGTACGTCTATGAAAAAAGATTCCGCATTCCACAGCTGTTTGGCGCCTGGAGCAAAAGTGTCCGGTTTGGAGAGAAAATTGATCGTCCGCACTGCATGCCTAGCCAATGGAGCATGCCTGTCCAACATTCCAATGCTGTGGCCTGAGGAATATTTTCGGGGGCTGAAAACAGGGAGTCTGCCCCAGAAGCACAACTGGCAGAAAAGCAGCTCATCGGGAGGATCTGGCAATGACGCAGGCGGAAATTCCTCAATTCACAGCACTTGCGTATCTGCAAATAGTGGCATCAAGTAGCAATGGTGATAGATGATGCACTGCGAGTGCAGTCCATCCGGAGTGTTTTGAGCGCTGGTGTTCAGGGAATGCTCCCACACCTGTGTGCATTTCCTGAGGGAATTATGCTGAGTTGCGTAGGAGCTGTATATGGAATGACACCACTGGCAATCCTACAACCCACCAGCAGAACACCAGGCATTGTGGGGAGCATCCAGTTTCAAGAAAAGACAACACGAGCCGGCAACGCAACTCAAACTACACCTCACACCCACACCAACTCAAAATAACTCATGCATACTTAGTGGCTACTGTAGAACGGGTAATTTTAGCGACTATCAATTTTTAGCGTTTTCCCATTGTCAACCGGTTAGCGACGTTTTATTTTAGCGATTTGCAGCGATTTTACTCACGGATCACCAGTGCACTACTAATGTCTCAACGGATTAGCGACTTGAAACTTTAGCGAAAAGGAGTCGATCGGTAAATTCGCTAGGGTTTTTACGTTGCTAAAATTACCCGTTCTACAGAATGTCAAAAAAGGCCAGTTACATGCCACACTGCGCCAGAGCTAGAGCAGAGTGCAAACACCATGCAGGAGGATTGCCAGACTGAATGATGGCTTGTCACACAGAAACCTGCACTGCATGCAACTTACACCATTCTGGTTTCCAGATGTGTGAATGAAATTGATCTTGTTTCTCAGTACGGATTAAAGACACATCCATGTAGCCAGTCAAAGGGCACAGAGAGCAATGTAGGGTGATGTGTTAGATTATGATGGGAAGCAGCATAGCAAGGAGTAGGTGCATGATCAGATTCATCGAGCATTGTGCATCCTTCTCCTCTGTGATTACGTCATGTGTGTGTGTGTGTGTGTGTGTGTGTGCGTGCACGCGTGTGTATATGTGTGTGTTTGTGTGTGTTTGTGTGTGTATGTGTGTGTGTGTGTGTGTGTTTATATGTGTGTGTATGTATATGTGTGTGTGTGTGTGCCGGTGTGTGTGTGTGTGTCTGTGCATGTGTGTGTGTGTGTGTGTGTGTGTGTGTTTGTGTGTGTATGCACGTTTACCACAGCCCGGGAAGTTGATCTATCAGCGGGAGCAGCTGGAGAGACAGCTGGAGACCAGCCTGCACTGATCATACCGGACCCAGACCTGGACGTGCTCACACACAATAACCGAGAGCGACACCAGAAGGATCATCCTTTCTGGACAGGATATCGGGGTACAGACGTGGCGGCGAGACCCCCTGCGGGTCCCGCTAATCAGAAGGGCAAGGGTGAAGGTGTGCACAAGGCAGCCTGGTTCATCGTGACACTGTGTATTGCTCTCGTCGTGTGTTCAGCTATCGCCATCATGCTTTGTGCTGCTCGGCGTAGGGCTAGAGGTGAGGTATCCACTTGGCACATCATTATATTATTATAGCTGCATGTGCTCTTGACCTTAGTTATTAACACCAAGGTTGCCTGTCGTGGTATCACTTCATGTTCGGACGAATCTCTGCCATTTCTACCGTGATGAATGGTAGTATTGCTCTCCGCAATGGCTATGCATGAGCGAATGCTGTCCGTATCATTTTCTGCAGCGCGGAGAATCGCTAAAGCAAACAAAGCTCTCAAAGCACAAGAGTAAGTCAATCTGGAGGGTTTGGTATTGTGGTATATCAATCGTGTCATGTGCATGCCGACATTCTCATGAATTCAACTCCACTGTACATGTACTGGCCATGGCTGGACCCTGTATCTTGTAGATAGCTTCGTCCCAGGGCTGAGGCTGCAATGCAAAGCGGTACAGCTACCCTTTTTGCACTGTAAAAGTAGAAATCGTAGCCACAAACTGATTGAAGAAGCATGACTTAATTGTGATTGATGTACATGCATATGCCGTTCGGGCTTGGTTTAAATCTGGCTTTGGAAAATTAATTTTCATTGCTATCAGGTCCGGCCTCATTTTCTCTGTGCTGCGCTGATCAGTCCACACAGGACAAAGCAGTTCCGTCCGCAGATTGACATACTACGAGAGAAATAATCTGAACACCACATGTGTCCAAGCTGATCCTTCTGGGGTTTTGTTCGTTCTTTCCCTGCACAGGGAGGGCGAGGAGGGGCTGAAAGAAGAATCACAAGTGGCACCAGCGACGAATGGCGACAGCACTTTACAGGCTGCAAGTGACGTAGAGGCCAAGGCAAAGAAGTATGGATTTGACTACAGCAAACCGCAAGCCGTGCAAACCCTGTCCCACAGTCCCCAGAACTCACCGCGGCAATCGTTCCGCGCCGCCAAGTCAGAGTCCACCATACCACAGCTGCTGACACAGAAGAAGGAGAGATCGTCCTCAGTCACGCCGTCGCCAACGGAGAAACCAGCAGAGTCGTTCATGCTCACCACCTCGCTGAGCGACGTAGCAGCTCTGTCCAAGGATGCCGCAAGGAAGTCCAAGCACCGAAACAAGCCGGCTCAAAATGGAGAGGCTGCCGACCTGCAGCATTCGCCGTTGGCATCTGCTGCCCAGCGATCTGCTAGTGTGTCTGATATCAAGGACACGAGCGAGACAAATCTCACGGAACCGCATTCGAAGCAGTCTTCCCGCTTGCGTCTGACAATCAGTGAAATGACCAAAGGAGCATTCAAGAGTCTCAGAAAACCGCACAAAGACAGCAAGGGAGCAAAGAAATTGAACGATGAAACTTCAACACGTACTCGTTCCAAAACAACATCCAGCATTGCACAACCACCCAAAAAGCTGATTCCAGCAGAACCGTCCAAGGTTGAGGGTGCCACAATGAGTGAGAAGCAGGATATGCCAGCTAGTGAAGATCCGGAGGAGAACGAACTGAAGGAGATAGCTGAAGCTCAAACAATGCACGGAATGGGAGCTCTAAAATTGTCGAAGTCACTGGAGTGCTTGGAGATGCGAGATGATTCTGAGCTTGCAAGGATTGGCCGTCGCAGCGGGTCGCTGACCCCACCTCCTACTGGCTGCGCTCCGTTGGGGCTGCTTCGACCAAAGCCTCGTCCCAGAGCCAGCACCACCGTGGCTAAAGCAAAGAAGCCACGCGTGGTTGTGGAATATCGAACGGTCAGCCCCACGTCGTGGGACTACAGCAACGGAACACCTCCGGCTCTGCCTGTCATACAGAACGCAGCGGCCGGCATATCGACGCCGCCGTCAACACTATCAAAGACTAAAAAGGAGCTACCGGAAGTGACCTTGTCCTGCTCTGGTAGTAGTGCTGGTGCACCCCCGCTACCGTCTGGACGACCACCACCACCACCGCTAGACAGGAAGCCAATACCCATGCCGGTGCCAAGGAAAAGCCGAAAAGCTAACAGCAGCAGCAATGGTGCTACAAGCAGCGAAGGAGACAAGTCGGTGAGCACAGAGCAGCTAGTTAGAGAGAAGCAGCAGTGTGAGGCATATGAAAAGGTGAGTAGGCTAGAATAGAATAGCTGTGAATAATACAATGTGCGCAGTTAGCATGTACCATGATGTACAATCATGTACTAGTATTATACACATGTCAGTATTGGAGTGGTTGGCATGCTCTAAGAACGTTATCTTGTGATGATCTGCAGTTAGAGTACCATCTGGTAGACGCTGATGATCAGTGTATCTAGAAGGAGTGGTGTTACGGTTCATAAGATAATAATCTTTTGTTCAATGATTTGTTTCGAGCTCATGCATAATCCTTCTGCACTGCACCTCTCTGAATAGTGGATGCCAGTAAGATGGGGTTCTAATATGGAAAGTGCTTGTCTGGTGTACACAACTGCACATGAATGGACTCGGATGGAGAGCCAAGGATAAATTCATAGAAAAGAAAAAGGACAACGGAACTACACGTTATGCTATAATGTCCACTAACACCACCAGTTACTAAACAATCAGTTCATGCGATAACATTGCACAACACTGACTGACGGCGTACTTTGATCGGGTTGTAGGGTAGCAATTTGCTCCTGAGAACCCGATCGGGTAGTTGGAGTACGGCGTTGTTCCAACGGTGCATGTAAATAGTACGGATGCGTGCTTAATGTGCACTTTCTATGTAGCGCAAGTGCACACTCAAATTACAAGCTGTGTCAAAAAATACCCGATAGGGTACCTGTTATGTACCAACCATTGATCAAACATCATCAAGTCATTATTGTTATTCGAAAAAGCCTTGGAAGAAGACCAGACTAAAAAGGAACCAGAAGCTCTTGTGCGCATGCGCAATACATAGATAGTGAAGTAGTGCAGAGTAGTAACATTAGTACAGTTGTGGCAAGTGAAATCCGACACTTGCCATAGGGGACAGCGCCACAAATGGACATCAATGATGTAATGCACTGCACCAAATTTGTACTATAGAGCCGTATGCATCCCAAACAGATCAAAAGGTCACAGCGTAGATACACACAGTCCACAAACATAGTACACATAAGGAGTATTGGTATCCAATCCCCATTCATTTTGCCAGCACCTTTTGAACCTTGACTGTGATGAGTACGAGTTTTGTCATCAGACAGATAAAGTTGTATGTAACACATGTACTGTATGTACGCAGGGCTGCAGGGGCTGCAGACTGCGTGGTGCAGTCCCTTATGCCAAGTGTCGGATTTCACTTGCCACAACTGTACTACAGAGAGAGACACCACAATTCCTCCCCCTTAAAAAAAAACAAGCAAAAAAACAAAAAAAATATAATTTATCGTTCATGCACAAAGTAGTACTAGTGTAATATGAAATGTCAGTAATCTACTTGTGATACAGGTACTGACTGTATTAATAGATATCTATGTTCGCAGATGGGGTATATACGGTAATAATTATGTCAACTACAATACACAGTGTTCCAAGGTTAGAAATCATGTCAGTCGACATAATTAACAAACGATCTATCATAATGTCCCAATATTGAAAAAGTCCATCAGCGTGTCATAATCAGTCCACCAGTCTATCAGGCAATCCTAGACTCACTGGGAAGCAATCAGTCTGCCAGGTGGATGTGACTGACGCGAAGAACGACGCACAGCGATCGCAACAGACTTACCACTGCTGGACGACTTACTACTCTGATCTGTCTCAGGTAGTGTATCTTGCGTCAGAATCTGTTCAGATCCAGTCAGTTGAGCAGCGCACTGTGGAGTTGGCACTTGTAGACTTGACTCCTTGCTGCTGTTAGCTGGTTGACTTGACTCCTTGCTGCTGTTAGCTGGTGTAGACTCGCGACACTGTCCACTGAAACTTCCATTCACGTTGAGAGAAGCATGGCGAGTATCCGGTAGTTGCGGTGGTTGTTCACCCTTGTCGGTAGCAAACATGCTAGCTGGTAGAGCGCGTGGTCGGATCTGGTTACGGTGTCTCTTCCAAACACTGTCTCCAACTTGCACCTGGTAATTGTACGAACTCAGAGTTGACAACACAATACCAGGAATCCATTTGCTACCATGACGCCCAAAGTTCAAAACAAATACTGTCTGACCATTTGTGAACTCGGGTTGTTCATTTAGCGATTCTTCAAAACGCTCCACACTACGCTTGGTTTCGGAGGGGCGTAACACATCGTAACGGGTACGGGGTTGGCGGTTAAACATAAGCTCCGCTGGAGTTTTTCCATTTGCCAACGGTGTCGTGCGATGCGACAGTAAGAAACGGCACAACTTTGTGTTGAGCGTTTCATCACACCGATCCACGGTCATTAACTTCATCTTCTCTTTGAAGTACCCAACATAGCGTTCAGCTAGCCCATTAGTAGCTGGGTGTCCAGGCGCTGTTTTCGTGTGATGAATGCCATTTTCACGCACAAAGCGTTGGAACGATTCGCTGGTGAACTGACTGCCATTATCAGACACCAAATGCTCGGGTAAACCGAAAATCGCAAACAAGTGCCGTAGTGCCTCAATGACGCCATTGGTCGTAGCATGAGTCATTGGGACGATATCTAAGAACTTGGTGTGAGCATCGATAATTACCAGAAACATTTTACCCAAGTAAGGTCCAGCAAAATCCAGGTGGATTCGACGCCATGGTCCTGAAGGCCAAGTCCAGGTTCCGCAAGATTTCGGTGGTGAGCGAGCATTTGCCTGGCAAATATCACACATTTTCCCAGTTTCTTCCAATTGGTTGTCAAGATTTGGCCACCACAGGTATTTCCGCGCCACTCTTTTCATACGGACTATGCCCATGTGCTCTGAGTGTAGATCACCCAACAGAACATTCTGAAGTGAACTCGGAATCACTACTCTATCATTCCAAAGTAGTACATCACCCTCCACTGTCAGTTCAAACCTTCGAGTGAAGTACGGTAACAATTCAGTGGGGACACTTACAGGCCATGCCTTCCGAGTGTAGGTTAGTACCTTGCCAAGTAATGGATCACCCTTTGTTTCTTGTGCCACGAGATCTGCATTTGCAATGCCCTCCTCTGAGATTAAAAGAACGTGCCCAGTCACCATTTCAGCTTCAGTTGGCACTCCTTCGACTGGACTACGAGACAGGAAATCTGCAATGTGGTTGCTTTTCCCAGGAATGTGAGTGATTTTGAAACGATATGCGATCAGTGACAATCTCCATTTCTTTAACCGATTTGACAGCATTGTAGGGACTGGTTTGGATGGATCCAGAATTGAGAGAAGCGGTTTGTGATCCGTTCGAATTTCGAACTCACGACCCAACAAATACTGTTGAAATTTGTTTGTCCCAAAGACAATTGCTAATGCTTCCCGTTCGATTTGAGAGTAATTTTGTTCCGCTTTCGTGAGTATTCGAGACTTGAATGCGATAGGTCGCAGCACCCCTCTCTTATCCGGTTGTAATAAAACGGCTCCAAGACCCTTTCCGGAAGCATCCGTTTGCAAGATTAATTCTCTTTCCTGGTAGTAATTTGCCAATACGTGATCCGACGTTAATATTTCTTTCACCTTGCGGAAAGCTTCATTTTCTCGTTGGTCCCAGTGCCATTTCACATCCTTTTTCAGCAAGGTGTACAATGGGGCCATTATGTCGGCAAAATTCGGTATGTACGCACTGAGATAGGTAGCGGACCCAATAAATGATTGGAGTTCTGCGACACCTGCAGGTGGTTTCGCATTTCGTAGAGCTGACACTTTTTCTGAAGTGGGGGACATTCCGCTTCCAGAAAATCGGTGTCCAAGATAGGTAACTGAATCTTCCATTATTCGCACCTTGTCTGGTCTAAGTTTCAGCCCAACTTCCTGCAGACGTTTGAGTACCCTTTCCAGATTTGCCATATGTTCGTTTTCATTAGCACCCGTAATCAAGATATCGTCAATGTACACCATGCAGCCTGGTAGATCCGCAAGAACATGTTCGATAGTTCGTTGAAAGATTGACACAGCCGAGTTTATGCCGAACGGTAATCTCGTATACTCAAACAGACCTCTGTGAGTAGAGATGGTAGTGAAAGCTCGGCTTCCCCCATCTAGCTCTAGCTGATGATAGGCTTGTGATAAGTCCAATTTCGTGAACTTACAGCCCCCTGCCAATTTTTCACGTAGCTCTTCAAGTGTTGGCAATGGATAGTGTTCACAATCCGAGTGCTTGTTTACTGTTAACGAGTAATCGCCACACAGTCGTATTTTGCCATTCGGTTTTTCTACTGGTACCGTTGGTGATGCCCATTTAGCATGATCTACTTTCTTGAGCACTCCGTCTTTCACCAGTGCATCCAGTGACTCTTCGTATCTTTGCTTTACCGAAAAGGGTACTGGCCGTGCCTTGCAAAACACTGGATTGGATTCATCCACATGCAGAGTGATCTGCGTTGTATTCAATTTGCCAATTTCCTCAGTGTCGAACAGTTCTGGGAATCGCTCAATCAGATCCTGTACGCGCACATGGTTTCCTCGCTGACGCCTGTTTTCTTCTTGCTCAATGAACAGGTGCCATGGCATTTTAAACCTTGACAACATGTCTCGGCCCAGCAGGGATGGACCATTCGATACAACACGTACAAGTACAGGTTGACAGTCACCCTCGATAGTGATAGGTAGTGACATCTCACCCAGACATTCAATAGATTGACCAGTATAACCTTGCATTCGTATAGTAGATTTTTCCAGCCTTTCGCAATTTCCGTTTGCGTGCACAAAATCATTTTCACTCAAGATCGTTACGGGACTCCCTGTATCTACTTCCATATTCACAGATGCCCCATTTACATCTACGTCAATTTTGAAAGGACCCACTTTCGAGTATGCATTTCCATTCACGTAGTAAAGAGACAGAGGCACAGACACAGGTTCGATCTCACCGGTTTCTTGGTCGTCATATTCGGTCTGGACGAACTTCACGGCTCGGGCTTTTTTCTTCTTGCAAGCTCTCTCGATATGGCCAACGATCTTGCAGTACCTGCACTCAGTTTGTTTGAAGTAACAGTCGGCGGCTTTGTGACCAGGTTTGTCACAACGGAAACATTTCTCGGCGTTGGTGCTGGCTGCTGACCTCATTCTCTCACTTCTCTGAGCGCTGTCTCCGGGGCGTCTCGACTTCACTGCATGCACTGTCGTTGCAGGTTCAAATCTTGCAGCATCCTTGTACGCTGTCTCGTACAACGTAGCTCTCTCCACTGTGGTGGCGTACGTGTCCGAATCCTCAGCCTTGCTGAGAATCTCCTTGGTCATGGCGTGTGAAACCAAACCCTTTACAAAATTGTCGCGCAAGGCGCGGTCCAGATGATCTCCGAACTTACAGTCAACAGCGAGCCCGTTCAGTCTAGCTGAAAATTCAACAATTCTCTCTCCCTCCTTCTGCTCTGCTTGATTGAATTGATGCGTCCGCAGCAACAGCACTCACAGGAGGTCGATAGAAAGTGGTCAGGATTTTGACAATGTCGTTGTACTTCTTGCTTCCAGGTTTGTTCGGAAGACACAAATTCTTTAAATTCGTATACTGTAAATCAACAAATTTTCGCCGGTGAAAAACTTTCGCCGATCTCCAAAAAACACTTTTCGCCGCCACTAAACTTTCGCCGTGGGCGTGCAAGAGTCCGAAAAAGTGATCGATGTTTCGTGTGCGCATGTACTACTAGTACTATAGTAGTACAAAGGTCTGCGTAGACCCTGTCTACTGTACGCTTTTTTTTTTACAGAGAGTCCGGCGGCATACCCGTGGCCAAGTCTCTGCTGCTCTTGTTCTGCCCCCCCCCCCCCCGCTAACACCCGATATGGCTTTAGTGCAATTTCTTATTTGGGCGCTGCCAGGTGGAATACACTTCCACCGGCTTGCCGCATGTCTAGTTCACCAGCTGAATTTCGCTCATCCATCAAATTATACCTAGGGTTCCCTGTAAAAAGGCGCTGACGCCTGTTGGGAATTCCCTAGTAAAAGAAGAATAAATAATAAAAATAAGGCCGAGTAAAAAAAATTACTAGATGATCGTCCTTTTTTTTGGAAAAATCGGGGAGGGCGGGAGGATTTTATTTTTATTTTTTTACTTTTTACCCTCTCATGCACACAGTGTACACAACAACATCAAGGTTTTTTTTCTCTTTTTTTCTTTTTTTTTCTTTTTTTCTTTTTCTTTCTTCAGCAGATCGATACTGACGTTGTGATATACTAGTAGTATGTGGTCCATATAGTAAAGAAAGTATTAAACAAAGCGTGCACATGTTTCCTGCATCCGCGATCGGTAAAAAACCAACGATTTCGGCAAAAACTCACGATTTAAAAAATAAAATATTTCTTGGGGCGCTGACAAAAACTGGGGCGGACGGGGACGATCATCTAGCTTTTTTTTTTACTTGGCCTAATAATAATAATAAGAGTGACCCAAACTGACATTTGGTTCTGGTGACAAATTTTGGCCTGCGATTAATTTTGGCCGATTGACATCGACCGGCGAAATCCGCGAAATTAAATCGCCAGCGAAAATTTGTTGATTTACAGTACGCGCTGGCTGACAGCTGGGAGATGAGTACTGCAGCCTTTCTCTTATCCGCAGCATCCTTCTGTGCAGCATTTGCAGAGCTGGCCAACTGCCCAATGTCATTTGCGATAAAAAAGAACTCTAGACGTTCCGCATACTCCTCGAAATCTCCAGTATCAAATACTTCTAACTTTGCCTGTTTGGCCATCCTTTTACTTCGTCGCCAAATTGTTATGTACCAACCATTGATCAAACATCATCAAGTCATTATTGTTATTCGAAAAAGCCTTGGAAGAAGACCAGACTAAAAAGGAACCAGAAGCTCTTGTGCGCATGCGCAATACATAGATAGTGAAGTAGTGCAGAGTAGTAACATTAGTACTACAGAGAGAGACACCACAGTACCCGTGCTACCCGGATAGAAATACCCGAACCCGTTACCCGACCAACCCCCTACCCGTTGCAGCCCTATCGACAACTGTACATGTACTGCAAAAGCCCAAAGTTACAAAATGCCGTCTAAGAGACTGTTGCTGGGTTCCATTCTCTCCTTGTTCTATCTCACAATTCAGGTGGACGTGGCGGCATTGCTAAGGCCCGGCGGTGGTGCAAACAGCGTTCCACAGACCAAAGTCCACAAGACACACAGCGCTCCCAAAGCCAATCACATTTATGACAAGCCCGAGGGTAGAGACGCTCCCGCTAATCAGCGTTCACGGCCCGACGTAGCTCTATCGTATGCCATATCCGGGCCACTCGACGATCGGATGCAGCCGCCAGCAAAACCACCCCATACGCGTCGCTCGGCTGGAGATATACAAATAGCCGATCTTGACGATATTCTAAGATCTATTGAAGACAACACAGAGGATCTGAACAAGATTTCTGGCCAGACACTTACTACTCCCGGTGGTGCAGACGAGTCACCTTCAGACCAGCTATTGCCTGAACTGCCCCACTTCTATGATCGACCCGGTCATATGGAAAAACCAAAGGGACGAGATCGCAGCCAATCTCTCAACCAACGACCGACCAAAGCTGGACATGAAGTAAGTAGCATGCAGCCTCCAATTATTATTCTCGATGGGTTCAGTCTTTCTAGATCGACTAGTAGAATCTTTTTAAATGATTAAACACCAACCCTCACTTGCAGTTGTGTTGACTTGCAGTTTGCCCTGCCAGACTGAGGACTGAGTCCAGGCGCGTACGCAGGGGGGTTTCCCGTTGCCCGGAACCCCCCCAAATGTCCCAAACGAGCAACGTTTGTGGGCATTTTTTGGTAGGGCGCACGATCGATCTGGCAAGAATGCAAAACTTCAACAGATCGTAACTCAGTCAAATCTCGCTCTAATCCAACGATCCAAATATCCAGGTCGAATAGAAAACTCTCAGCTGTCGGTTGAAACAATTTGCGACTTCCTGCGAGCAATGTGTCTTGAGATAAATCATTCGTAAGTTGAGCCGCGATCTCGCAATTTCAAAAGCGCGCAGTGCGACTTGAGTACCGAGAATTTGAGACTTTTCGTCATGCTGACATGCTGAGAATTTGCAGGGGCTTCATTTGTGATATTTTCAAGAGTACACAACAAAAAATCGAAACTCTGCGATCAAGAAAAACGAAATCGCTGGAGCAGGACGCGTTTGGGCCTTTGGGGCATTTTTTCGCACCGTCACTGCACTCTACCGATATAGCCTACTGGTATAGCGCTGGATATGTACATGACTGTACATGTATAGACTGTACATGTATACAGTACTGTGTCCTGGCTATCATGGTCGACCTCATTCTCTCCTGGGTACCTTTCCACTTCCAGGAAGCCCAAGATATTGAAGATTGAGTGAGCAGAACTGAAGTTATGATCCAAAGAACGCGAAAAATGCATGATTTTGAAAAATTCCTAGGGCTCTTTAGAAAGGATTAAAACGAGTCATTGTTTGGGATTCGGTTGGAAACCCCCCTAGGGGTGACCCTGCGTACGCGCCTGGGGTCTCATGCACTTTGATAATAGTGTACTTCGAACATGATCAGGCTCAAAGAGTTTGCTATTTTGAGCTTCAACTGTTACAATTTTCTGCTCCAGCTATACTTACTGTCTATGCTCTGTCTCTCTTTCTTCCTCCCCCCCCCCCCCCCGTCTGTGTATGTGTGTGTGTCTGTCTCTCTCTCTCTCTCTCTCTCTCTCTCTCTCTCTCTCTCTCTCTCTCTCTCTCTCTCTCTCTCTCTCTCGCTCTCTCTCGCTCTCTCTCGCTCTCTCTCGCTCTCTCTCTCTCTCGCTCTCTCTCTCTGTCTCTCTGTCTCTGTCTCTGTCTCTGTCTCTGTCTCTCTCTCTCTCTCTCTCTCTCTCTCTCTCTCTCTCTCTCTCTCTCTCTCTCTCTCTCTCTCTCTCTCTCTCTGTCTCTCTCTTTCTCTCTGTCTCTCTCTCTTCCTCTCTGTCTGTCTGTCTGTCTCTCGCTCTCCTAGCCTCTTGTGGAATATACATCATTGGAGTTCACACGCAAGAACAAGGGCGACCAGAAGGACGTCAAGCCGGTTGGACCAACAGTCTACGCGCTTGTGGACCCAAAGGCCACCAGTGCAGATCCATCGACCAAGGCGCCACCCAGACCCAAATCACCAAGTGATGACTACGAGCCCGTGGAAGCGCCTCGCCTGGTACCACACTCATTCAAGGCACAAAAGCCAAAGGAGCAATTTCAAGCACAGCAACAGCAGCAAAAGCGTTTTAAAAAGCCGGTCTTTCAGAAAAGTCTCAAGTGGTGATAGATGATGAAAGAAACAAATAAGGACGACTGTGATTATTTTTCAATTTTCGGCTTTAGCCCAGTTATGATAATTTTAGATTGAAAACAGCCAGGACTGTGACTTAGATTTGTTATTACCCTTGCTGTACAAACCCGAGACCTCGCTGTGCAAACCTGACACAGCTCGCTGATTTCAAAACAATTCTGGAAATATTCAACTGATATCTGACAAATTTATAGAGCTCCTTTTTTTATTAACGATTTCGTATGTATGGAAAGCAGCTGCAGAAATTCTAGTAGCATTTGAACAATAGCAAAATTATCCACATCATTTGCATGGTATACCCTTTGTCACTGTTGTACATAATCAACACATGTCAAGAATATTAGATTATACAAGTAGTGATCTCTTTTGAACTCACCAATATCATGTTCCCTCTTGCCAAAGTAGCTGCGCAGAAAGGCTGCTAGAGCCCCATGGCCATGGTGTTGCTGGGAATCGAAAGCATCTTACAGCGACCCTGTATTGGTCATGAGTCGAGACCACACAGTTGGGATAACTTGTTTGTCCAGAAGAAGAACAACAAAGGTCAAATATTCACTTTTAAAATATTAATCAAAGGGTTATCAAATTCGCCGCAGTTGCTATGGAATCAAAGGCTGCGTGCTACGTGGTGTGGACGTACTATTAAATCTTGCCAGCTGTGCATTCCATTACAATATTTGAGGTTGCGGCTGCAAATTGTATAATGTATACTGACATTCGCATAAGCAAGCATGTACACATCTCTTTAGTGCAAATAATAGTTGAAACAGAGTAGTGATATTCAAAAGTTCTTTGTATTTGTGGTGTGGGGAAAAAGCATGTTGGTTTGGCAAATGCGGGGAAATTGTAGAAAATAATTATACTGCAGGCTGCAATCATCTGTAAAATCATATGACATGGATATCATGGAAAAGCACTTGCATGGCGATGTACACACCGTGTAGGATTACAGGAAGCTGTGTTTGGAAGATGTGCACAGCCGTACTGTTAATACAAAGTCAAGATAGTAGTGTGTACTATACAAATATGGTCAGCAGGCAGAAGGCAACACCTCAGCCTCAGGATGAGTTGAGGCTCCACGGGCTAGCAGGCTCCTGATCTGCAGAAGCCTGTCGGTACAAGCTTGGTGGCTCCTTGCTCTTCAGGTCGCTCGGGAACGGGGACTTCCGCGGTGTGCTTGATTGCGAGCTGCTAACTTTGACCAGCGACCTTGCCCGGTCATGCAGTCCCCACAGTGCTGAGTGCATTTCGGCCACTGAGGGACGACGGTACATGTCAAACTCAATGAAGCGCTGCTGTAGGGTCTGCAGATCAGCGGCTAGCGCCTGAAGAGACTCCAGTGCGTACTCGGGCGGATAGTAGAGTCTGGAGATGTCCAGTCGCGGTATGCCCGCCATACTGTAGCCACGCTGGTCTAGCTCTACAAGCACAGCACAGAGCACACAAACCCGCGAACGCACGCACGCATGCACAACAAACTCGGTCATATATACTACTCAAAATGGAGTGGGAATTAAAAGTTCCACAGCGAGAAGAGGAGGAACTCCCATTGCAACTCAACACGTCACACTCTGCACGATCATCAGGGATGGGCCGGGGGAGGAGGGAGAAATCAGAGTTGCAGCGGAATTTCCCACTCTCCTTGCTGTGTGCCTGAGCTGTCTTGGGATGTAGGGCAAGACTATCAGAGCAGTGACATACTAAACTGCTTATGAACTACAAATTAAAGCAGTATTGTCAACAAAGAGCGTACATTAGGTACCCACACACATGCAATCCCACCTCTTCCATCTCTATTTCTCTGTGCTAAAAATGGGATATCTAATCCCTGAGATCAACTAATATCTACATGTATCCTCCAAATACAATATCTAGGTACATATAGATACTTTGTGTAGGAAGCGACTGCAGTCAGCTGGAAGCCGGATTTGGTCGATTTCATTGGCGTCGATCCACCGCACAGAATATTATAAAAAGGATGCATCATGGAGCCTACAACATATGGCGCCAATAACAGTTCTCTACAAGTGACAACACTGCGGAGCAAAGACCCCAAGGGAGAGAGACAGAGACAAACGGACAGACACGTGGACACAAAAGCATATTGAAAGAGGGAGGGAGAGGAAGGATGCATTGACACCCTACCACGTGCAATACTGCGCCCAGCGACTTACTCTTGAACGGTGATACATCGTGCAGCATCTCAAAGATCATGACTCCCAATTCAAACACAGGCTGCTTGCTGTAGTCACAGTAGGCATCAGTACCGTCGTACTCTGCATAACAACACAGCACCACATGACTCAGCATGTATAGCTGTCCTTGTATTCACGCCTGCACGTACATAGCTACATGGATAGAGTTTAGCTATGCACATTGAGAATGTAACATGTTAAAAGAGCGGGGAGGGAGGGGAGGGGGGGGGGGAGTGGGGATGACAGACGAGCAAGCAGCCAGACATTGAGTAGACCATGTACAGACATCACAGTAGAAGATGAGCATTAGAACATACTACCAGTGGTGGACGTAGAGCGTGGACGCAACACAACCCAAGGCTGATAACAGAATGACTGCGAAATGCTTCTCAGTCCATGGCTAACCTCTCTCCTCCTCCCCCCCCCCCCCCCCCCCGTAAAAAGGAAAATCATAGAAAAGTGGCATATCACGGCGAGACTTACCAGCATTCAACACTTCTGGTGCCAGGTGAGCAGGATTTCCTCCTTTCGGCATGTTTGGGAACATCTTCATCTTCATGCTTGCATCGTCCAGCCGCACAGCACAGCCAAAGTCGCACACCTAAAAAAAACAGTACCAGTATCGTCGGGAACAGTTTGCTCTCCGCCAACAAATTCGCTTGAAATCTCCTCCACGACCATGCCGAAATTGTGAATCAAGCCTCAAAGTGGTGATGAAAATGCTTCACTGAAGACCAGAAGATATGGGAGATATTGTATGTGAGCAAGAAACTTCAGGCAAAGCGTGCTCACTTCATCAGAAAACCATCAGCCCATTCATGGAGATGGCAATACTCAAGCTCCTCTGCTGCATTCACAACCTGTTGTCCACTGTTCTATCCAGCACAAAGATAGAGTACTGTGTGTTGCATGAGGCACAGGTTATTTCCATCTATCAGGCTATATGCCATCAAGATGAAAGATGATTCAGCCTACCAGGTACCACTACAGTCAGACCTCGCTTATCCGGTCCTCTTTTATCCGGATCCCTCGCCATCCGGAAGAACATCGTTGGTTACCGATTTACAGCATATACCATGCATACATACAGTATGTGTGTTCGATTATCCGGTTCCCTCGCCTATCCGGACATTTTTGTGGAAAACGGATGCGTGCGGTTAGGCGAGGTCTGACTGTACTAATAGTTTGACCACATCACGTAACAGAGTGTATTCACATAACAAAGTGTATTCACATAACAGAGTGTATTCACATAACAGAGTGTATTCATTATCATGGCATAGTAAGTTACAGGTCACTTCCATTCACCGGCATAAGGGCACATACCTTGATTTGACCCCTATCTGTGACAAGTATGTTGTTGAGCTTCATGTCGCGGTGTACCACATTGTTGATGGCAAGGAAGTGCAGCGCATCGGCAACCTGATATGCCCAGTCAATCATGTCCATCACCTGTGTACAATGCAAGCAATCCACACATGATTCTAAGCAGGCTAGACATGGCTTTGTGTGCTATTGTGAAATGCAGTGACATGGGGAAATCCCGGCAATCTCCACACAGAGCAAGCCGTGTGCGCAAAGGCTGACCTCGAGCAGATAGGTATGAGATTTCGTGATTTGTTTGTGTTCTAGAGTAGGAGAAGCTATCTATGCAGACGTCACCAGTGGACATCTTGGAGCAATCAACAGAGTGCGACAGCATACAAGTGACAAGACGAATACCGAGGCTCATATCCACTACAACGTACGATATGGAAGCACATTTGATATTCACTGGTTTGAGGGAAAGACATTAAACGGGAAAAGTCTGAAGAAAAAATTGACTGTTACCACCACATTCGATCAAACACACAACGACTTTGACAATGGAAACACATGGCACATTCCCGTTACCTATATGCACATCACCGCTGTCTTTCGCGGATTATTCACAGAACCTTCTGACGACCCGGCTCAATCTTACCAACATAATTACAATGGTACAGTCCATTTCAAAACTATAGACGCGTACCTAGGCAAAAACCGTTATGCCAGCATCTATACCACATAAAATCTGTGATCACTTTGTGCATAATTTTTTCCAAATTGGGCGTCTGTTATCCAATCGTTTAGAAACTATATGAGAGTAATTGTGGAGCGGTCCTGAGCAATATTCCGAAAACTATTCTCAAAAAGTTCCAGCCAAATTTGAAATATTTCGAAAACCCTACGCGTCTATAGTTTTGAAATGCACTGTAGAGATCCTCAATCCTGAATTGATGATAGTGACTTGGGCAATATTTGAGGAAATGTTGGTTGCTCCGCTTTACGTGGGAGTTCCTAATTTCCCAGTCAAATGTCAAGTCAAGTAAACAGGGAAAGAGTGACTGTCCACGTAGGGAATAACCAGAAATTCCTTCAGTCAGTATACCACTTGGGTTCATCACAGCACTTACTGTGATGCGATTGCTGACTCTCTTTTCCAGACACACAGCCTCCAGGTTCAGTGGAACATACTCCAGGACAATGAACAGCGACATGCTGCGCGCCCGCTCCCGAACCTGTAGCAGGAAAGTCAACATGGTCATCGCAGAAGCATTATGTCTCAGCGAGGCATTGATGTGCATGCTGCAATATTCCAGGATGTATGGGCATAACCAAAACTGCTCAATAACAAACTGGTCCGCCATCCGTACCGCGGTACCAAAACAGGAAGAAATAATGGGATTTCCCAGAGCAACAACCCCCTATTACTCACCTCCGGAGGGAGATCAGGTAGGTTCTTGCCAATTCGGTCGAAGAAGAACGCACACAGACGAATGACGTTCGGGTGTGGAGGAAGCATTGCGAGAAGTTCATACTCATTCTGAAACTCTCGCCGTATCTAAGTATATATAAGGCCAAGTCGGATATGGAAGAAGTAGAACACATCATGCCATATATCTCAAGATAGTTTTAAAAGAACTGGTGTAATAGAAAAATGTCTCATTTTCTTCATGCAAGTATTTTCACAATCAATATTCATTAGTTCGAGGTATCACAAAAATCAATATTGAGACTTTTTGCTTTCGTTTTCACAGTGTCCGTCTAGAAAAGTGATCATTGCGGATGTTCTCTACCTGGAGACCAAACTGATTATTGACTAATCAGTTTGGGAAGAAATTATTGGCTACGATCATAAAGTACGCACGCCATTGATACATGACCCACTCATTTACACCCTGTTTTCGTTATCAGAATGTCAGTCTGTCCAACCTTGCCATCATTCCAAATCAGTCTGTCCAACCTTGCCATCATTCCAAATCAGGACACCCACAGTATAACTGTATACAAGGGAAGCCAAACCAGGCGTACATTCAGCTAAGACCCTGACACAAATGCATGTGCACACACACACACACACACGTGCACGCGCACACACACACACAAACAAACACACACACATGCACATACTCACGCACGCGTGCACACACACACACACAAACACACTGACCTGGGTCATGGTCTCCATCTGGAAGATGTTGAACATCACCTTCACTGCAAACAGCTTGGCCGGGTTGGGCAGGCGAGCCTTCTTGCAGCGTACAAGGTACACAGCACCTTCACAGCCGTGCGCCACCATCTTGACAATGTCATAGTCAGCAATCTGCATAGAAATGGGATGTAATTCGTGCATTGGAACGTTCACTCAATGTCACTAGTACTTATAGCTGGCAACTAAAATCACAGCAGTGATTGCGTTTCAAACATCACAATTAAGAGAATGTCTTGTGTTGCATCGTGGTATAACTAGCCCGGCATGCTTGCTGCTTCATATTCAGACATTCACAGAAGAGCAGTGACATTCACAGAGTAACAGTGACACACACAGAGTAGCAGTGACACACACAGAGTATCAGTGGCACACACAGAGTAGCAGTGGCACACACAGAGTAGCAGTGACACACACAGAGCAGCAGTGGCACACACAGAGTAGCAGTGGCACACACAGAGTAGCAGTGGCACACACAGAGTAGCAGTGACATTCACAGAGTAGCAGTGGCACACACAGAGTAGCAGTGACACACACAGAGTAGCAGTGACATTCACAGAGTAGCAGTGGCACACACAGAGTAGCAGTGACATTCACAGAGTAGCAGTGACACACACAGAGTAGCAGCAAGAGTCCATAACCCAAGAGTATGCAACTGTGATTATGAGTGCATGCGTGGCACGCTGCCTTCATTACGTAACTTGCCTTCATCACGCTCTGAAAGCATGCATTCAAACTCTCAATTTCTCGCACGAGCCCATCCGTTTTTGCTCGATTCGTTCCAGTACCTACACAATCTCTGAATTCTGGCGCGTGAACTCCAGTTCCGTACGAAAGTTCATTTCAAACTAGAACCTCAGTAGAGGGAAAGTGCGGTGTTTGATTTTCCGCAGTGCGCGGACTGCAGCTGAATGATGTAATGAAGGCAGCGCGCCGCGCGGTTGGCCCATAGAAAAGAGATCACAGTTGCATACTCTTGGGTTATGGACTCTTGGTAGCAGTGACACACACCGTCACTACCGTGACAAGGCATCACTTGGGAGGTCGAGGCTCGCACGCTTCTTGCACGATCTATTAGCATTCTCAGTGCAACGAGCCACAGACAGCATCGCAGAACGCAAACATAACCAACTGGTGTTATGCTCAGTTGGCCACGAATGGCACACCCTAGGAGCCATGTGCGCCTCCTCGCGGACTGCAGTAGAGGCAAGAGTGATCACGTGAACTTTTTACCAATTGTTGTTGCACACATTGTTAATGGTATTCCAAGCTAGCAGCACAAGCAGCACAAGCTGCATAAGCAGCACAATCCTGGATGAGCCTCGTGCTTGTGCTTACCTTCGAAGTGAAGAGCACATAGACCTCTTGGCGATCTTTCTGTGCATCCAGTGCCATGCTGCGATAATATTCAGCACGCTGCCTGTCTGAGAGTGCCTCACAGGACACAGGGTCTAGTGGAAGATGCATCATACTGTCACCGGGAGTAGCCCGCAGCTGCAATGCACAACACCAGCCGGCCAAAGGAAGACCCACAGCCGCAATTAGGCAACCCAGTCAAATGATAGTGAAAGCAGACATACTGAATTGGTGCACACATGCCCACACTATAGTAAAATGGAAATTCAGGTAAGCACGTACGTCGATTGAAGTCGGGGGTAGCGAGTCACGTGGCAGTCATACGCAATCAGCATAGTTGATCATGCAAAGTGCATATGATTTGTCACATGGCCAGGGAAGAAGTCGTGTGGCCACGGTGTATGCTTCTAGGAAAACTAGCAACCTCCACATCTACCCTGCACTACTGGATCAAGCAGTGCAAGGCTACATTCAGAGTCTTACCGAGCTTTGTCTTAGAGATGGTGACCTATCAGGCGCAGCACCAGATGAACCATTGCCATTGGGGACCTTGCCAAACTCCTGCTCTAGATCCTTTACCTAGGAGCATGATGAAGACAGGGCAAACTCAACATCATAGCCAAGACACACACACACACCAGATGCCATTACACATGCCTAGCACCAAAAGTACAAACACAACGGCGGGAGTGTACAACTGAAGTCTAAGGCGTCTACATCGGCAGAACTTCACATCGCATGACAAATGGGTAGGCACTATTCGCACCATGTGCATGAGAACTACATGGTTGTATGCAACCCTGATTTGGGTATACCGTATTTTTCGGAGTATAGTGCGCACCTTTGTATAACGTGCACCCCCCCCCCCCCCCAATCTTCATTGGGGGTGCGCACTTCAATCTTCATTGAAGTACATGCATTTCATATTCGGAGCATAGTGCGCACCTGCGATTTAGAGCCTAAAATAGCACATCTAAAGTGCACACTACACTCCGGAAAATACAGTAACTTTCTGCTGGGCACTTTGCACTGTTTACCGGGCCAGCTTACTAGTCTGTGCCTCCAGGAAATCGTGATTCCACGGATGCAACAAATTTCGCGATTTTGGCCACAAGCCATTTCCCGCAGTTTGTTGTTTTCTGCACTTTTTTATGAGCGTTAGCATGCTAACGCGAGTTAGCAGCCAGCCCAGCGAGCTGGTCCAACCTGCACGCATGCGCGAGTCACGTGGGCACGCGCCCTTCAAAATCCTGTACAATGTCTCTTGCATGTCATTGCTGTTTGGACTTTCGAGCGTGCAACTTGCGGAACATGTGTTCCCAAACAATTTCCTTCCCACCCTCCCACCCACTAGCTCAACTCATGTTTCTGGCGCACACATGACGGTATCTGTATAGTCCATGAGAATATATGCTCTCAACTGGTTATGCATCTCTATATATTTAGCATTTGGCGGCTCTACTCAGAGTCATTGGCGGCTCCATGCGGAGGCATTGGCGGCTCCATGCGGAGTCATTCGGTGGCTCCATGCGGAGTAATTGGCGGCTCCATGCGGAGTCATTCGCCGGCTCCATGCGCTGTCATTTGCCGGCTCCATGCGGAGTCATTTGCCGGCTCCATGCGGAGTCATTTGCCGGCTCCATGCGGAGTCATTTGCCGGCTCCATGCAGAGTCATTCGCCGGCTCCATGCGGAGTCATTTGCCGGCTCCATGCGGAGTCATTCGCCTGCTCCAAGCGGAGTCATTTGCTGGCTCAGCTGCGAGTCATTCGCCTGCTCCAAGCGGAGTCATTTGCTGGCTCAGCTGCGAGCCATCTAGCGGCTCCAAGCAGAGCCATCATACCAGTTGCTCGAATCGGCACTCCCAGCTTAATGCAAAACTCGGTTGCTCTGTTGTGAGGTGGGGGGATGCTAACTACATTTTTCTGCACTTTTCATGCAGTGTACAGTGCTTTCCATGATCCTGTACGTACAGTGCATTTCAAAACTATAGACGCGTAGGGTTTTTGAAATATTTCAAATTGGGCTGGAACGTTTTGAGAATAGTTTTCGGAATATTGCTCAGGATCGCTCCACAATTACTCTCATTATAGTTTCTAAAGGGTTGGATAACAGACGCCCAATTTGGAAAAAAATATGCACAAAGTGATCACAGATTTTATGTGGTATAGATGCTAGCATAACGGTTTTTGCCTAGGTACGCATCTATAGTTTTGAAATGGACTGTAGGTTATTTGCACAGGACGCAAATAGCGATTCTAAGGATTGAACAAATTTCGTGATTTGGCCCAAATCCGCAATTTTCTGCCAATAATTCCGCGAGTTCCTGGTACCGCATCTTTCCGCACTTTTCACTGCATTTTTTGTTGTTTCTACCGCAACTTCTTGCGCAAGTTTTCGAGTATTTTTCCGCAAATTCCCGCAGAGACAGACTAGTCACCTATTGAAGCACGTCATGTGATGTGAAACTCTGCCGCCGCCGTATCATAGGTTAGACAGAGTACAGGCAGTGGGACATTGTTGGGGTTAGGGACTCCTGGTGACACGATTAGTCAATGACTTTCTTTCCATGTCCTATGCTGACATACATGAGATCAAGAAAATCCGGAACCACCCCCCGGCAGGTCTACATAGGTCAGTCTCATGGCTAGTTTGATTTACGTGACTGCTCAGCATTCATGCAAGGCCCTCAGTGATACAGCAGGCAATCAGTTCACTATGTGCGCATCACAAGACGCAACATGGACTAGTACCTGAGCAACAAGACTCTCCACCAGTCCTTTCTGAACATCCAGGTCCTGCCGCATCCGCTCCTTCTCCATGGCAGCTTCTTTGGTGTGTCGCTGGTGTTCTGATGTCTGCAGCTTAGCCTGCTCGAGTTGGAGAATGAGGCTGTTGATCTTAAGATCATTCGTTTCTTCACCAGCGGCCACCTTGCCATCAGGCTGGCTAGCACGGACGTGTCGAAGATCACCTTCCAGTGTGTTGCAGCGGCTACTGAGTGATTGGTTTTCCATCCGGGCCTGAGCCTCGCGAGCCTGACTGAGTCTCAGCTCCTGCTTTAAGCTTTCGATGTCAACCTTGGAGCGATCGCTCTCATGCATGAGCTGCTGGACCTGGGAGTGGAGGCTGCGTATCTCATTGTTCTTCTGATCCACGTCGACCCAGCTTGATGTTAGCTTGCTGGACAAATCAGAGACCTCCAAATCGAGCTGCTTGATGCGGTGATTTGCCGTTGCTAATCGGTCATCTCGCTCGTTCAGCTGGCCACGTACATCTTGATGCCTTAGCTGAAGGTCGTCATACACCTTCTTGAGCTGTGCGGCGGAGGTGAAGGACTGCACGTCATAGTCAGATAACTGTCCTCCACGAGACTGATCCCCACCGCCACTGCCACCACCATGGCCATAGTCGCTACCGATTGCAGTACTCTGGTAACCAGATGAGTTCATGGGCCCGGACACGTTTCTCATGTGTCCGGAACTGTTGTGCGGTCCCGAGTGTGATGACGAGTGGTTACCTGAACTATTCCTCGAGTCAGGACGCTGCTGCTGACTGTGCGGCGGCATTGACGTTGACTGCTGAGCATCTATTACACCAGACCGCTGGCGATACACCGGTGCAGAGCCACTGGGAACCACAGGATGGTGGCCTGAGCCGCCAACGTCAGGGTCCATTGGCGATGAAGTAGACCCCGGTGGGAGCTGATGATGACCATAGGTGCCCGGAGAAAATTTCGAAGAGCTAACGGCAGCTGCAGGCTCCCGCGGATAGCTCGGCCGACCGATATCATGTTCAAAGCGGCCAGCATTTCCCCCCGCTCCTGTCCTAGACCATAATCCTAGATCCAGGTCTGTTGTAGAGTGAGCATGTTGCCGTCGACTGGTGTCAGAATAGATAACAGGAGTGCCACGCTGGTCATGAATTGCCGTGCTGGACCGATTTAAGACTGGAGCATCATGGGTTCGCTGCAGGCTAACCGGATGAGGAGCAGTGTGGGTTGAGCCGTGCACTGTCGGTGGGTTTCGCCAGCGACTTGAGGAACCTCCGTACAAGGAGTTACCACCTCCAGCTCCACTTGTGGAGTCAAAACTTGCCCCTGGTGATCATGAACACACACACACACACACACACACACACACACACACACACACACACACACACACACACACACACACACACACACACACATTTATATGTAGTACGGAAACATCACTACTAGACTGAGCTCGCTTAATGTTCGGTTAACGTAGGAGTTAACCGTTGTTAACAGTCACGTACCATTGCTTCGCTGTTGGCCTTTATAACGGGTTGCATGACCCTTCTTACGTGTGTGCACGATCTTGCTCTCTCTACATACTGCTGTGTATCATAGTTATCACATGCTCACGCTCTGCGTATGCGCAGATTTCCTGTGCGCACAACAGAGCTTGCTGTCTTTCCAGTTTCCTTGCCTGCAGTCAGCTTTCAAATTCTGACCCACCCTCTTCATCCCATTTCTTACTCTTACACTACACTCCTAATATTTTGCAACACACGGATGCGGGCACTCCTCCGTAACTGGCCTCTCGTACACTACTATTAAACTCGCATCGGTCATAAACCGCTCCTGCTCAATGCAGGCCGACCCACCAACTCGCATGGGTCACAAACCGCTCCTGCTCAGCGCAGGCCGACCCACTTGGTCATATACAGCTCCTGTCCTCGGTAGGCCGACCACACGATTCGTTAACGCGCACTCAATTGAGGCCAGCTACTCTGCCCGACATTCCCATACTTCCAAACTCACTCTCTTGTCTTTTGGTGTGTCGCGTCCTGCACGCGCGTGTGTCTACTCTATACTCTAGCATGGGGAGTAGAATGTTAACTGGGAGTTCAAGTTTCTCATGTGAATAGCCACAGCATCTCTAGTCAATGCCATGGCTCTGCAGAGGAATGTTTTATTCTCACTGCTACTAGTTGTTCCCAGTAGATGCGGCATGTATCTTACATTCCCACCAGGTGCCAAGCTATACACATACATACATATACTCACTATGGAGTATCATGTCACATAACGTAAGTCCTCATTACAAAATGATGGGAAGTGCAGAGAATTACCAAGACGTTCTACAGCATACACGCAAGTAAAGCAATCATGATTTACACAGATCAGTTCCACAGTTGCTCCCATCCAGGCAAGAAGCGTGCACCAAAAGGTAAGGCAAAGTAGCACTGAGATTGTCACGCTCCTACCTCTTGTCATGTTGAAGCGAGGGTTTGTCTCTCGGGTGAACAGATCTTTGCTACACAGAGCATCGGTGATGGATGCGGCTAGGCCCGAGATGGTCGACTGCACAGAACACACAAGAATGATAGATGAGATGCCTTTTTTACATCATCAACAAGCACTGTGCCCTACCAGGCTAGAGAGTGGTTTCACATCACTGATCAGTGTCATGCGCCTAAACTTGGCCAGAAAGTGTATATATAGCATGATTGCGGACAGTGAAACCAACATGGCCGACATCATGTGACCCATAGATGCAGTTGCCGCGTGGCGTTGGAACCAACATGGCTGTCCTGTACGGTCAGGTGATAGATGTGCAACAGCTCTATAGCCCACAAGGAGGAAAACTTCCTTCTGCCAGCGGAGAGGGCTCTACACAATAATGTGGAGCACTATTACACATAAAAGGCACAATGAAAGCTTACAGATGTGTCGCAACTCGGTTTCTTGAACAATGCAATCATCAGGCGACTTATAGCTAGTGGGTATTTGATTCAGTACAGAAAATATTGCCATGATGGCCGTGTGGATGGTCACTTGGGTGAGGGAGCTATTAGCGCAGAAAGTATAGATTGCAAGTGAATATAGAAGTGGAAGGTGTAAATTTGTAAACAGCAGCTAGGGTGTGAAGGTAATCCTTCAAAAGTGTTATTGGTGATGCGGAGGGCTCTAGGCTCGCACGGGTGTGCATATGTGTGTATTGGGGTGCACACCTGTGATTAAGTCACGGCTGCTTTGGGGCACACACCGCCACATGTTGAAGAACTGAAGCCTTTTGCACCCCAGTACACACATATGCACACAACACACACACACACACACACACACACACACACACACACACACACACACACACACACACACACACACACACATACACACACACACACACACACACACACACACACACACACACACACACACACACACACATACATACACACACACACACACACATACATACAATCATGTACATGCACATACTGTACACACTTACGTGCACTTGCAGAACAAACATACCGTGACATGATCTGAAGCGAGCACACCCACGTGAGCCTAGAGCCCTCCGTATCACCAATAACACTTAAACAGTTCTGAAGGATTACCTTCACACCCTAGCTGCTGTTTACAAATTCACACCTTCCACTTCTATATTCACTTGCAATCTATACTTTCTGCGCTAATAGCTCCCTCAACCAAGTGACCATCCACACGGCCATCATGGCAATATATTCTGTGCTGAATCAAATACCCACTAGCTATCACGAAACTATGCTTTATATTGGCCGAGTCCCACTGAGCATGTCCTAAGTCGCCTGATGATTGCATTGTGCAAGCAACTCTTGAGTTGCGATAAATCTGTAAACCTCCGTTGTGCCTTTTGTGTGTACATAGACACTACACTATACATTCCACATTCCACAGCTGCTGCTGCTGGTTGGTTTTCGGTGCTGTTTGGTTTTCACATGACAGCACACGGTGGTAACGGTCTAAGACGGCCACTACAGGACCCACCAACGCTGTCCCTATGTACCGGCTCAACATCTTGCTTCCAGTACACTTCCTCTTCTTCTTGTTTTCACACCATTTCTCACTGTTATAAATACTCGCAACAAGCCAACACACTCTTTCTATCGATCTCCAATATTCGATCTCCACATTGTAAAGCGTACTTGTTTTTTGTTCATCACCTTCTCCTCCCCCCCCCCCCCCCCCGATTTATAAACTTGATAGAGCATCACTATGGACTCCCCTTGGTCTACCCACTTTTCAAGATCAAGAAACTCAGTTTTACCTCAGCTGTCCAAGATTTTCGGTAGGTCAGCTCATAGAGCTCTGCATTGGCGGCTGAGTCTGCACTCGAAGCACCCGGGCACCAGAACCGAGGCGGGGTGTTCGGATTAGCATCAGGTTGAATGATTGCACGCACGACTTCCTCACGGCCTGCGGAGAAGACACGCACAAGCATGGAAAGTTGATAAACATGCCGAGGAGCATCAGGAAGAACCCATCGGCGTCCTATTATAAAACAATCATATCACAGAAATACATGCAGAACCGGTGTGTCCCGGTCCTGGTCCATCGCTGGTCACTTGCTCACTGACTTGGTGTGGACCAGGTCTCCCTCTCCCCCCCCCCCCCCCCCCCATCTCTCTCTCTCTCTCTCTCTCTCTCTCTCTCTCTCTTTCTTTCTCCCTTTCCCTGCGTGCATTGCACACGTTTCATACATTGCTAACCCATTTCTATCATACAAGTCCAGCATTTTTGCAAAGCCGTATGACCCCACTCCCCGACACTCGATCACCGCGCACTGTGCACGTCCAGCTGGATGTCGTGTGACAAACTGGGGAGATCTGGTCATCTCAAGCTCGGCATTCTAATTATGACGTATTTCACCATTTAGAAGGGTAAACCTGTAATGTATGCTTGGTGTATTCTGGCTTTGGTAAGGTATTGTTTGACTAGGCACAGAATGTTTGACCTTCATACTGTGCCAAATGTACTTGGTTTGAGACATGATCAGGAGTCGATTTGTTGTGCACTAAGGCCACACCAAGTAATTTCTATGTTTCGCGTCACCGCGCGCGTACCTTTTCGAATCGTTGACAAGAAAAAAAAGCACCCAGACGAGTCAATCGATGGCTGTTCTGGCGAAAATTCTCTAGCCAGTATTGCAGTTCAGAGGTTATCAGCTTCTCGATAATCCTGCACTCCAGGCGATGGTACGTAGAAGGTCCGAGCGATGAAAATTTCTATTTTTCCAAGCCGTAGATCTACACTCACCAAGCGAGCAGAGATTCCAGGTGTCAAGGACTCCGAGATTTTCCACGATTGTGATAGAGCGGAATTCCTCTCGCCTCATGCCAAAGTGCAGAAGGAGCCATCCATGAAATCGGTTACTGTATCGCTCAAGCCCAGTCTGCCAGCTGTCCTGCAGCGACTTGTTGTCGCTTTTGGATATAAGTGACAGTTTAGATTCTAAATTAATAGGAAGTGCTATTCTGTGTGCAACATGGCTCAGTTCACATCATGAGAATCGAGTTTTGTTTTTCCTCTGTTTTTGTTTTTTTTCCGCCCACCCGCGTGCCTTTTTCAGAAAATATCTGACGCGAAACATAGAATACTGCATAGCATGGAAATCAGTTGCTCACCTCCAAACAGAATACGAAATGTCCGCTCGATCGCAGGCCTGCCATCTTGCTGGACTGTATTGGCGGAAGAAAGTACACACGCATGCTTAGTAGGATGCTACTATACTGTCACAGGACAGTAGCAGGGTCAAGTAACTGTTAACACAATGTCACAGTTGTCTAGCTACTAGCTAGGGATCTGGTGACACTTGCAAAACAGAAAGCAGCTGCATCTATCCAGGAAGATCAGCCGTTTCCAGAACTCCAGCCACAACACATCACAGAGTGAGAGTGAGAGAGACCACTCATTCTTACTCCTAAAGAAGAAACTTACTTCTCCGAAACTGGTGAAGGTTTACTGCTTCCGCGAGCTACAAGGAATAAGACAAATTAGGATGTATAGGCCACACAATAAGCACAATGATCACAGAGAGAGAGAGAGAGAGAGAGAGAGAGAGAGAGAGAGAGAGAGAGAGAGAGAGAGAGAGAGAGAGAGAGAGAGAGAGAGAGAGAGGTTCTAGCCGGGGGGGGGGGGGGGTGTAGCAGCCCCCCCCCCCCCCCCACTCTGATCGTACACCACCCTACTTGTTTTTAGATGTTTGTGTTTTTTCAGTTCACACAGCGAAAATGCGGCCACAAATCGATCGTTCCGGGTGCTCGCTATTGCATTCTGTGTGACAAGACGATAGTGGAACATTGAAAAAACGGGCTGTTTGTTTCTCCGTGCCTACATTTTTTTCCCCGGCTAGAACCTTGCACTGGAATGCTAAGATACAATGCGGTGCTCTCGGGGCAGGGAAAGCAGGACCGGTGAAGGCAGTTCTTGATTGGTCTGGCCATACCACAAGCCAGTCATACTTTGTAAATGATACGGCGGGTGCACATGATATCCTCCTCCTCCTCGGTATTAAACACACGTTGGTGGCCAAAACGCTGGTCCAGTCATGCCCTGACCAGCCGGACCGGTTCTGCAGGGTCTGCGTAAGCCGTTGTCATAAACTCTCCACAATAACACTTTTCCTGCTCTCAACTCCCTCAAACTTATGAGCAACATTTATAGTGAAATCTAGGCAATAGTAGACACCCTTAGCAAACAACGTTATGTTGTAACGGTATTACCGTATTGGGGGAAAATACCGTGATTTGGGCTCGACCTTTAGCAGGATGCACGCTATTTTAGTACGCTGTTGCCACGAGAATAGCTTTTACTTCGCGCGGTACAACCATTTATGTCACCATATACACGATGCAAGGTGAAATGCGTAAGGACTATGCAATATTTGGCCAAAAAACGTACCATTGGTCACAACGATAAATCAGCCCCCATAACGTTTTTACGCTGCAGCTTCAACGCTATTTGGGTGATCAAGGTACGAGTACCGTAAAAAAATAGTGTTACCGTTGTTTGCTAAGGGTGTCTAATAAGGACGTTTAGCAACGCGAAAATTCGAACTTTTGGTGGTGGAGATATTTCGTGAAAATCTATTTCGAAAAAGGAAACCTTGCGAGGTTTAGCAATCCGAAATAACTTTTTCTCGCGAAGTTATTTGAATCCTATCGTACCGTACCATAAAGCAGCTCAGTCTCAAGCAGGGGTCTGTAAAATTACTACTCCCTGTAGTCAAATGCGTACCGAGAAAAGAGAAAGTTACTTTCGCAAATCATTGCAGTTTCGTGTCCAAGTTTTTGAAGTTTCGAGCTTTGTTTCTGTACTCATTCCCAGACTCGAATTTTCTTTCGAACTTTTCGCTTGCTAAACGTCCTTATTATTGGAAAGTGGTGGACATCGTGCAACTGCATTGTAAATAAAAGGGGGTTTGTCAACTGACAACCGCTCTATTTAGTTGCTATTCACTCTTTAGATGAGAATTCTTTTATTAATGATGTCGAAAAAGTATTGACGTTTCGGGCCAGTCACCCATTATTATTATTAAAAGCATGTTCGCGTAGGTGGCGGGGGTGCCACTTTCGCTTATGCCATTCAGGATTGATGTCTGAAGAGTAACACGATACAATGAAATGACAGAAGTGACGTCAACAAAAGCCGTTAGCAACAACACCAATATGACTAATGGAAAACTTCATCCAAAGTATAAAATAAAATAGAATATGCATACAACATTTCTGGTCAGTCCTGTTAGGTGGGGCGGGCTCCACGCCATGCCTGTCGGTCCGCTGCCATTGTGCGGACTGCGTCAACATCTAGCGGCTGGTGGAGGGTAAGTCCATGCCATGATAACAGTTCCGTCTGCAAGACCGTTGTCAGAACAATTTACAAGGAGCGAACCTGGCCTTTTATAACGAAAGCAAGCGAGAGCGTATGCATGTCCATATTATTGGAACACTGAGTAATATTCCAGGGTGCGACAGAGCTCTCGGCCATTGAAGAAAATGTAAAGAGCGCAGTGTAATGGTGTAGGTGACTCAACACTGAGTAAAGCAATTAATGTGAGAAGCCAACTCTCTCTCTATCTCTCTCATTTTCGCTCCAGGACAGGCATCACACCTAAACTGCAGGAGTTGGAACTTGAAATGTCCTCCTATGCAACGAATGAACGCTGCAAAAAAATGTATCACGTTTCTAACGAAATATTTATCCAATCAAACACTGACGCACTATCTAGAAACGTCGCAGCGCAACGCACTGAAATGGTATAACTATAAGTTCTAAGACAGTATTGATTCACAATTCGTCTCTTCTCGTCAGACCTGCGCCAATACTTGACCATGCTCAGTTTGGAATGACATTCCCAAACACCACGCACATGTCTCAATACACAATTCCACAATTCCCGGTATCCCCTCAAATCCACGCAAAGATCAAAACTCCATTCAGAAAACGTACCTGGCGCTCAATTTCTTGGTAATTTGAGGAAACATTTCCCCCACTGGTGGCCATCAGACGCTACTGTCGCGTCTCGCCTTAGCGATTTCCCGGCCAATTGATTTGTTTCTGCTCGAAACAAGAACCTTGCCCTGGGGTTGGCTGGAACTGTCTTCTTCGCACCTGGTACAGTGGTGACGGAGTCGTCAGGAAACCTACGAACGCACCAAGTAAGTAACTAGTTACCACTTCGCAGCAGCGCGAATTTATCTCTTCACGTATTCCTCTTTCGACTCGAGCGCTATCGCCCTACCTCGTACACTGCTTTTGAAATGAAAAGAAGTAGTTCTGTGCAACATGTTTCCCCCTGGCAGTGGCTGCGGGACTGCTGAGTGTTCAGTTGTCTTGATCTGAGATACAGTCATAGTCATTGTATGTGCGTGATACAGACCGTACTTTTACTTGTCCCACCACTAGAATAAAAAGGGAATATTTTCCCTCATTTCGCCAGTGCCATCATGCGCGGTCCATGATGCATCACAGTACAGACACATGCACAGGCGCCAGGCGCCGACATGTCGACTCGATCTACTACTACTACTACCGTACTGGCAATATAATGTTGCCGCAGTGAGGCCATGAAGCGTTACATTGGCACATGTTTGCCGCACGCAGGGCGTTACATGCAAAGTCGCACAGGAGCCGTTACACAGGTTTCTATATTGCCGCAGTCCTTTTTTTGCTATTGCCGCATCACTTTTTTGCTATTGCCGCATCATTTTTTTCCTTTTGCCGCATCATTTTTTCTTTTCATCCACATTGAAGGCACAGAAATTCAGTTGCTATCCGACTGTTACAAACCCGACGGCAAAGGGCGACAACGATATCAATGTCCGCAGATTGAGTCAATAGAAGACTGTATATTTTAATTAACTATCAGAGTGATCTGTTCACAAAAAGATCATCAAAAGGAAAGTGACATAGGGGAAGAGCGCTTCCTCCACAAACTACTTTTCACCACGCGGTACACGTGCTTTCACAGTTTTCAGCCTTTTTTTTGCAGTGCAAACTGCAATGAAAAGATCGCCGCACCCCGCCGGACGCGCGTTACGAACTCAACGAAAATTTGTCGCACTAGCCTGGTCGCGCGTTACGCCGCACCCCCCTGCGTTACGCGTTACGCGGCAACATATATTGCCAGTACGGTAGTACTACACACATAATGTACTGTCACTGTGTGTCAGAACTAACTACGACACGTGCTCGTAGTCATCCAGAACTAACGTCACTCGTTACTAGTCTTTGGCAGAAGTCTGCAAACCTGGAAAATAGTTCAAGCAAGCGCGTCACGGACATGACTCACGTGGACTTTTCGTCTGACTACCGGTATGTACATTGTAGATCTACATGTAATACTACAAAAACTGAAAAAAGTACATGAATGGGGGGGGGGGGGGGGGGGGGGGAGTGATCATTCATGCTGAAGTCTTCAGTGAAGACAGTTCACCGCAGTATTTCTTCCATGTTCACGACGCTAGCTACTACTACTAGTACTACTGACACAGTCAGTGACTGTCAGTAGACAGACTAGTTAGTTAGTACTGCCAAAATTAATAGTAGTCATGGTAGTTCACTGTTCAGGTATGGTGATGACCACGATGACGTGTGGCTTACAAACTATCTTACTCTTTGTCCGATTTACTTTGATCTTCCAAAGCCTGGCAAAGGTTTCCAAATGGCAATCATTGCATTTCAGATCTTTAGTCGTGGAGTCATCAGGTCATGAACAGTTTCAAGTCCAGTAGACCTACTACTAATCCGTGTGCTAGATCTACTACAAAGTAATCAGTGACAGTGTGCAAAACCAGTCCAGGGCAAGAGATCGTGTACGTGTGGAGAGTGAAAGGTGTTGAACTGTTACTTGAAGTCAGCAGCTCCATTTGTCCTGTATGTCATTGTGGCCACGAGATTGTCCTTTTGGGCAATGCGAAGTAAGTCGAGAGCCGAACAGACAAGTGCTTGTAAAGTGAGTTCATACTTCAAACTTCAAACTACAATGGCATGTTTGTAGTAACTAGTTCATGGTCACTCGATATGTTGAGTCTACCCGAGATTCGGTACCCGAAATGACTCTTGATAGCGGAGTTACGGTAGCAGCGATACTCCAACCAAACGCTGCAAATGGTCTGATTCCTCAAGTCCAGAGAAGTCTGAAATCCCGCGTAGCGATCGCGCTCTCACCCGTAGCCTACGCGTAGGTCCGTACTACATGTACTGGTCGCGGTGTGGATCTAGGGGATTTTGCCTGAACGCACCCAGGCTGCAGCTACACTACAGCAGCTGATCTACGACTACGACTAGCCATGATGCCACCGCTACCGGACGCGCAGCATGGTTGCCTTGCCTGCTGCCGCAGCACGTGCACAGCTCTCATGCTGGTAATCGCTGCTACGGCCATCTTGTCCATGTGCGCAGCAGGCAAATGCACTGCTTCTCAACTCAGCCCAGCACCAAAGAAGTGAGTCTCTTTGACTTTGTTGGCTGAATGAATGAATGGTGTGCTCTATGGAGCGAAGCCGGGCAGAATACATGAACATGTCGTACCGTATTTTTTTCACGAAATACGGACATCTACTCAGTATTTCCACAAACGGTTCATTTGTCCATCGTAGCATAAGGCGGACCGACAATTAATTATTTTGGGTGAATTATTAGTGATTAAAGAACGGCTTATGCTCCGGAAAATACGGTACATCAGTTATCATAATAATTATTGTATCTCTACTGTACTCCCCTGGCATGTACATCATTGTATCTGGCCACCTATGGCTAGCCGCAGGAAGATGATCATAATGCTAGTGTCCGTAAATGGGTTTTTCCCTATAGGTGGTTTGTTCCCTATAGCAGTATAGACCGTCTGGATATGTATAGCTTGGACAATGGTGAATGCTTCCTCATGGAGATGAATCCCGTGTTGGAGGATTTCTGTATGTACCATTCTTGCCAATGACTCGAGGCATTACATTGGCATTGCACGTTGAATGAGGGATGACAAGTCACTAATGACAACAGTACAGAAAAGGCTGAACAATATAGCAGTCAGAAAGGCTGTGAAAGCAAATCCAGACAATGGATGGCCAAAGAAACATATTGGGGCTGGACTGCATGTGCTTCATCACTGATTGTATTGTGCTGCATCACACGTCTGCCGAATACTGCATGCAGGCCTTTATCGGCTGAGGAGAAGTCTGCGTACCGTTGCGAGTGGATAGTTCACGTTGATGACGCACTGGCCAGTGGCGATCAGACTCTTGGGTCACACATAATAGACACGGTGCTGCCGGTGGACAGGATACATCATAACGATATGACTGGTGATCTACTGCTGCAGTATGTGACAAGTTCCAGGTAAGAACCCACTCTGAAGACTGATTGGGGTCTCATGTGATATGTCGCCTTGGCGAGGAAATGGTTGTTTGATTCGGATATGAGCGTGTGATCTTGCTTTGGCTGTCACGGCGGTACTGTGGCAGACATGTAAATTACTACGCACTGTGGCTTATGCATTACTGCATTTATCGCTACCAGCTGGAGCAGATTCATACCATGTTGTTGACAGGGGAGCCCGGGGGGGGGGGGGGGGGGGGTCAAACAACCCTGAGGTGTTCAATCTGTTTGAACATACAGCATACGACAGTAGGAGCTCAGGACACCGGATCAGTTGAAGTATATGTGAATTACCGGTGTATATCCACAGTCACCTGACTGAGGAAGAATGTGCAGGGTCCTGAAAAACATGCGTGCTACTCAATGCAATGAGAAAAGTGTGTTCTTTCCAGGTGTACTGTATAGTGACGTAACGCTATGCCTGTTGCTATTTGTGTACTTAGACCACTTATTGTCACTGGATTAGTGGAGTCATGGCCAGCATATCGTACATGGAATCTTTCCTGGTTCATTGAAACTTACACTGAGTACGGATCTGTAAGTCACTCAGGTTTCCTAGATGTTTTTTAACGTTTTGTCTGGAATGGTTATAACAAACCACAATCTCTCCAGGGAAGGCACTAGTTTTACCAAAGGACTAGAAAATCTGTAGATAAAGCAGTACAAAACAGAATAATTCAATAATATTGGCATGAAACTTTTGACTTGTTCAATCACTTTCATGACACTATTTTACCCAGTGTGTTGTGCTCTACCTAAAAGTATCTTCTTTTGCCTCTCCCTGTCTGGCATTGACGGTAGCTGTATGATTGGGGGCAGCAGCATTCGGAACTCACAGTGGACGATTACCAGAGAAAGGTAGCAGAGAACCCCAGGTAGGTAAGGTGAGACAGCCGATTGATGTGTAGCCTCGCTGTCACCCTTCATGTGTCCTGTGTGAGTTTGCCAGACATGGCTTGTTAGATGCCATAGCTAACTGTTCTCGTTATGGCCCTTGAACGTGACACTGTGTTGAATGATAGGGTGTCAGACTGAACCCACCAGTATATGCTGTACGTGGCACTAAGCAAATAATTATGGTCTACACCAGTACCCTAACATGATTTCCAATGGCTGATTCCCCATCATTGATCTCGTCTTTGTTGGTATCACCTACATTCATGAGGGCAATGGGGGGGGGGGGGGGGGGGGCACGTATCCCTAAACAGTCTCATTGGTTTGTTCTTCTGTGTATGGTGTTTGAGGCTAAGTAGATCTGGAAGTTAAGGTTAAGGTCTGTAACTGTGGTTCTATGCCTCAAGCAGAAATACGTCGCAGTGCTTGCCGATAAATGTGTTCTAAAAATTAAAAGGCGTGTGCCTGTGCCTGTTTGTGTGTGTACTCCATGTGTTTGTCCTATAAGAACGTATGTCGCATGGGTGGCAAGCGGAGTGGAACCTGAAGAAACCAACGCCAAGATGATGAAGGACATGGACGACCATCCACCATTCATGCCAGCTCGAGAGCCGCACAGTACATTGGTGCACTGGGTATACGGTGGCTTGCCTGCAGCTGGAGCCACGACGTACGTGACATGATGCAGTGTACAGTTTCAGCTGTTGTTGGTTGAATGTCACTTGCAATTGTGATGTTGCTCCACACCTGGGTGGTGATGATGGGCTGGGGAAACTGATCCACATCTGCAAAATGCCCCGAGTAACAACACCAGCTAATGATAGGGCTATTTGCTGCCGCCAAGTCTTGTTTCAGTACTACTACAATACTCAGTAGAGTCTAAAACGCCTCCATCCTACGCTACACGACAGGCTCTCAGCTGCACTGAACTAACATTTTTTTAAGGGCTGACAATATAAATAGTTTGCCCGTTGCATTGAGCACAATCATGACATTGATGTGGGGGGGGGGGGGGGGGGGCAAATACGCAATATATACCGTACTTCCCCACATATAAGCGCATGGGCTTATATGTAGCAAATTTTTTTTTGCTGTGTGAACATGTTCGGGTAGAAGCCCATGCGCTTATATGTGCAATAACGGTTTGTCTGTGTCCTAAACAACGGTGTTATCACAATGCTTAGCAGTATATTCAGCTCCCGGGTGTTTCACCAGTAGTGTTCACATATAAGCCCATGCGCTTATAATTGGGGGGTGTGCTTCTGTCCGGACATAAGCACATGCGCTTATATGTGCGGAAGTACGGTAATTATTGCTTTCAAATACAGCCAGATGAATGTTCCAGAATCCACCCATCCTGGGCACAGAATTAACAAAAAAATATTCTTTACTTGTTAAGTGACCAAAACAAAACAACAAGGCTCAGTATCCGAGTTAAAACAACAACGTTTTCCCTCTGCATGGAAAACAGCTAATGTTATACCGATCTACAAGAAAGGGTCCCGCCACGAAGCATCAAACTACCGTCCGATATCTCTACTGTCCTGTGTTTCCAAACTCTGTGAGCGCGTTTTCTACGACCGATTGTACTGTCATGTCCCGTCACGTTTGAGTTCAGCTCAGTCCGGATTTCGCAGAGGCGATTCTACCACCCTCCAGCTGACGCGCCTGGTGCAATTAGTGTGTCGACATCGGGATGCTGGAGATCTAGTCGGGATCTGTTTTTTCGATCTTGCCAAGGCCTTCGATACCGTCTGGCACCGGTGGCTTTTGGCCAAGCTTCGTGGATCATTTACTGTAGACGGCAATCCCTTGCTATGGCTGACATCTTACCTAACTGGGCGAACCCAGTACGTCACGGTACATGGGACGTCCTCAGCCGACACAACAGTACTATCCGAAGTTCCCCAGGGTTCCATCCTCGGCCCCCTTCTTTTTATCTTATACATCAATGATCTGCCCGCAGCTGCCCCGGGCACATCACTGTTCGCAGACGACACAACGCTCCTACGGACATCTCCTAACATTACTGGCCTGATGAGTAACCTAGCTAACGGGATTCAAAGAGTAATTTCCTGGATGTCGTCTTGGCGGTTATCGCCCAATCTGTCTAAAACTAAAATCATGCTCTTTCCTTCTCAGCCCGATGTTCCGCCCCTCCTCCATCCCACTTTCCCCAGCCTATAGACATAGTCTCCAGCCATAAGCATCTTGGCATTTTCATTGACTCTAATCTTTCATGAGAACCCCACATCGATTACATATGTAAACAATCAAGTTCATCTTTAGGAATCCTCTCTTCTCACTGTTACCATCTCCCAATCTCTTGTAAACTCCTCTTTTACTCAGCTTACCTATGCCCCATTTTTGATTATGCAGATACTGCTTGGGCTGGAATTTCCACAACCCGTGCTGCCAAGCTCGAAATTCACCACAAAAAAGTTCTCAAAATCCTCCTCCGAAAACCCCGCATGCTCCCATCTTCCACCCTTTATGCCCTTGCTGACACTACCCCTTTGTCTTAGAGACGTAATTCACATCTTGTCACCCTCATCCATTCTCTCAAACTCAATTTGTGTCCACCTCACCTCCACTGTTTCAACTGGTTCTCTTCCCGTAGCACGAGAAACTCCCTTTCACTTCCGAAACCTAAGTCCTCCTTTCTACTTCACTCTCCCTTTTTCACTGCGTACTCTGCGTGGCTGGCACTTCCCCAAGAAGCTAAGGACCTTTCTTCCCTCCGCCTTTTTAAGAGCCTTGTCGCGCCTTGACTTTGATTTTGTGTTTCTCATTTTGTTGCAATCACTGCTTATCCATGCCGGTTCCTTTTTCTTCTCCTCCCCTTCTCCCTTCCTTGCCGTGGTTGGCTAACACCCTCTCTCTTTGCATTGGCCGGTGTTCTCACTGTGCCATGAGATGCTGTAATAAATAAAATAAAATAACAACAAATACAATGTCCTGATGATGGCGAAATGCCGAAACGGTTGCTGAAATTAAAAAATTGACGTGAAAATGATGTGCAGTGTTTTGCAGAGTTATGGGACCGAGCTTGTCAGCTCGAATGACTTTCTTCAAAACAAAAAGGAAAAGGAAACCGCCACAGCACATTCAAGAACAGTATCAGGCGTCCCACTGTGGGAGTGCTGAACGTGATAAATGCAGGTGATAAGTGAAAAGCGTATGGACTGTGGATGTATGTATGTGCTGTGTCAGGTGGTAAATACTGAAGTAAGCCCTGCGATAAGTGAAAGAGAAAGGTTGTTGTTGTTTATTTTACTTCACCAGATGAACAGGCAGAGATGCCTTCTCACCTGCCCATAGGACAGGTTCCCACAGAATGATGAAGGGATGATATGCAAGGGAAAACAAGAAATGATAATAATATAAGACAGAAAGGACTAAAAGAAGAAAAGGAAAAATTATATGAAGACAATTTCATGGAGTCAGAAATAGAAAGACAATAATTTCATGGAGTCAAAGAATAGAAAGACAATTTCATGGAGTACGGAACACGTGGTTGATTTTATAGACATAAGAAAAAAAGGTGTTGACAGTCCAGTGAAATCTATTTGACTAGGTGCAGCCCATCATCGCAATTGATAGCACATTTCCCCGGTTAAAATGCCCGGTTGTAAGTCGACCACCCCTTGTTTAGTTCAGTTTTTAGGTCATAAAAGGTCGACTTATGACCTGTAAATTCGGTTTATGTTTTGTACTGTATGATTGCCGGTATCGAGGTGCCAATATGGGCCGGGCATTGTGTGGAAAGGAGGAACGGGATTTGAGGTTTTAGTCGCGGCTGGGGAGGTGCCACGTCACAGTGTGTATGCCCCACGGTATTATACTTTGCCCGTGTGCATCTAGACCATGGTATTGCCTGGCCCAAGGCTGCACACTCATGCACTGCACTGCATGATCACAATGTTCTCTTGCCGTTGTAAATTTATTGTTTGTATCACATGGCGTAGTGCGGGTGCGGGCGATCTCTAGCAGCGGAACCATGTTTTGCACAGTAATTGTTATACTTATTGTGTCAATGCATATTGTACCGGTACGCGATCTGTCACAATATTATTTTAATTTTATTATGTACAATGTATGTACGTACAGGCATCGTGACAATGTCTGTGATGGCACCTGGACAGCACAGTTCAAGGGAGAGAAGCAGTGGTGTTTCAGTACTCATCGACGGCTCTCGGACAACACACAGAACTTCTATGCTGTGACTCAAGTAAGCCCTTTTAAACACCTCTGACGGTCAAATAGTGACATTTCTGTTTGCTGTAACAGTAGATACATCTGCTAAAGCGAGTCGTCAAAGAGAGCCTTGTGGGTGGTGGTTTTACTGACACTTCCTGCACTACTAGCTTACACAGTATCACCCGCATGCATCTGCCTGATCAAAAACTGCTGATATTCATACCTCTATCCTGTTCAACGGACCCTGCGGCACCAACTTTTTTTCCCTGGGTACTTCTAGGTTAGCGATCCCATTAACTAAGACAAGTGTACAAACTTGTTCAATGCATGTGTGACTTGTGTTTGTTTGCGGTGCAGCAACCGGGTGAGATGATTATATTCACCATTCCAATGTGGCACGGAACCTACCTTCTCTCCGAATCATTCAGTGTACACGGGTATTTCCCGCTTGATTCAGCCACGAATTTCACAGAAAAGTTTGACAACTTGACCAGGTAGGAACGAGTCAGATTGAAACGTACAGGTGATGAATGGTGTGTGTGTGTGCCAATTGGTATCATTTTGGTAGTATTACATGCCCAGTACGGTGAACACCCGCAGTACCGCCAGGGTTTCAGCCAATGTGTGAAATCAGTTACTGCCTGCACGGACATTAATTAAAACTGTGACAACTTGTCTCTACCCCTTTCTCACAGTTTCCAGAGGTAAGCACTACGTTGAGGACCCTGCACGTATTTTCACACACCTTGCCTTTGGACATAACTCAGAGTGCCGCCTTCACAAAAGAATTCAGCCTTTTCTTGCTCTTGAAGATATGCAAACTGTTCTACTAACGTTATACCTGTATCTTTGTGAACTGTGGTCCACAGTTCCCAAAGATACAGGTATAACTGGTCAGCCTGTCTCCGTATAGCACTGATGTGCACATACATCGTGTGTTGGCTTCAACTTGTGTGTACATGCAGGGAGGATGCAACACTTGATGAAGACTACTCTCACTGCATGCCTGGTTTCCGTTCTGCAAGGGACTCCCTGCTGTACTGGGACATTGAGGGTGTGGTCATAATGGCGGTAATCGGGTTCCTTGCCCTGTCAGCTATGATCTTTCTTCGGAGATTGCTGCTGCTGCGTTCCAGACCCTCACTTGAAGACTTGAAAAGGGAATGATGTCCCTGCTACCTGCATCAGCCTTAGTCCTGATGACACTGCCCTATCGCTCACCTGTTCTATAGCTGGATGTAATTCCGATCATCCCTACTCCGCTGCGTGCTCCACGAGCCCGGGACTGTTCAGAACACTTTATATACTGTGGAGATAGCGATATTTCCCGGTGCGTGACACTTGATTTCCCCTTATTTCCCCTCAATACATTGCTTGGCCGATTCCACAGTAACAGTCAGGATGCTGGTTAACTTGTCTCCTTGAATACCCTAATTCACGAAAAATGCATTTCATTTCGGATTGTCCTACGGATATGCTGCACTTACATCAAAAATTTAATCTATCTTTATGCGTCATTACATTTCTTTTCTAGTTTTTCTTATGCTTCATTATCCACAGCAACACACTACCACAATAGCCACACCAACAGTGACGATGGCGACAAAGATGACAACGACGTCAGCGACAACAATGACAACGACAATAACAACAACGACGGCGGATAACGACAACAGCAGCAGCAGCAGCAGCAACAACGCGAGAATAAAGAATTATTATTATTATCTGTGCTGCGCTGATGAGTCCCACAAAGGACGAAACAGTTCTGTCCGCAGATTGAGAAAAAGTATTATTATCATTATGTAATTAATGAAATGGAAACAAGGAAAACGGTGGGGCACAAGTTATGTGCTAGAGTCTACCAACTAAACCATATTTTGAACAGTCGGACGTGCACAAGGTAGCACCAGACTGACAAGGAGTACTGAGTCATTCCACGGCAAGGAAGTGAGCTTGAGCACCGCTCGATAGCGCTAACCAACGGCCTTCCAGTTTGGAAGGTTCATGGATATTGGTGATAATTCCAAAGAGGTGGAAGGTAAGCGCCATCAAGCCGAACACAAGCTACATTCCAAGGCAGTGGAACGCTGGCTTGATACGATAACGGAATGTCTCAGTAATCCTTGTCAGTCTGGTGCTACCTTGTGCACGTCCGACTGTTCAAAACCTGGTTTAGTTGGCGGTCTCAAGCGCATAACTTGAGCCCCACCATTTTCCTTGTTTCTATTAAATATTTTCCTTGGCTCACCATCTGAGTAATTATTATTATTGAATATTATTTTACTAGGGAATTCCAACAGGTGGGGACGCCTTCTTACAGGGAACCCCAAACAACAGCAGCAACAACAACAACAGCAACAACAACAGCAACAACAACAACAACAGCAACAACAACAACAGCAACAACAACAGCAACAACAACAACCAGTAAAGATGTCTAACCAGAACAATGTACAAGCTGCAACAGTATAGTACATGTTATGTCACATGTGCGTAACATCACAATACAAGAGAGAAGTCTAGCACAGTGACTAAACCAAACCTGAGTTTGGTATAAATGAATAATATGATTGTGCTACCTTTTAGCACATACATGTAATCATAGTCTTTTACACTAAACTAGTACTCGAGAAGTTGAGCTTTCGTAACCAGAGCGCCACTTTTATCCAAGATCATCTTCACGTCCCATGTGTTAGAATACTGTGGCGGTGGTGGATGCTAGTGGTGATAGATACCACACATCACATGACACATGCACATCTTGGCTAAAGGGGGGGGGGGGGGGACCGGATGGGTTAGGCAAGGGGACGGCATAGCTGACCGACACACGTTGATAGTGCGGTACTGCTTACCTTCGGAAACATGATCAGCTAAGAAGTTAGCTAGTGAGGCAGCCATGTGATCTTCTTACCGTGCACAACATCAGCTGTTCTGCAAACGGAAGGCAGACTGGCATAAGACAGTTGGTTCGTCGCGCCAGGATGCGATCCACCGTGTGGAAGCTTCTGCTGAAAGTCCCAGCTGAGCTGTTGTAAGCCTGAGATGGTCCAAATGGCTACCCGGAGGCCGTCCAGTGGATGTGGGTATTTCCATGTATCAAGGAGCATAGGGTCGCGCTGCGGCAGCTGCTAAGGGCACTCGATCAACATCTGCAACAAGAAGGGATAGAACACTTGTACAAGCCAGACTGGAGCTATTAGAATTGCTCGCTGGATCCGATGTTCTTGGATGCAGCGGAGACACGGGTCCACCAAAGCAAATGGTGGGAACAGATAGCCGTTCTGCCACATGGCCGGTGGTGCCATCAGAGTATCGAACCGCTCTGCCCCTAGGTCTTGGCCGTGACTAGCTAATGTATGCCGGCAGTTGGCAATTGTGCCGCGACGCAAACAGATCTCAGACAATTAGATGGCAACTCCGATCCGCTAATCGCCGCTCTTTTCCATGTTCCGTTATAGAAAGTCGGCATCGGTGTTCAGGCCGCCCGACACGTGAACGGCTTTGAGGTGTAGCTGGAGCTGCTCGACTCAGGTGCAAATGTCCTTCGCTGGTTGGCATAGCTGACGACTGAGAGTGCGTCCCGCTTGGTGATTAACATATGCAACTGCTACTGTGTTATCCGTCTCTGGCAGTACTGTTATGTCATGACTGGCACGAGCAAACGTCTGCAGGCCCGGGAAACAGCTTGAAGCTCCTTCCAGTTGATGTGGAAGTTGTCCAGATGTGTCCATGGCCGTCCTGCGACCCGGTCCTGGCACACTGTGCCCCGACCGTAGTCGGATGTATCCGATGATATGATTAGAACCGGCAGGGCTGGCACTACTGACATGGCATTGTGTGCTATCGATTGGTGTGACCACCACTGCGTGGAGGTCGTCCTGAGACCCGACCGACAGACATACTTTTGTCCATGACCACTCCAGAGTCCGGTGTAACTCTAATTGCAGATTCCAAAACCGAAGCACCACTAGGCAAATTGCTATCCGGGATGCCACCATCCTGCCAATCAGGCTTCTCGGCTCTCAACAGCAAAAGATGTGCTTCACCACACCTATATTGTAAGACACATGGGTCACAGCAGATCTCTTTTCCCAGTTGGCTGGGGATGGGTATTGTACATAAGCGATTGACCGCGAACATGTCGATAATAATAAAATAATATATATGGGAATGGTGGATGATCTGAGTCTGATCAACAAAACAGCCGTACACTCTCCACAGCTTGGCGTGGTGGCAATGGAGTCTGCGGGGTCCCGGTGCCTATGTCGCGCCAGAGCTGGACTGACCCGGAGTGCCTTCTCGCCGGGCTGTCCGATACGCCGGGGAGTGTTTCCACTTCTGTGCTGACGACCGCTGGTGATGCAACCACCGATTGGTCTGGGATGGGGCCCCGGTCGATAGCCTCCGAATGTCGAGGAGCCCCGCGCCAAAAGGGCGGCCAGTTGGCCGCTAAATGTGCCGGTGTCACAGCAGAACGGAGAGTGTGGAATGCCACATAGATTGAAAGCTGGCGGAGAACATTTCGCCACTGAGATTCCCAGTCTCCAGCAGCTCATCGTCCAGACAGCTCTTAGCCAAGAGCTTGTGCTTGGCTTCTATCAACCAGTTCCGCCTCATTTTGGATAAGGACGCATTGGCATGTCCCAGCAATACCGGGATTCTCTCAGTCTGTATGACATTCTTGACCCTTGCCTTGGAAAAAATATCAGTGGCTGTCACACAACCACTACCTGCCTGCACTGAAGAAGTGAAGGGCCCATCTCCAGCAAAGCCCACAAACACGACACTGTCCCAGCGGCCTGGTGGATGGTGTTCCGTAGCGTACTCAACTGCCCATCCATCTGGTGTGGATGCGCCGCACCCAGCCATGTAATTGTTGCAACGGCATCATCAACCTTCGGCATCAGTAACCATGGCGACGTGTCTGTAGTATCATGTACAAGTAGTCTACGGAGTCTTGAATGTGCCTCCACCTTATTATTACCGGTATTATTGCATAGCAGCCAAGCATTATGCAGTTATGGCTGGTTCGGGCAAAGTACGTAACGTTGACAGTTTTGCCAACCTGCACCATGGCAGGAGCCTCTATCGAACACGATCATAATCTACTGGTACTGACAGCCGTCAGCGCCTCCAGATCGAATACAGCTTCAGCAGCTGTCGATCAGGCTTTCTCACTTGCTATCAGCACAACGTCATGTAGATTAATTTCCATTGCTATCATTCAAGTAAGTTCGGCCCCATTTTCTCTGTGCTATGCTAATTTTCATTTCAGACTGATCTGAATCATAGTACAATGTACCTTCCTATTGCCGAAGTATTCAACCAAATTGGCCATGCATGGGCCACCGTGGAAATAAAGACCAGTAAACAACAGTTACTACACTGACTCTGTACTTAGTCTTTGAACGGTAATAATTCTGCTGACGGATTTCCGCCCGTCAAATCGGACCGCGCTGAGTTTCCGCTAAGCCACGGCCGTTCCAGCTCCTCCTGAGCAAAATATCAATTGTCCAACTCAGCAGCTGTATATCCGTCCAGCTTCGAGTGATTGGAATACATAATAATCTACTGGCAGCCGCCAGTGCCTGCGGATCGAATACAGCTTCAGCAGCTGACGATCGGGCTAATTCTACGGGCGGATTTCCGTCCGGCAAATCGGATCGTGCTGAGTTTCCGCTCACTCACGGCCGTGCCATGGCGCCAGCTCCTCTTGACCAAATCCGGTACAACTCAGTAGCTGGATTTCCATCCACTGATCCAGCTCAGCCTCCGAGGAATCCGGGTCGCGACCCGATGCCACTGAGTTTCCGCTCAGCGAGCATGCACAGTTGCACACTGCTCTGAGCATGTGGCGTTGCTGACGATCGAAGTAAATGTTTGAAGCGTTCACAAAACGGAGCGACACATTGTCACATTCGAAGGCCGAGACACCTAGCTTGGTGGGTTGCCGCTTCTTTCGTCCATGCCATTGTCTACTGACACAGTGACACCAGGGAGTAGTAAAATACTACTCCCTGGTGACAGTTACAGTAGTCTGTGTGAGAGACGTGAGGCGCGCTCTGTCTCTGGTCTCTGGCCGTAAATGTCCGCAATACATGGTGGGTTATGTCATCCAGCGCACACTCCTCCCTTGTGAATGAAGTAACAATAAATTTAGTTCGTTGTGGAAGAAGTATTAGTTGTGTGTGAAGTAATAGTTGTGGCCTGCTTGCATGCAGTTTTTCGCGCGACTGTGCTACTGCCTGGTATTACAGGTGGTGGCCTGGCACGAGCGAAACTAGTAAGTATGTTACTTGTAAGCTGGTTGTACAGTATTGTGTTTCTACACCATGTACACGACTAGTAACGTTACGATCATGTACATGTCATGTAACCAATACTGTCTTGTTGTGTGTGACCGGTACGGGTCTACAAAGGCTAGCGAGTGTGGTGACGACTTCACCCTGAACATCCTGAGTAGGTGTGATCATGAGTGACTGGCGTACAACACTAATCTAGTCTTGTTGGCTAGAGTTTGTATGAACTCACTGCACAAGTGCACATACTCAGGACAGGACCAACACTTTGTTTTGATAGATTTCGTTACATACTATTAAAAGGCACAAAGGAGAGTAAGAGTTTGTCGCAACTCCGAGGCTCTTGCTGAAATGCGATCATCAGGTGACTTGTCAAGACAAGTCACGAAAGAGATACCATAATCGATAATGTAGTACCCTGTTTGCGTAAGAATGTTGTGTCCAACAAGTACCGAAAATGCCACTTCTTGGTGAGATTATTTGAAGCCGTTTCCACTGTGCGCATGCAGTGATAAGAGTTGTGTTCTGAGGTTCCGTTGAATCGACTTGCTATGTTTCTGAGCTTTCACCAATGCATAACCTGTGTTATCATGGACACATATCTTGGTGACTTGGGCAACGGAGTGCACATAGTCATTGAGCAGTAGTAGCTGAGAATGCACGCTCATTTCAGCTTCAATCTAAAATACATGTGGTGAATTTCTTATTTTCAAACTTGGGATTTCACTGGAATGCAGCATTACATGACTAAGTAAGGGCATGACTTATTACTATTAGTATTAGAGAGGTTAAGATGCACATTATTTTTGACGTGACGCGAAAGTTCAGCTCGCGTTAAAGGGGAAGTATACCCTAAAATCAAATTTTCACCAGTTGTAGTCTTCTGGGTGCTGAGTCGAATGGTCTTGGTCCGAGGAAGCTGCGACGCTCCCTTCCTACTTGAATCCCAATCGAACTCGCGCACTTCCACCGAAACTGGGTGACTGCGCCCTACTAGATGGGGATTTGTATGCAAAATGTCACTAAAAGCGCCATTTCGTTCTTATAAAAGCACGGATGACCGCGATTGGCCCATATGTTGTAGTCTTTTGGACGCTGAGTCGACTGGTTTTGGTCCGAAAAGGCTGCGATGCAGCGTTCCTCCTTTATTCCCAATCGAACATGGTTGAACAAGCGGTCACGTGCTCCTGCGTACACCAGTCACCTGGTCACCATGGTCACCGTGCCTGCAGGGTACAACTTACTAGCCTGTTTGACCTTTTTTGGGTGCAGTCCTGTCACTCGAGTTGAACTCGAGTTGAACCTTGGTGTGAAAGTTGTCGCCTGCTGGCACGGTGACCAGGTGATTTGGGCACCCAGGAGCACGTGACCACTTGTTCAACCATGTTCGATTGGGAATAAAGGAGGAACGCTGCATCGCAGCCTTTTCGGACCAAAACCAGTCGACTCAGCGTCCAAAAGACTACACCATATGGGCCAATCGCGGTCATCCGTGCTTTTATAAGAACGAAATGGCGCTTTTAGTGACATTTTGCATACAAATCCCCATCTAGTAGGGCGCAGTCACCCAGTTTCGGTGGAAGTGCGCGAGTTCGATTGGGATTCAAGTAGGAAGGGAGCGTCGCAGCTTCCTCGGACCAAGACCATTCGACTCAGCACCCAGAAGACTACAACTGGTGAAAATTTGATTTTAGGGTATACTTCCCCTTTAATTGGCTCGCGCGTTGGAAAACAACGCGAGTGATCTGCAGCTCGCGTCGAAATTTGGAGTATTACGCCAAACTTGACGTGAAATTGCGCGTCACGTCAGAAATAATGTGCACCTTAATCTCTCTATTATGTAGATCCCCCCCCCCCCCCCCCCCCCTGAACGGCTCTATTATGTAGATACCCCCTGAACGGCTATAGATACCCCCTGAACGGCTCAGGAACCAGGTACATGTACCAGCAATCGCTGGGTACAACTGGGCATTGGCGGCCTCTACCGCATTCTGTAGGCGGAAATGTTGTACAGTTGAATGTGCCTGCTCTGGCCAACACAAGATCAGAAGTGCTCTGCATGCTAACACACGCACATTCACACACACGCGTGCACATCCATGTGCACACCTCAGACCTCAGACCTGCCCATCGCGGAAGCGATGATAGCGAACATCTATGTTAAACATAGCAACTTGTGCTGGGATTACACCATTCAACAGCTTGCAAGGCTGATGTGCACACACACACACACACACACACACACACACACACACACACACACACACACACACACACAGCGCTCAGAGCACAAACTGGCCTACATGTACATGTAGGTAGACAACCGTACAAAACTCTGCACCACGACTGGAAAAAATATCAATAATAATAACTAGTCTTTTCGCTGCATCAATAGGATTTTTCAGAAATAGCCAAGCGTACTACATGTACATATACATGTAGCAGAAAACGACTCTTTAAAAGGAAAGTCAAACATAAAGAAACAGTCAAACGGTAGCCTGGAATGAATGGCCCAAAATATTCAATGGTAAATTACGCTGGAATTGGGGAGGTTATAGATGCGCTGGAGTAGTAAGTGATGCGGCAAACCATAGCACCGTATCTGGAATAACAATGTCTAGTCGTTTGGAATGTTTGGATAACGGTAGGAGCGATGTATACCTATGTGGTCAAGAATAAATATTATCAAGTTCAAATATGCCTTGCCGCTCCCTGCTAACCGAGCAGTTCTGCAGTGCTGGTATAAAAACAAAACAGATCAGAAAGGCCAAGAGCGTACTGATTGTCGTGCAGCACACTTCTCAAATTGGCGCCAGACAGCACAGCCCACGTGGCATTTGCGTGTTGGAGTTAGGCATATCAGAGCACAGTCTGCGTAGCCGCGTTCTGCATGCCAGAGGACCTACTGACAGATACTGGAAGCTGTGGTTCCACTTATCAATGCAACGTTCTCTTCCACGCACCACACAAACGTATGGTGCTAAAGGAGCGATCGGGAGAGAGCTGGCTCGTTGATACTTGCTGCTTCTTTGCAGCATGCCAGCGGCAATGAGGCAACTCATGCACGGTGACAAGCGTTCCCCTGGCACTATCCGGCAGAGGACTTTGGCGGTTTACTATTCTTGCCGGCACATACACCGCATCCATGGTCCAGCAAGTCAATGGTGTATTTGTCATAGTCCGCTGCCTCTATATCGCCAATGACCAATGGATGTCGATCCATGAACTTCTGGCAGTAATAGGGTGCCGAGTGGAAGCGAGGCATGTGAGAGGCCTTCACACCCCCAACAAACATCAACATCCCCATCACGGTGTCGTCAATTCCAAACAACGGTATCCCGGACACGTACTTCATACCGTCTTCCACACTATCACACGACGTCACATAGCCAAAGCCCTGGTGATACGGTGGGTAGGTCTCAGGACCGTAGAAACTTCTTCTGACATACCACTTTGACTCGGGATCCCTCACCACCAGCACATCTTTTTCCATCATTCCCGAGTAGAACCGCTCATTGGGACTTACCACCAGCCACTGAATCAAGGCGTTCAAATTGATGAAAGCATCGTCATCAGCCATCAGTAGGTAGCGAAATCTCATAGTCTGCTGCACGTGTGTCAGCGTCCACAGCAGCTTCGATGTCAGGTTCTGGTACGTGTCTTTGAAGTTCCCAACAGCAGTGTCATTGTAAAGTCGACTTTCACCATCGACAGCATCATCCGTTTCTCTCTTGCCAGACTTGCCTATCACAAACGAGAAATGGACCATCTTGTCCATGACATTGGCGTTGTAGAACGAGTCGACTCTCATCGCCTTAGCCCATGCTGCGCGCATCTTTTGTCGCCGTTCGAAATTTCCTGGTGCGGATTTGCACATAATGGCAAGATACACGACTTTTCTGGGATCGGTGGCCCTGCAACATGGGTCCATGTCAGCACAGGCACTGCATTGGCAGTTTTGTTGCTGCTGCTCGACTCCAGTAGACTGAGTAGACGCGGGCAACGAGGTCACTGGCTCTTTCTCAAAGACGTGCTGTCCAGTGTTGGGCTGACCGCCGTCAGCGCCAGCACCTCCGATCCTTGTTGGCCTCCGCTCGGTTAGCATGTGCGCTGCGGCACCCGTCTCCATTGCTATCTTGCCCTGCTCTCTAGAATTGGTTCCTGGCAGCAGCCTGTCTTGCTGCTCAAACCCGGTCTCCGATGACATGGAGAGCTGTTGGCTCGGTGTGAGGCCTGACATACCTCTCTGACCTCCTCCATTGTACCCGTGCTCTGACCAGCCATAGTTGGCGCACAAAAGTAGGACGAATCCAACAACGTTGAAGCAGATACTGACAACGAAGCCACGGCCGTCCATCGAAGCTACCAACGCCACTATTGCAGCAGCGCTGGCTCACCTGAAGAACCAATTGCTTCACTGCACAAACAAAATCCAGCAACAGAATGCCTCCGGCAGGCCAGGATGAGCCGCCCAAACAAGAACTGTTTGGTTCGCACGTCGTTATTTTTTCTTTACAGTCATGTACAAAGAGAATGCAAGGCTTGTTTTGTCTTCCAAAAAATGTCACCAGTAAAGTACTATGCTCAGAGTCGCTGAAAAAGATGTTGAATGAGTGCGCGGCTATTGCTCGTGATCACGCCATTCCATTGCCATTGGTACTCCTGGAGTCGAGTGCCTACTAGTACTATACTCCTGGTTCGAAAGCGGAAAGGGGCTTTCACGACTCGACTAGGTAAAGTAGTACAATAGTGCTAGTCCTAGATCCTAGGCGCTAGGCCGCGCCGGCGCCCTCATGCTAGCCGCCGTCGTTGCACATACAGATGTAACCATGGTAACAGTTGATCCAGGCCAGCGCTAGTGCATGCAGTGCGACCAGCGCGCTGCATGCAGTGCGACCAGCGCGCTGCATGCAGTGCGACCAGCGCGCTGCATGCAGCGCATACATTGTGTATACGTAGTACAGACTCAATAGGTATCGCCTATCGCATATCGCAGGATCGGTTAGCGTGGGTGTTTGAAAAACGACTTTCTATTCTTACCGTACTTCCGCGCATAGCCATGGCGTTATATCCGAATATAAGGCCACCCTCACTTATAAAGCCATGGCGTTATAAGTGAACGAAATTCAATGAAGCCACTGGCAACAAAGTGTCATGACAGTACTAGATGATCTTGCACCATTCGTTACCCAGAAGCGCGCAGCTTACTCCAAACCCCGCCCCCAGCCCTGGGTCACCCCAGAGCTGAAACAGATGTTTCATCGACGAAGCTCAGCCCACCGCGCCTTAATAAAGCACCCCATGGATGACCGCCTCCGACAGCAGTATCGTGCAATACGTCGTCAAGGAACTTTACTAAACCGCAAACTGAAAAGTGTGTACTACAAAGATAAGTTCAGTGCCGCTACAGGAAATCCTAGACTCCAATGGGCAGTGCTGAATCAACTAACTGGAAGGAGAAAATCCCACCCCACACCGAAAGCCTCCCTCTCATCTTTGTCAGATACCAAAGGCAATATCGTCCATGATGAACACCGCGCTGCTCTTACGACCCCAGACACTCCGGCGGACGACTGTTTAGACAACTGCCTTCTCGAGTTCCAACCCGTTACAACAGCAGCAGTAACGAAGATTCTCAAACAATTGAATACCACGAAAGCATCTGGATCAGACGGCATACCAGCTTACATCTTGAAACACCATGCCGCCGAGCTGGCCAATTCCTTAACTTCCATCTTCAACCAGTCATTGTCTAGCGGAAAGGTACCGTCAGCCTACAAACTAGCGTCTGTGTGTCCAGTGTTTAAGAAAGGCGACCCCTACGACAGTTCCAACTATCGCCCAGTCTCGCTACTGCCCATTATCTCCAAAGTCTTGGAATCACCAGTGCTCCAGCAGCTTCACGACCATCTGGACATCACACCCGGAGCAATTCCAAATGAACAGTTTGCATACAGGCGGAACCACAGTACTGAGGACCTTTTAACACTTGCCATCAATAACTCGCAGAGAAGCATGGATACCGGAGACTATACGGCCGTACTGCTGCTCGATATGAGCAAAGCATTTGACCGCGTCCACCACCAAACGCTAATAGATGACCTTCACAATCTGAAGATCCGTGGAAATGCTCTTGAGTGGTTCAAGTCGTGTCTGTCTCACCGACAGCAACGCGTAGAAGTGAACGGAACCACAAGTGACTGAAGAACCTGCACTAGGGGCGTTCCCCAGGGTTCCGTCCTAGGCCCTACCCTCTTCAGCATCTACACTCGACTTGTCCCCACTCTGCCATTGCGTTCCCAATGCCTTCTTTATGCAGACGACACCACCCTGTATGCCTCTGGAAAGTGTCCACGAATTATCATGTCTTACTTAGAAGACGATTTTTCAGTGGTTAAGCAGCACCTCACAGATCGCGGCCTGCTCCTGAACTCCAGCAAGAGCCAAGTACTACTGATCCACAGCAGACGCTCACATCCCCCACCTAACCTGAGCATTGTCTGTGGTTCGACTGTTATTGCCCCGTCTGACGAAGTTAATGCGCTTCCCGAATCCCTTCGCACAAATCATATCCCCAATTCATTTCGCCAGGAACTTAACAATTTCATTCATCTTGGGCATCCTGTAAGAAGACCTTAGGGTCTGTTGGGAATGCCCAAGTAAAATAATAAAATACAATACAATACAAAAATGTGGAGGAAGTTGAAGGCGTTAAAAGTGAGTTCAATTCTGTCAGTGAACCTACAGTAGCGGTGATTCTCTCTGCATGTACCCATCCCCACTGTCACATGCCATACCGCCACCGCACCTTCACACAAGTTTGTATGCCATCTTGTACACAATAGGTTCACAATTTGAAATTTTCAGGGAAAATTGAAGTACATGTACATGGATGCTCGACATGAACGTGCAACGGCACCGGACGAGTACTCGAAGTTCATACTCTGCCGATTCTTTGCACGTAGATCTACGCGTCTCTCACTTTTAGCGCCATGGCGTTAAAACCGAGGCTATTTTTCTCCAAACATTTGGTCCAAAACAGCGATGTTTCACCTATAACGCCATGGCTTATATGCGCGGAAATACGGTATTAATTTATTTTCCGATATTTCTTTACCAGGTAACACATGTAGTGTACCCACAATAAGTCGAGCGTGACATATCAGATGCATATGTGCGCAGATACAGGATGGTCATCATACAACGAGTCCTGGGGCCGCTAGACGTGCGACCGGATTTCCATGGCGCCCATGCCCATTTCCATGCCCACGACAGTAGTACAATGTCATGTACATGTACATGTAGATCTACTACTGTATAAGTACACATTTTCGTTTGGAACTTTCGCTATTCGTTAGGGGGCACGAGATATTAAACTAAAGTTTGTACCAAACTAAAGTTTTTTTCTGAACGTTCGGGGTGACAACCTCGACCCATACGAAAATTAGTACGTATTACAAGCCTGCTGATGGAGTGATCTAAGGCCGCAACCACACTACGTAAAAATCACAGTACAAATTTTCATGCATATCTCAGTACAAGTCGGTATTCAACCACACTACACTTTTCGGTCTGCATAGATGACGTTTTCACGCGACCAGCACGTGACGTTGTCGTACCAAGGCGTGTGCCATGCGCTGGAAAAGACCGGGAAATTCAAAAACAATGCTGATGCTGATGCTATGTACGATGACCCGGTACAAAAGCAAAGTTGTACACAGCAGAAGGAGCGCGAAAACGACGAAAACGACAAACGTGGCTTTCTACAGGGGTGCGCCAGTTGCTGAAAACCTACAAAGCGCATTTTGCATTTCGCACGCGTCGGCATGACGATTTCTACTGTAATGCCGTTTGTACGTGATTTTGTACCTAGTGTGGTTGCAGCCTAACGAAAGATTTCGTGAACGAAAATTTGTACCTATACTATTCTCTCTCTCTCTCTCTCTCTCTCTCTCTCTCTCTCTCTCTCTCTCTCTCTCTCTCTCTCTCTCTCTCTCTCTCTCTCTCTCTCTCTCTCTCTCTCTCTCTCTCTCTCTCTCTCTCTCTCTCTCTCTCTCTCTCTATCTCTCTCTCTCTATCTATCTCTCTCTACGGGTTCTTAATCCACCATACCCAGTTCGCAAGGCTGGGCGGGGTTGTGAGCAGGCTTTCATTTCATCTTTTCTTATTATTTCTTATTATTTCTGCTTTTCATCTCATTACAAAAATTCTGCGCATTTTTTCTCCATCTGCGCATTAAATCTAGACTGACAACCTGCTTGTTAAATCATGCACCTGCTTTCAGGCGTAAAAACCCTGTTGTAGAGGTCTCAGTCCTCATTTGTTAGACTTACCTGTCTTTATAAATGTAACCTGTCTTTATAAATGTAACTCTCTCTCTCTCTCTCCGACCGCTTCTAGCCAGCTGGCGACTCTGGAATAGCTTGCCCGACTGTATGGAGTCCATAGTATCTGTCCGTGAATTCAAACGCATGCTACGCGTATTTTACTTCGGTTAAATGTAATGGCTTCCGTAACCTGCTGATGAGGCTCGATAGAATCATGCTGCGATGACCCGACTTGTAAATTTGAGATCCCTTTTTCTGCTCGTCTTAACCCTGCCTCCCCTCATTGCTACTTCCATTTTCGTAGTTTTATTTTTATTTTGGGAGACGGGAAAGTCTCAGCCCGATTGACGCTCGACGCCACTGGATTAGAAACAGTCACTGCTGCGAACTTCTGGCCACGACCGCTTTACGCTCGAGCCTGGCGACACCGCAAACGGCCGCAGGGTGACAGCTCATCTGGTGCAGCTGGCGCCGGCAACGTGGGCAGCAGAGGCGATAGGGACAGTGAGGAAGAGGCTGCCTCAGCTGGAGCGATTCAGTCACACAAACACCAATGAACACCAGCTGCGCAAGGACATACCCAGTAATGAAGCTCCTGCTGACAAATGCTTTTGGGCTGCTGTCAAAGTTTGGAGCCTGCCAGCATGCTGTTGCACGGAGCAGATCTGACATCGCCATCGTAACAGAGACTAAACTCACCCCGGAGAAAGCCTCACTATCTGACTCCTCCATGCCGGGCTTCCACCCACCCCTCCGACTTGACCGATCTGCTCAAGGTGGCGGAGTTGCAGTCTGGGTCCGGGACTCCCTCTCCTTTGACCACCTGAGTGACATCAACTGCCATGGCCATGAGGTCATCTGGCTTTGCCTGCACCTGGACAATGGCCAGAAAGTAGTTGTATGTGCAGTGTACCGACCCGGGTCGTGCCCTGGACAAGATGTCTCTCTGCTTGAGTATCTTGACTCAGTCATGGATCAAGCTCGATCTCTCGGGAACAGCGTCGTGATAGCCGGGGACTTAAATGTTCATAATGAAAGCTGGCTATGCAGCACGAAGACTACACCGGCTGGTGAATACATGGAAGAACTCTCTGCGTTCCACGGGCTCCACCAGCACGTTACTCAACCGACACGTGGTGAGAACACCCTGGACCTCATACTCAGCGACTTCTCGGAGACCTCAGTGGTGGTAAATGTACTGGACCCCATTGGAGCATCAGACCATGCCACCGTTGTGGCCACTTTTGATGCCACCCCACTCCGCGAACCACCGACTAAACGGCGCGTTTGGAGGTATGCTCAGGCAGACTGGGGCCGGCTTCGGCACTTCTACTCAACAGCAAACTGGGATATATCAGAAGACCCCGAGGCGTCGTGCAGATCAGTAACCGCTGTTGTCATGGAAGGCATGAATCGCTTCATTCCACACAAAGAACTTTCGACGAAACCAACAGATCCATCCTGGTGGACGCCGGAATGCTCAGCCGCTACCCAGGCAAAGAAGAATGCATGGAACCGTCTCAGGAGACACCCCACCTGCCACCAGCAACTCATTGACTACAATGCCAAAGTCCGAGCCTCTGCCAATTGCCTTCGTCTCGCAAAGCAGGCAGAATCTGCCCGCATCCGAGATCGGCTCAAACATGGATCACTGCGAAACAAGCAATGGTGGTCACTCCTGAAGCAAGCTGCAGGCTCTGGCCGCAGCTCGTCTATCCCTGTCCTACGCAATGCCCAGGGTAGAGAATATGTCACCAACCAGGAAAAGGCTACTTGCTTTGGAGAATTCTTTGCGAGCAAATGCAGTCTGGGTGATCAAGATCTACAGCACTCCGACCTTCTTGACCTTCCTCCTAGGTGTACATCTGCCCTGACAACTGTCCGATTTCGGGAAGTGACAGTCCAGCGCCAGCTCCGCCAGCTGGATCCAACCAAGGCTACCGGACCCGATGGCATCCCTGCCAGAGTTCTGAAGCAGTGCTCAAAAGTTTTGGCTGCACCACTTGCCAAGCTGTTCTCACTCTGTTTTTCGGTGCCATGTCCAGCCCTCTCTCTCGAAAGTAGCCCGTGTGGTCCCGATACACAAAAAGCAATCTCATTCTGCTGTTAAGAACTACCGACCTGTGTCCTTGTTATCTGTTGTCTCCAAAGTCATGGAGAAGATTGTCAACACTGCCATAATCAATCATCTTGAGCATGAAAAGGCTCTGTCCATCCACCAGTACGGATTCCGGCAGGGGCTCAGCACATCTGACCTTCTCACGTCTCTCAACCACTCCTGGGTCTCCGAAGTCAACCGTGGTGGCGCAGTCCGCGTGCTGGCTGTCGACATAGCAGGAGCATTCGACAAAGTTTCACACCGAGGCGTGCTCCACAAGGCTGCGTCATATGGCATCACTGGTCCCCTCCTCAACTGGCTGTCTGACTACCTGTATGACAGGAAGTTGCAGGCAGTAGTCGGCGGAGCATCTTCAGAACCATACAAGATTGATGCTGGGGTCCCACAAGGGAGCATCCTTGGGCCCACACTGTTTTTGCTGTACGTGAATGACGCCTGCGACGTCCTACCGGAAGGGATCACTCCGGCTGTTTACGCAGATGACACCACGCTTTATGCCCACATCCCAACGCCACATGCTGTGACAGAAGTGTGCCGCAACCTCCAAGCTGGTGTGGATGCACTTGCTGAATGGGGTGCTCAGTGGCGCGTCACTTTTGAGCCAACGAAATCACAGGCCATGACTGTGTCCCGCCACCGCAGACCCTGGGAGACACCACCCATCAAGTTCAACGGCACAGCGGTCCCAGAATGCTCGCGGCTGAAGCTCCTTGGAGTGACGTTTGATGCCCATCTAACATACTCGGAGCATCTTCGAGGAACTGCAGTGCGTGCCACACAGCGAATTGGTTTCTTCCGGAAGGCGTGCCATGTCCTGGACCCACCGGGCCGGGCCACAGCATACCGGGGGTTCATTCGGCCTCTAATGGAGTACTGTCCACTTGTATGGATGGGAGCTGCGGCTACCCATCTCTCACAGCTGGACCGAGTCCAGCATCGCGCCCTCACCCTGATTGGGACAGGGGCTGCAATGGACACTCTGTCCCTACGGCGCCGTGTGGCCGGCCTCACAACTCTGTACAAGCTCCATTACATCGCAAGCCCGCCAGCTCTTACAGCGACACGCCCAGCCAGAGCCATCGCACCCGCCATCGCGCCTGCCACACGTCGCCGCTCGCAGCCAACCTTGCGCACGAGCTTCAACTCCAGACAGCCCTACCTGCCAGATCGTGCAGTGTTGCGCTGCGCTCTTTCCCGGAGTGCCTCATCGAAGCCTGGAATGAACTGCCAGCCACTCTCCTCCGCGATGCACCGTCTGCCAAAGGGATGCAGCAGTTCAAGGTTCAGACCTACCGCTACCTGAAACGGTCGGGTTGGTCATTGGCCACGGACATCGCCCCCTAGGCTACTTCCAGTACGACCCTGTTCATGTTCTCGGAGCACTCCCTTCTCATCAAACTCCCAATCCATCTGTCTTTATCTCTCTCTAACTCTCCTCCATTCTAACTCTAATCTTTCGTCAAATCTGCACGGCAATCAGCCCCTACTTTCGCCTCAGCATCATGATCTTGATACTGCTATATTTGTACTTGTTTGCGTACTTGTTTGCACTCATATCTTGGAATAACAAGTTTCCTGGTTTCCTACCCCCCCCCCCCCCTCCTCTCTTTCCTACCCTTAGAGTTCTTGCTCTCCTGCTCCCCTCCCCGCCCTTCCACTCCCCTTTTTTTGTTTCCTTTGGTGCACATGTGCAGCTGTGATGCCGAGACCCTTGGTCGGCTGAGCTTCACAGGTCCCACCCACTCCGTCCTGCTGGATATGTACCATCGTGTCGAGTTCTTCTCCTCATTTTAGTTCATCATGCAGTGAGTGTTCAATAGTAAAAAAAAAAAATCCTTTTCTCTTCATTTCTGACTCTTCTTCCTGGTTGTCATCGCTTTCATAATATTGGGCAGAACTGCCCGTTTGACATGCGATGTAAATAAATAAACAACAACAACAACAACAACCATGGTAAAAGAAGGAGAAGATTATACACTGTATACAACCCTGTAGCCGAAAAGCTATATTGATTAGTTTTTTGACTTGTAAGTATTATTATAATGGTGCACTCAGTCATCAGCAGGCCCTCAGATTCACTTTAAATTCTTTCAATGATGCAGAAGTCTTCACTGAGTCGGGAAGTTGTAGCCACGCACAGTAGCCCTGAAAGAATGGCGATCTTGTGAATTGCGTTGACTTGGCCTTGGGAAGAGACACTTTGTTTCTGGTTGAGCGGCCCGAAACAAACCAGTTATAAGGCTTTATATGTTCAGGGACACAACCCAAGAGCATTCGATGAACCAATATACAGAGGCAAGTTCGTCGGCGTTGCTCTAACGGAGTAGTCTGAGCTAATAAGTACAACTCATTGGAGAGAAAGGAAGGTTTCTTCGAGAACAAAATTTTTAGAACTTTCTTATGATGAACTTTTTAAATGGAATCGGATAAGACCTTAGCTAGGCCACACCAGGCTGTGGCAGCATATTCAAACAATGGAAGGAGATAAATTTTATATATAGCTGAACGGCACGGAATAGAGAGATGTTTACAATGACTTTTATTATAGCCAAGAGCACGGCTAACTTTATTACAAATGTAATCTACATGAGCCGACCAGGACATGGATGAATCGAACATTACCCCTAGGTGTTTGTGCTCCTTTACCGTCTGAATTTCTGTGGGTGAATTGGGAAAGGTGAACTTAAACATTGAGGCAGAATCTGTTAGAAACAGTACTCCGGTTTTTGAAACGTTTGCCTGACGCCTCCAATCCCAAGGTGTTTGTGCTGATCGACTATTGAGAGACAGGTACGGTCATCAGGGAACGTGAAAGGCGAGGGACTTAATACAGACAAGTCACTATTGGGACGAGGAGGAAAGCAGAGAATAGCGGTTTTAGATGCGTTTGGCTTCAGCTTCCAGAGCGTCAACCAATTGACAACTTTGTTGATGTGGGTCTGCAATGTGACAGATGCAGCTGAAAGTGAAGAGGAGGAAACATGCAGTGCTGTATCATCTGCGTAGAGGTAGGTATGTGGAAGGGAGGCCAGATCGTTTACATAGTCATAAATGATGAAAAGCAGAGGACCTAATACAGAACCTTGGGGGACACCAGATATTGTCAAGGTGAACGCCGAGGTAGCGCGCAGAAGACGCTGAAGGGAGGATACAGTCGCCGCTCTTGATTGATTTTATTTGGATTCGCGAGACCAAACGAGCAGGAGTGCTCAATAACAGGGTAGCGAATGGTTGAGTTGTGCTATGTGACAATGTAGTGTGTGCGTGGAGGGGGGGGGGGGGGGGATCTGCAGAGGCCCAATACAATGTAAGGGGATGGGAGGAGAGAAGGCCAGCGGAGAGTCAAATTCAGAAGAGGGAGGAGAGAATAGCTGAAGTACACGGTTACTGAGCGAATTCAAATAAACCAAACAAACAGCAAAACAAGTACACAGCTCACGAGAATAAAGAGGACTGGAGCACAGAATTGAACTGCTGATGTACACAGCTGACGAGAATAAAGACAGGAGCACAGAAATGAACGGGAGGCAGTCTACGAAGTGGTGGTACCATCGGTGCATGCACCACCGTACATTATCATATTATCGGCGCGGCTTTGCAAAGTTTGTGGCTACTGAATACCATGGTATGACCAATTGTGTAGCAGTCTACAACGTGTAGGGAATGGCAGCTCGGCGGAATGCTGGGATGTTGCCCATGGCTCGCACCGTGTCAGGTATATGGTTCCATAACAGGCAACCGCGAGATGCCGGTCGGCATTGGCCTGCTCGGCTTCTGGCTATTGGTTCTTGCAGGCCCAGACTGCGCTGAAGGCGAGTTGCTCCGCAGTTGCTGACAAACAGTGCCTGCAGAGCAGGACTGGCACGGTTATGAACGCACCGCCATACCAGCACGAGCACTTGACTTTTACTTCCTGTACATGCTGCTGGGGAGAGATAGTCAGAACCTTGCTCTTGGCGACGTTCAAGATGAGGCCTCGAGACTTCAGCCAATCGGCCAGAGCAGTTGCCGCTGTGGTGAGGGTTCTGGACGCTTCCGCCGCTGAGGCCTGGGAGTAGGCCTTGGCGGATAATGCTCGAAAAGGTGGCAGATTCTGCTCGAAAAGCAGTGAAATTGGCAGAACCAAACAAACCTTATGGCGGGCAATTCCTCGAATTCTGCTCCATTTCTTTATCCGCATACCAACCATGCATGAAACTTACCAGAAAAAGTACCGAATTCTGCCAATTTTTCTGCCGGCATTATTCGCCAAGGCCTACCTGGGAGTCGTACAGGGCCGGCTATGTCATCTACAAATTGTACACTTGGCACAGGCGAGGAAACCAAAGGGACATCTCGTGTGTACATAATGAAAGGACAGGGCCGAGAACAGAGCCTTGGGGCACTCCGCAGGTGAAAGCCAGAGCAGCGTTGGTTGAAGGCGAGATGAGGATCTGCTGCTTGCGGCCGGACAAGTAGTCGACGAACCAACTGAGGGCATTTCCAGAAATCCCAACCCCAAGCCAAGGAGGTCTCGGATCAACTTGTCCAGTGCCGTGGTGCACTTTGTCAAAGGCCTTCGACATGTCTAATACTAGTAATAGGCACAGCCCTGTGATCTTGCCACTGTCTCTCGCCTTCTGCAGATTATCCGTCAGCACACAGAGGGCGTCTTCCGTAGAACATTTCTTGCGGAAGGCAAATTGTGTTTCGGGCAGTGCCTTGGTCAAGTCCAAATGACGAACTAACTGGCGTTGCACTACCCTCTCCAGCAACTCTGGACACTACTGGGAGAAGGGATACAGGTTCGTGGGGACTGATGGGTCACCGGCCAAGTAATAGTTGTACAGTGGCACGACAGACGCCTTCTTGACTTTCTTGTGACAATCATCAGTAGAGGTTATCGTCACTAGTGACAGTACTCTACGTGCTTGCGTCGATCGGATGTGTGTCAAGATGAGACATTAATTTTGCTTCGGGGTAGAGTTCGTAGATTAGAGATTACCGTTCACTGTCACATGACCATGATGTATGCATGACTCGTGTAGATGTCTACTACTACTACTAGTACTAGTAGTAGTAGTGATAGGCATAGCGATACTGTTTAGTAAGGCCAAACTAAAGAAGGTGTGTGGTTCGACTCACCCGACCGACCGTAACTTTTTTTCGGCGGGCTGTCGTGTGACTGACGTACGTGGACTGAACACGTCCACGTCTACGTGCTGTGCTGCGTGAGTCTGCGGACGCAGGCGGCTCCTTTTGGACTTGACTTGTACATGTAGTTGTACTGCAGTGCAGTGCAGTGAGTGGTACGACTGCTGCCTTGTGCTGGTAGTAGAGTCTACTCGATACGCGTATACATATATACAGTGTATTTACATGTACTAAAAAATATATTAAAAAAAAAAATCCGCCCGCCCGCCCGTAAAAAAAATGTCCATGTTAGTCGAACCACACACCTTCTTTAGTTTGGCCTAATACTAATAAGTAATAGTCAGACTGAATGTCTGTTGATAGTCATAGTCATACTATGGCCATGATCATGACGTGTTGGAGGTCAAAATGCATTGTGCGATATGCATGTGCATGCAGTCTGCATGCAGCCGCCCATTTTACAAACCTTTTGTCAAAGAACTGATGTGGTCACAACTCGAGGAGCTTGGCTGTGTGCATGCTGGACTAGTGGTAGACCAGGTAGACACCGACTCGGCAGGATTGGCGAATCTTGCGCTCCGGAGGTTGTTTGCGGCTCTCGCCTCCATCCACCTCCCCCATCCGGGCCTTGCTTGAGGGACACTCTACCGTAGCCGCTATTTACATAGGTCAGACAAAGGCGGGGGCGGGCGGCAGAAGGCGTCGGACGCACAGCGAAGCCAAACAAATCTTTGGTTCGCCATGGCTGCCGAGGATGAAAATATCGAAATGGATTTCTTGGATGGTCCAACAGTGGCCCAGGTGGCATTGAGATCTGCCAGCTTTCGCATGGCCACCAGCAAGCGACGTGGAGATGATGACGACTCGAAAGAGGAGAAGAAAAAGAAGAAGGCTGCAGACGCTACGACCGAGGGCAAGCAAGGTGTATACCGTAGAAGCTCAATGAGCAGAGCGGAGAGCTATCAAGTAGCAACGGATGGACCGAATCTGTTTCTGCACCCTGAGCTGGACAGCCCCAGCAAGAAACGACCGTTCCTCTATGGGGACGAAGACGAAGAGGAAAGCGTGTTCCTTGATCCTGAAGAGCAGCGGGAGAGATTACGACGTCCGAAACGACAGCGAAAGCCTCGCCATGGGACCAAGAAGGACAAAGGCAAGAAGAAACTAGAGGGCCTGAAGAAAGAAATCGATGTGGACTTTCACACGGTCGAGCTGAGTGTGCTGGTGGACAGGTTCAGTACCGATGTAGTGAGAGGCATGACTTCGGAGCGCGCTGAGCAACGCCTGCTGGAGGACGGTCCGAACGCGTTGACGCCTCCGCCAGCCACACCAGAGTGGAAGAAATTCCTGGCGGCGATGTTCGGCGATGGATTCTCGCTGTTGCTGTGGTTTGGCAGCGTCTTGTGTTTCTTTGCTTACATCATTACAGTAGCAATATCGGATGAAGAAGCACCACGAGACAATCTGTACTTGGGCAGTGTGCTGGGTGGCGTTGTCATTATCACTGGATTCTTCTCCTATTTTCAAGAGTCGAAAAGTTCCAAAATCATGGATAGCTTCAAGAAAATGGTGCCGCCGACTGCAATGGTGATCCGTGACGGCAAAACCAAGCCAATACAGGCCGCAAACTTAGTGGTGGGTGATGTTGTGGAGGTGAAGTTTGGCGATCGGATACCTGGCGACATTCGCATCCTGGAGTCGTCCGGCCTGAAGGTGGACAACTCGTCACTGACTGGTGAGTCCGAGCCGCAGTCACGCATCCCGGAATGCACGCACAAGAACCCACTGGAAACCAAGAACCTGGCGTTCTACTCGACCAACGCGCTCGAAGGCACCGCCAGGGGTATGATTGTGCAGGTCGGTGACATGACTGTCGTCGGCCGTATTGCTAATCTGGCCAGCGGCGTGGACAGCGGGCCAACGCCGATATCCATTGAGATTGCGCATTTCATACACATCATCTCGGCAGTGGCCATCTTCCTCGGCGTCACGTTCTTCATCATTGCCATGGCACTGGACTACTACTGGCTGGATGCAGTCATATTCTTGATCGGCATCATTGTGGCCAATGTACCCGAGGGTCTACTGGCAACAGTGACCGTCTGTCTGACTCTGACAGCTAAGAGAATGGCCGCGAAGAACTGCTTGGTGCGTAACCTGGAGGCCGTGGAGACGCTGGGCTCGACGTCTTGCATCTGCTCCGATAAGACGGGCACGCTGACGCAGAACCGCATGACCGTGGCACACATGTTCTACGACATGAAGATGTACGAGGCGGACACGAGCGACGACCAGTCGCATGGAACGCCGGACAAGGCCTCTCCAACCTGGTGGGCGCTGGCACACGTCGCCGGACTGTGCAACCGAGCCACGTTTGGCGAGGGCCAGGAAGCCGACCCCATCATGTCCAGAGTGTGCAACGGTGATGCGTCCGAGTCGGCGCTACTGAAATGCATTGAGCTGAGCTGGGGAAAAGTCGAGCAGCTGAGAGAGAACAATCCGAAAATTGCTGAGATCCCGTTCAACTCGGCCAACAAGTACCAGATCAGCATCCATGATCAGAAAAGCAAGCCGTCCTACCTGCTGGTGATGAAGGGCGCACCGGAGCGCATCATGGACCGCTGCAGCAAGGTCATGGTGCGCGGCAAGGAACAGCCGCTCACGCCAGAGTACCGTGCGCAGTGCGACAAAGCCTGCGAAGACCTTGGCGGACTAGGAGAGCGCGTGCTGGGCTTCTGTCACCTGTTCTTGGACCCGGAGCAGTACCCACCGGGATTCGAATTCAACACGGACGTGGTCAACTTCCCAATGGAGGATCTGTGCTTTGTTGGCCTAATGGCCATGGTCGATCCACCCAGGGATGCCGTGCCAGATGCCGTGAAGAAGTGCCGTACGGCCGGCATCAAGGTTATCATGGTGACGGGAGATTACCCGGTTACAGCAGCTGCCATCGCCCGGCAAGTGGGCATCATATCGGACAACTCCGAGACCGCGGAAGACATTGCCCGGCGTGAGAATGTGCCAGTATCCAGTATCAACCCCAAGCGTGCTAAGGCAGCCGTCGTCCATGGCTCTACTCTCAGAGACATGCCACCGGAGAAGCTGGACAGGATCTTGAAGACGCATCAGGAGATCGTCTTTGCGCGCACATCGCCGCAGCAGAAGCTGCTGATCGTGGAGGGTTGCCAACGACTTGGCCATGTCGTCGCGGTCACCGGTGATGGTGTCAACGACTCTCCGGCGCTAAAACGAGCTGACATTGGCGTTGCCATGGGAATTGCAGGATCAGATGTGTCCAAACAGGCAGCCGACATGATCCTGATGGACGACAACTTTGCATCTATTGTGACTGGCGTTGAAGAGGGTCGTATCATCTTCGACAACCTGAAGAAGTCCATTGCGTACACGCTGACATCCAACATTCCCGAGATCTCCCCGTTCCTTCTGTTCATCATCGCCAGTATACCATTGCCGCTGGGAACCATTACAATTCTCTTCATCGATCTGGGAACAGACATGGTCCCTGCCATTTCACTGGCCTACGAGCAAGCCGAGTCGGACATCATGAGTCGTAAGCCGCGTGACGCTAAGCAGGATCGACTTGTCAACCAGCGCTTGATCAGCCTGGCTTACGGTCAAATTGGCATGATTCAAGCGGCAGCGGGCTTCTTCACCTACTTTGTTGTGATGGCCGAGAATGGCTTTTTGCCCGGCAAGCTGGTGGGCTTGCGCGCTGATTGGGATAATCGTGACAATCTGATGGTCGAGGACAGCTATGGGCAGCAATGGACATACGATACGCGCAAGAAGCTGGAATACACCTGCCACACGGCGTTCTTCGTCAGCATTGTGATCGTGCAGTGGGCTGACCTGCTCATCTCCAAGACCCGCCGCAACTCACTCTTCCAGCAGGGCATGCGTAATCACATGCTGACGTTCGGCCTCTTCTTCGAGACGGCAGTGGCATGCCTGTTCGCCTACACGCCGGGCTTGGGGACGGCCCTTCGCACGTACCCGCTTCGTGGCACCTGGTGGCTGGCTGCTATGCCCTTCAGCTTGGCGATCTTCATCTATGATGAGTGCAGAAAGTACATGTTACGCAAGCAGCCGCCTGGTGGCTTCTTCGAGCGTGAGACATACTACTAGAGTCAGCTAGCTCCATCCCATCACACATCTCTCTCTCCAGAAAATGTCTGCATTTCAGCCCAAAAAATGAAGTGCTATTATGCCAGGACGGTATTTATCCTCATGATTCTTTATGTACGTGTCCCGTGACGTTGGTCTTTCTTGCTAGGTGTAATTTTCCAAAGTAGCCTGGATCTGAATCGAGCTCAGCGTTGACTGCGTACTAGTTCAAGTTACTAATAGCGTATAACCTGCTGAAAAAAATCATTATAAACATGCCGCCTATTGCCGTTATTTCCATTGCCAGAGACAATGTAGGGTATCTATTTTCTTTTGTCTCTCTGATTATCTACTGGCCAAGGATATGGTCATCTAAATTATTGAACGAGACTGGTGGTGCAATGTCTTCACACGGAACTTTGCCAATATAGCACATACAGTACAAAGTCAAATGGAGTCGCTTTTCCAAGAATGTAATTAATTGCACTTGCAGGTCAGTCTCATGCATTCCTAAACTCTACACATGTAACTGTTGGAGTTATGGTGTGTACTGTATAGGTCAGGTAACAGTTCTTTCAAGTGTCCAGCTTTTACATGCAAGCATGAATGATTGTGTGCATGCTATCTCTTCAAGGGGGACTTCACTTGCAACTGGCCCTCTTTTTCCAAAGCCTGGAGCAGGTTAAAAAAATGTAATTTTCAGCTAAGCTTGGTCGCTCCGGTCTCTTGGCAGAAACATCAACCAGTGGATGACACAGTAACTGTTTTCAGTTCTGGCCAGTGCCCCCTCCCCCCTTCATCTCAGAATGGCACTTAGCAGCACGGCACTAGAATGCACGGCACCGTGTTTGTAAATTATACAGTAATACATTGAAGAGAGTAGTGCTTGGCTCTCTTCTAACCGTTATTCGCCAGTACGAATTTCACCACGCACACAGTTCAGGAGGGCTAGAGCACGGACTACTACTACTAGTGGTAGATGATACGTGTTTTGCACTGTATGTGCAGGTTCACATGCCCAGTCACAGCCGTGGTAGGGTCTTATTGCATATCTTACGTCAGGAGCACACAATACACACAATTTTGGCATGTGACATTGGATCACAACACCACGTCTCTCTGGTTTAGACTAACTTTGAGCAGCAACAACCAACTGCAGTCATGTGAAATGCTTAGCATCAAACCCAGTGCTGCTTTATTTTCACGCTGAAACAGTCTTTACATAAAACTATACGAAATTCAGCGGTCACATTATCAGAGGTTTTCAACTCACTAAACTAACTATCAAAAAAGACGAAAAGCTATAGAATAGTATAGGCAAGGAAAAAGCAGGATTAGAAGGATAAAATTAGAGAGAAAGAGCGAGGGGGGGGGGGGGGGGAGGGCTCACACTAAAATCACACCCTAAAAAGTAGAAAAGGAAATGCGATGAAAACTAAAAAAGACAAGCGTATTGCATCTAAGCAATGTACATGAAGAAACACAACAGGTGCATAAAGGTGGAAACGTCTTTAAGAACAAGATTAAAAAATCTCCCCAAGTGAAGAAATGACACGTGATGAGGTCGCTCAGTTTAAAAGGCTTGACAGTGAACAATAAGTACGCAGGATTATTTCATTTCGTGGAGCGGTATCGCAAGGGCAGTATCACCAACATGCAGGCAGTAACACATCAATAGTTGCCATGAGCTACACAGACAGCCGGTTAAGACTGTGGGTATCGTGGCAGAATACGTTGTCTTTCGCTCCGCACGCACAAGAGACAGCTGTATGCTTTCACGGGCATAAGACGGGTCTGGGGTCTGGCGCAGCTATTAGCCGGTGCAGATAATAGCACTGTCATTGCTGCGTGTCGAGGCTAGGTCAACAGCAACAATGACGTGTGCAGCAGACTGCTGCCTACATCTGCTGGAAGTACTTCCAGGCAACGGTGAAGACCATGGAGTTAATACCGTGAGACACTATGCGAGTCTGGAGACCACGGAAGAAGAATCCTTGCCAGCCAAACAGGCCATACTCGGCGCGAATCTTCGAGAACGCCACCCAATAACCTAAACAGCCAACGCCAGTAGGTAGCAGCAGCAGCACAACACACAAGTCAGCATGGTGAGCCGCAATACATGTACAGGACGCAATAAACACACCGTTCCACTTTTTCCCAGACAGGATCCGGGATAATCTTTCAGCACTAATCGTCCATGCTTTTCACAGCACGCAGAACTAAATTCATCACTGTTTTCTAGTGCTCCACCTAGGCAACAGGGACCATTCGCTCTTCTTCATTCTCCTTACCCTCGAGAACAGAGCAAGAGATCTTTCACATGTGTCGAAACCCATCCACACCCACACATCACTCACCAACAATACTCAGTGACTTTATTACTCACACATCACTCCCAAATATCCATCATCCATCAACCATCAACGATACCCATGCATGCACCCACCCAGCAATACAACGCCACTGCATGGCTCACAAGTACAATACCCACACATGGCTCACCAATCGGTTCCGGGTAGGTCTGACGGTAGGTCTTGAGCACACGGATGCCGTTACTGGAAACATCCGAAACGAACGAGGCGGCAATACCAATGAAGGCATTACGCAACACCTTCTGCATGGCAGTGCCATGGTTCCATGGCAGGTACAGGTCCAGGTAGTTGTATGTCACAAACCTAACCACACACACACACACACACACACACATACACAAATACATACACACACACACACACACACACACAAAGAGCAGAATAAAGCAAAGTTAGGCAATACGCACACAGCACACCTTGCTGACACCTTGCTGAAATACTCAGGCTGCTTATTACTTACCAGCAGCGAAGCAGCCGCATGGGTAGACTGCCAGTGAACACTCAAAGCCCTATTGAAACAGGTGCAGCTAAGCCTATGAGAACTAAACGGATCCATCACACATACACACACACACTATGGCACTGTGCGCCTTACCAAGGCCAATGTCCCACAGCAGTGGCTGAGGCAGCGGCCAGTCCGCCGTGCCACAGTGACGTCCAGCCATAGAGGTTGGCAGGTCCACGGTTGGGGTAGGTCTGAACCTTCTTCATCAGTGACTGCAGGCCACCTTCACCGTGCACCTGCACATCATCATCACAACACAGCAGCAGCACGGCAGTTAGCATACAGAGTAGCGACCAAAGGAAAGACAAGAGATATCTAGTCTATAATCATTGTACGGGGGGTATGATGTGCAAGCACTAGTAACAGTTACATACCTGCTTGTTCGTCTTCCATGCATCGATGGGCATAAGGCAGATACGCATGCCTCCAGCCGATACTGATGCAACAGCGGTCTTCAGAGCCAGTGGCATATTGCAGAATCTTGGCGACGCATCCAGGGCGGTCAGAACACCAGCATTGGCAAAGGTATCACCAAAGCGGGCAATGGGTGACTGGACCAGCGCCGGGACAAGACCACGGTAGAAACGTGGAACTCCTCCCTCCTTATAGAGCAGCTTCATTGTACCAACCATGGTACCACCCTGCATTGTACACAACATCATCACACGCCAGAAATATACTTAGGTACTCATTGCTTAGCCTTTCTAGGGGCACCCGTAAGAAGACCGTAGGTCTGTGGGAAACACCCTAGTAAAATAAACGAGAGAGCTTGGAAGCTCAGGGCCCTACGCTATGCTTTTTTGCCTTGATGACCTAGACAAAAAAAAGCATAGGGATGTTATAAATTCTTTAAAAAATCCTTTTTTTTTTAGACATAACCTGGGATTCGAACCCGCACTATGGCGCGCCCTGCATGCATCCCCCGATACACTTCGCATACATACTAATTCTTCCAAGTTGTTTCACATTGTGGTCTTGCATTTGAAAGCCCTATTTGAATATGCATTGTGGCCAGCCGTCTTTGATGGCACGGTACGGTAGGGGATAGGTACGGGACAGGTACGATCGAGGGTAATACGACACCGTCTCCCGTACCGTACCGTACCATCAAACACAGCTGGCCACATACAGCTGCCCCCAATATTCAAATAGGGCTTTCAAACGCAAGATAATAACGTGAAGCAACTTGGAAGAATGGGTATGAATGCGAAGTGTATGGGGAATGCATGTAGGGCAATAGTGCGGGTTCGAATCCCAGGATATGCCTGAAAAAAAAATAGGAGAATTGAAAAATTTATAACATCCTATGCTTTTTTGCCGTCAGATACGGATAGCGCCAGGCGTGACACAAACAAACAAACACACAAACAAACACCAAATTAAAGCTGTGTGGACCCTGGCTAGCGCCAGACGTTACTGAAGTAACGTCTTCTGCATAGCTACGGGAATAAAATAATAATAATTGTACACAACATCATCACATGCCAGAAATATACTTAGGTACTTGTCCAGTGGACAGGCTGACATCCCTACCCAAGGTGACTGTAACTGGCAGCCGGGGAGCGAAGTCCACATCGGTTTAGAGTTACAGTCACCTGTGCTGTCTCCCTGTGCACTGCTACGTCTCCCTGGATCTGAGCAACCCTGGCCTGCCCTGAGCATAGGGTCAACTGGATGCAGCGGATTCTTTTTGGGCAACACAGACGTTTGCACCGCATTTGGCGAGTGACAATCATTGTTGTATGCATGTACAGTGCGTATCGGTTATAGCGTGGTCGTGTAAAAGAATATACTGCCTACAAGAATGAACTCTCATGTTTTCATAATCATAACATGGATTTCATGCGCACATTTATTCTTACAAGAAATTTTATCGTACAGTAGAATATATCGGTCCTAAGAATGGACTTTGTGTAGCGAAACATGCCAGATCAGTACAAAGTATATCGCCTGTAGTAATAACATCCGTCCAAAGCAGTTCTGATCTGACTCGCGTTGGGTCGTAGTGCTGCAGGTTCAACTATTGTGGTCATGTAACTCATGTTGCATAGCCACATGGTAAGCCTACATGTACATGTATGTGACTGTGACCAGCCGCATGCACAGTAGCAGTACCTTGTATGTACGATGATCTTCCTGCCTCTGCGCACATGCACATGATATGTCACACTTGATTTATCGTGTGTAAGAAATATCGGAAATAAGAATAGAAAGTCGTTTTTCAAACACCCACGCTATGACCGATACCTACTGTAGTACATATGCACGTAGAACTACGTGTACCATGCCATGTATGTCAGCTGAGGGGAGGAGTATGAACCCTGGAGGGACTTTTGTATCGTCATTTTCAACGGCAACGAGGCGGCGGTGTGAATGGCAGTGTACTCCCTGGTCTCCTTGGTGAGCACAAACGTCATCATTTGATACTGTACTGGGGGATTTAGCGGCTCTGGGATCCAACCAAACGGCCACAGCCATAGAAGGGCGAACTCTATTGTGTTGATCTTCCAAAAAAAAGGATTCTGCATCAGCTACTTGTTTTTGGTATGAACAATGCACTGAGCAATTCGACAACACCGAGGACATCTGGAACCTACAGCAATATTGGCTTATAATGTAGCTGTGTTAGTTTCGAATCAGTGAAGTTGTCAAGTGAATAGAATTCAAGTGTAGGATTATCCTAATTATACACAAAGAAGAAAAAGAAGGTCCCTGGCTCGAATCCTAGATCCTGGTGGTGACAGTCCCCGATTATTGGATATAAGAGCAAGAGCAGTTGAAAATGCGAACTAATCAATACTGACAATAGCATGATTAGGTGAATGTGAATGTGATACTGATGCCCTTTATCGAGTCTCAAACCAACTTGGTACGAGCAAAAGCATACGGAACTATCCTCAATGTTACAGCGAGGACTGTGAAGAGAGAGCCACTGGGCCTTATAGGTACACCCATTGGCGCAATTATTTCTTCCTCAGATAATATTATTTGAATTCTTATAGTGGACCAGAGAAAACCTAGCAGTGTATTAGAGACGGAAAAGTCCTCACCTTCGCCATCTGGTAGTTCATGGTGGTACGCAAACCCATGAGACCGAGGACATTGACGACCTGAGCGGCCGCGCCAGTGAGGCCACCTTTCATGGCTCTGTTGCTGGCCATTGAGGCAATTTCACGAAAGCTTTTCGTTTCCGTTGGAGGATTAGCCGCGGCCATGTTGATAGACTCCCAGTGAAGACAATAAAATAAATTAATATCAATCAGAGGTGGTGACGAGAAAGGAAAGGCGACAACAACGCAACGACGTTACGATACACCGGAGATCAACTGAACACTTTCATCTGGAACACAGATTTTTATGAAAAGCAAAAACTCGAGCTGGATCGACCTCGAAGACAATACAAGTGTGGATGGAGTCTACGAATCCATACATGCGGTACGCCATAGTAGCGTGTGATGTACAAACGGATGGACCCCCGGCCCGGCGTTGGTCGCTTTTTTTGTTTTTTAGCCACCCGCCCTGTACATCCAGGCCGGCCAGGATCGATTGGTATGGTTATTTGGGCTTTTGCCAGTAAGTTTTGGCATTTTATTCCGGACAAATTTTCATTCACCGAAGACTGAATGAAGACTGTCTGAAGTGCATGCTACCGAAACATGTATCAAGAGTCCATAACCCCATGGGGTTACGGACCCTTGATGCTATGGTCCGTAGTATGGATCTAACGTGTGCATCCCTCTCAATGAAGCGGTCATATCCTCCCTCCTCCCCCCAACCCCTCTTATCTCATTCCATTCTCACATTCGCTTGAATGTGATAGCCCGTGTGCACAGTCATGTACAGTACTTGCAAATAAAGAAAATACATACAATTATTCCAGGACAGTTATACTAGTACATTAAATCATATCTGGGCAGCTTCCGCTGCACCAAGCCCAAGGGTTACGGCAGGTTTTGCTGTTTAGCTACATGTATGATGAAGGACGGCGTATCATAGTGTGGCTGGTTTGGCGGAGCTCGGCTAGCCAGGAGGCGCATGCGGCACTCTCATCGCAAGCGAAGTCATCCTCTACCATGCTTTCCGACTTGTGAACGCTGAATACAACACTACAACTTACAAGTAGGCGTTACAAAAAAAGTAGGGGCGGAGCAAATACAGTATGTACAAAATGTACGTAGTCGTTTGCAGTTGTGCGCGCCTAGCGCCTCGACACTTCGAAAAGCAACACTGCATGGGCAGTTGGGCACTCAAGTCTAGGGTCGCCGGTCAAGGTATGCGCGAACCGCACATACATATCAAACCATGCATGCATGCCGCGACGCATCGCATAATAAGTGGTTGCAACACGTGCTGCGCTCATGCTGACGCAGCCAACAGATTCATTGTGCAGTGTGAAGTGCTAGTGCCGTAGTGCCCGTAGTGCTAGTGGTTCTTCTGTCAATCAAACTACATGAATATGAATTGTACAAAGAGCAAAAATTAACGACATGTCCACAACACTCAACAGAGTCGACACTGAACAATTAATTTTTATTAGTGCAGTACACGACCGTTGACCCTACACCCACAGACTCACACAGTGATACAAGAATACAGAACATAATTGTAACTAATTGGTCATTGCAGTGCAGGACTGAAGGTACAGTACAGTCATGCATCATGATTGTGTATGTCAATGATTATGTACCTGTTTGTACTGTGCTACATAACTGTACAATCATCTATGACCTACATGATAGACTTGGAGTACACAATAATGCCAGACAAACACGTGATAAATGATCAACTGAGAGCATTATAGTACTAGTATGTGTGTGTGTGTGTGTGTGTGTGTGTGTGTGTGTGTGTGTGTGTGTGTGTGTGTGTGTGTGTGTATGTGTAAGTTATCTGGTGCTGGGTCTTGAGCTAATTCATACGGATCTTGTCCGCTAACAAGTATCATTGCTATGAAAATTCTGTGGGTGCTGCACATCCAGTGCATTTGCAGATTTGCGTCTTCTCTTGTGACTGGTGTGTATGGTACATGGTACCTGGTGACGTAGTGGTGTGTGTGTGTGTGTGTGTGTGTGTGTGTGTGTGTGTGTGTGTGTGTGTGTGTGTATGCATGTATGTGTGTGTCTTGCATGTGCTGAAGCTGTACACTCCGTGTACAAACGACTACGGCAGTAACATACTTGTACATACATGTACTAACATACAGCGCATACTTGTACATGTACATGTATAAGGCGTTAGTTTCGGTGTAACTTGTAAAAAGATCCGGTAGAGAAACCAGGCACCTACAGTCCATTTCAAAACTATAGACGCATAGGGTTTTTGAAATATTTCAAATTTGGCTGGAACTTTTTGAGAATAGTTTTCGGAATATTGCTCAGGTCCGCTCCACAATTTACCTCATATAGTTTCTAAACGATTGGATAACAGACGCCCAATTTGGAAACATTTATACACAAAGTGATCACAGATTTTATGTGGTATAGATGCTGGCATAACGGTTTTTGCCTAGGTACGCGTCTATAGTTTTGAAATGGACTGTACATGTTTAACTGCATATAAATTTAGATTACACCTGAACGGCACTTGTAGAGTAAAGGGAATGTTGGTCACCTAATTTTACATTACCCCTGAAACCTGACAGGTTCCTGACAACAATTTTTTAAATACACCTAAAATGCAGTGATGTAAAGGAATATTCGCATATTCGGAATGATTCTAGAATACCGACACCAGAAAGAATATTCGAAAGCAGGCAGTGCCATTCGAATATTCTCTTCCTCGACATTTTGTGCTGCTTTGCTGTATTATGCAGCTCCGACCATGATCTCCTCTGTAGTGTTGAGGATAAGAGAGAAGAAAATTATTATGTTCTGAGAACTGTTTAGCTTGTTCTTTGATCAAAATTGCTCTTTCACCAGTGGATATTTACAATCCACGTGATCTGTAGACAGCATAACTGTTGGGTCTGATTGAGTGACGTGACTGAGCCACTTCAGATGAATATAGAATATTCGTTCGTTCGCCCAAGCAACATTCAAGGGAATACTGTAAATTTACAAAATTTCGGCGCTGCAAAATTTCGGCACGTCACGATTTTTGACATTTCGGCGGCGATTTATTTTCGGCGTGGGGTAGAGGGCATGGTGTAGTGCGACAGATGCTGTGAAAAATTTCATCGGCGTTTTAATTTAGGCGTTTTGGGTCGGTGCCGAATATAGCCGAAATTAAATAGCTGCCGAAAATTTTGTATATTTACAGTATTCGTTCGAAGAAAACACCATTTCATGCATCACTGCTAAAATGACATGTTATACTGTAGTCTATGGATCTGCCGCTAGGATTTACCGGGTGTTAGCGGCCGTCGTGAGTTCCCTTCGGGAACGGATACGATAATTTACTTTTTTTTAAATTTTTTTTTATGGATTCTTTGGACAGTCTGCACGCGGACTCAGAAGAATGATCGGAAATGTACACTGTAGTAATAGTATTGTGTTGTTCAGTTCAAGAGCAAGTACACTTGAAACATGCACATGCACATGCACATGTACTGTACATGTATGTACAGCGTACAATGTACAAATGTACATGTACATAGTCATTGTACACTAATACTATACATGTAGCAGGTGCCTGAACTGAAGTCAAACAAATCGCAGTATGAATTCAGGAAGGCACTGGGTGTGGAGCATACTGCACGGGGGGGGGGGGGGGGCAGTTCACAGACATCCTAACACCTAAAGAGTAAAAGCCGTAACTACATGATAATAATTATTATTAGTTTAGAAATGGCAGCTCTAGCAACATGGTTATGCATGTAGTGTGCGTACACTACTCACTAGTAAACAAGTTTGTGCATTTATGACCCCCTCTTCTCCCCCCCCCCCCTCCCCTGAGGAAGGGTTTTTCATATTGGCGCGAGAGACTGCACAAAAATCAAAAACATGGCCGGCTACATTTGCAAAGTTAGGCATGTGGGGGGGGGGGGGGGGGCGCATGTGCTGAATAATGAATGAAGCCTAGCTGACCCAAGGGCCACTTTCCGGCATTGTTTGACACACCTCCATCACACCTCTTATCCCTGCACTAGCAGTCTAGCACTGACCTGATAACATAATCATTCACCACAGGTGCTGTACTGTTGTTGCGCTTCATCACTACAATCATGTAGTCACTAGCACTGTACTTGCGCAGTCACATGACTTGTAGACTGCAGTGCAGTACAACAGTGCAGTCTAGTGATGATGAATGGAAATGAAGAGGCATGGGTACACGCAACGTGGAAGCTACGGCCTACAGAGTCAGCAGGCTACACTGTTCTTTCACAGAGCATCTCAACAGGAAGTGCATTTGTGGCAATAACAATTGTTTTCCTTGTCAGCCTAGCAGTGGGCTGAAATCGCGGCCTTGAAGCCTGGTAAAGAGGCTTGTGGATCAGAAGGCGGCCTAGAACATGAAACACACATGTATTGAAAAGCAATTCACTTGTACTCATGTGAATTCAAGAATAGCTCAAACTGGAACAATACTACATTACACAACACTGCATGAATGTCCGTCCTGCATACGTACAGGAAAGAAATTCACAATATATACTAGTAAATGCAAACATGCCACTAAACGTGACTAAAAAGTGCACGTGAATGTAGGGGCGGATCCAGGATTTTGTGAAGGGGGGGGGGGGGGTGTCAACTTTTGCAAACAAAGCTACTGCACACCCCGGCATCATGGCTCCCACTCTGCGGCCCGTCACATCTATAACTTACAATGCACATGTACATGTGTGTGAAGCCACGTCATTATGCATGTACAGTTGTGGCAAGTGAAATCCGACACTTGGCATAAGGGACTGCACCGTGCATCCTGCAGCCTCTGCAGCCCTGCATGCGTATACAGTACATGTGCTGCATACAACTTTATCTGTCTGATGACAGAATTCGTACTCATCACAGTCAAGGTTCAAAAGGTGCTGGCAAAAATGAATGGGAATTGGATACCAATACTCCTTATGTGTACAGTCAGACCTCGCTTAACCGCACACATCTGTTTTCCACAAAAATATCCGGATAGGCGAGGGAACCGGATAACTGAAAACACATACTGTATATGCATGTGGCATGTCAAAAGCAGTGACATCGTACATACATGTAGACAGGTCCTATGCAGTACAACTAGCGTGCATAGTGTGTAAAACAAGCGAGAAAAACGACAAGTGCATGCAACTGAGTGCTGTCCACATGCACCCAGCAGGTCAAGGACCTCATTTGCCTGTACAACTCCCTGATTCTAGCTTCTGCAAGCCAAATGCAACTGGATACGACGAAGCTTTTTGTACACATTTCAACCAGTTTGTACACAAAATCATGCACCGGTATGCGGATCGCGAGGTCCGGTTATGTTGTATGCATAACATATGCTGCACATCGGTAACCAGCGATTTTCTTCCGGATAAACGAGGACCGGATAAGCGAGGTCTGACTGTACCATGTTTGTGAACTGTGTGTATCTAAGCTGTGACCTTTCGACCTGTTTGGGATGCATACGGCTCTATAGTACAAATAATAATTAGGTGCAGTGCATTACATCATTGATGTCCATTTGAGGCGCTGTCCCCTATGGCAAGTGTCGGATTTCACTTGCCACAACTGTACTTGATTGTATGACATCGCCACACAGTATGTGTGACAGTTTTCACCTTTGTGTTAGTTCTCACCTTATACTGTAAAAGCCATTATTCTAACGAGGCGCATATAGCGATTTCCCAAAATTGACTAGTTTACGTGTACCAAAGGTACCGTAGTTCCGCGGATATAAGCCCATGGGCTAATATACGAAATAATGCATTTTCCCGGAAAAAAATCAGTAATAATGGTTCGTTCTTTAGCCCTGGGCCTATATTCGAATTTTGAAGGCAGCTGGCACGCGAAAAAGTACAAGTTCGTGCGCGGTTGTCCGCCTACCGTAGGTACCGGTACTGGTAATGTAGTCTGCACTGACATGCTGTACTATCGGTTCCGTAACGGTGTTTGGGTCTGTTTATTAGCCCATGGGCCTATAAACGGAGGTGGGCTTATATCCGGATATAGGCCCATGGGCTTATATGCGTGGAACTGCGGTAACGATTTTCACTCATTCTCAACGCTCAATAGGACAGTGTACGTATCGATTTCTGTATAACGATTTCTATTTTAACGACAGATTTCTCCTCGTTAACTCGTTAGAGTTAGCACTTCGTTATATATATGGCGTTTACAGTACATGTTACTATCTCGCGCTATTGCGCGCGCATCTTCTATCATATAAACTCATTTGTTCATTGAAAGATCATTCTTCACTATCAGTTCATCAGTCTGTTACATTGGTAGCAGAGGATGGTTTTTCCACCGCGGAAACTCTGCTGGGCCTGGTATCTGCAATCGTCGTGACAACCTGCGTTCTGCTGCTCTATATTGTGCTGAGGACCACCGTGACTTTGGACCGACTGCTCGCCAGTTCATCGGGACAGTGCCAGCATGCCGTGCCTCAAGAAGCAACTCACGCTGCAGAACAGCCAGAGCACCGATGCTATCGGGGACAATCTCAAACTGGCCCAGGCCATCGAACAGCAGTTCGACCACCGCCGACCTTCAGTGGCAACTCCGCACAGTTTCGAGAATGGGTATTTGCAGTGGAACTCGCCTTGCAATCCCACGGCTTCGCTTCTCCTGAACTGGAGCTGAACTATGCTGCCAGTTTCCTGGAGGATAACGCCCGCCTATGGCTCATGACGTCGTTGGACAGTGGAGAGCAGTACAGAGTGGAGCGGTACAGAGATTGGGAAGCAATGCAGGATGCGCTAGAGAAGACATATGGGCCTCGGCATGATGCTGAGCAGGCGAGACTCAAACTGTTTGCCGTGGAGTACCGTGGCCGTCTCGACGAATACATCACACTCTTTTCCCGTCAGAGCTTGCAGGTGCCTGAAATCCATGAGCATTCAAGGGCTCTATTATTTGTTAGGGGCTTCTGCTGGGGTTACGGAGACAGCTGTTGACGGAATACCAAAATCCCTTCCGGAAGCCATCAAGGCAGCTGAGACTGCAAGCCAGAGCTGGTATGCCCGAGACCGACAATTTCTTGGCAGTACCAGGAACCATTCAACTACTAGTCCAAGATGACGCAATCCTCTGCAAGGCAGAACGGCTTCAGCCAGGGTGCAAGAAGGAGAGCCCGATCGTCGCCGCTGGTGGTCCTGCGGCAATCCCAACCATGTGGCAAGGGACTGCCCGGAGGCTCAATCTCACCCAAACGGTGGAATCCAGTGGAGAGAAGCGTGCGCTCACTGGCGAAGCCTACCGCACCCAAGGAGGTTCACTTGGACATACACAACCTCCACCGCCACCTATCACAGACTTAGACGGTGCTACCCGTTACATTGTGGATAGCATCATCAATCATCGGACGTATTGTAGACAGCTACAGTACCTAGTGAAGTGGCGCGGATATGAGGAAGCAACCTGGGAGCCGGTAGGTAACCTCCAGGACGAATCTGGGCGAAAAATCATTCCCTTGCAACAATATTTGAAGAGCCTTGAATGACTTGATTCATTACGGAGGATTAGCAAGACGAAATTCGCGTTCGCGTTCGCAAACATTTTTCAGTTCGCGAACTGGATTGCGAACTTTCGCATTTTTCGTTCGGAAAAGTAGTCGGAACACGAATCGCTGATTCGTGCCAGGGCAGTCAAAAATTTACCACGCTGTACTGTCTGTACACAATGTACGTCGTGTCAACGTCATGCATGTGCGAATTCTGTTTGCTAATCCTTCTCATAACGCGAATTCCGTCACTGAGTTCGACTTTCCTTGGAGAGCGAACGCGAACACGAACTTCGTCTTGCTAATCCTCCGTATTGAATTCCACCTTATTCTCGCGTTGGGTTAAGTTGGGCTACTGTTCGCAGCTGCTTCACCCCTCTATTCGCACTGGTCGAAATGTACCTGTACACATTCTCCTCGCATTTATGTATCACTCACATCTGCTCATCTCACGTCTTATATAATCAGGGCATATTCCGCTTGAGTGGGCTGACCATTTCTTCAGTTGTATTTCAGATGTTGTGTATTTACCGAAGCCCGCTGGCTTCGAGGAGGAGTGGAATGGTGTGACAGTTTTCACCTATGTGTTAGTTCTCACCTTATACATGTTACTATCTCGCGCTATTCGCATCTTCTATCATATAAACTCAGGCTCATTTGTTCATTGAAAGATCATTCTTCACTATCAGTTCATCAGTCTGTAACAGTATGCACCTGATTAGGCTAGTGTCCTATTCACCGATGCAGAACATTGGGACTTCTGGTATATGGTCAGATGACCCATAAATACTAGCATACAACTGTTTCGAGTATAAAACTCTCGCCAGTGAAGGTAGACATTGTAGAATGGCAATGATAGCGAAAAATCTACCTTTGGTACGGAACTGGTCTCACGTTATTACATTGTGCATCGGTTATAGGGTGGTCGTGGAAAAGAATATGCTGCCTACAAGAATGAACTAGCTCTCATATTTTTATAATCATTACACGGGTTTCCAGTGAACATTTATTCTTACAAGCAATGTTATCGCATAGTAGAATATATCGGTCCTAAGAATGGACTTTGTGTAGCAAAAATTGCCAGATTAGTACAACGTGTATCGCCTGTAGTAATAACATCTGTCCAATGCAGTTCTGATCCGACTCGCATTGCATCGTTGTGCTGCAGGTTCAACTGTTGCCGTCATGTAACCCATACTGCATAGCCACATGGTAAGCTTATGGGACTATGTATACCCGCATGCACAGCAGCGATACGTTGCATGTATGATGGCCTTCCTAGTTCCTACCTCTGCGCACATGCATATGGCATAACACACTAGATTTATCGCGCGAAAGAAATATTTGGAAATAAGAACAGAAAGTCGTTTCTCAAACACCCACATTATAACCGATACCTGCTGTACTTGCCATGCTGTGCTGTCAGCCGAATTCACACATGGTTATTACAATATTTGCCAAAAAATCCGTCAGACGCTGCATGCATCGTAGTCAACTACCATATGCAGCACTGGCCGGATTTTTTTGGCAAGTATTGTAGTTTCACGTCTTCACATTATCACCAGTTTAGTTTTTCACCTACTGCACCTACTGTTCCACACACAAATATCAGTGAAAGTAGGAAAGGCAACTGCCAATCCGTTTCTCAGCACCATCGGCACAACCCCCACCCCCCCAGCCCAGGGGATGGCCTGAGCCCTGTTCATTTTATTTGTTACCTGGAGGCAGCACTGCGCCAAGTGAGAGCAAACCCGAACGCCCTTTCGCCGACCGTCACATTCCTGGAGAAACAGGATACGCCGATGATGTGACGTTGTACTCAACCAGTGAGGAGTAGCTGAAGCGAAGCCTCCCCATCATTAGCGCAGAACTCGGGGGTTGGTCCCTTACAGTAAACGAGACCAAGACCGAATTCTTGCATCTGACATCCACTTCAGACTCCTGGCGGTCCAGCAGGCAGCTAGGGTCCCTCATTGGCGACAGTGAGGACTTGCAGCGGAAGAAAGACCTCGCTTCCAGTGCATACGGCAGGATGTGTAGCCTCTGGCTGAGGCGTGGGAAGGTCAGTGAGCAGAGGCGCATCCGACTGTATAATGCCCTGGTTCTGCCCGTCCTTCTGTATAACTGCGGCGCATGGAGGCTCACGGCGGCACAAGCAGAATCAGTTAACGCATTCCACCAGAAGGAGCTCCGACGGCTCATTGGCATAGTCTACCCAGCGAGGATATCAAATACTGAGCTGTATGAGAGGTGCAACACGGAACCACTATCTGACATCGTGGACAGGAGAAGATGGCAGCTAACCGGCCATATATTCTCCGTATGGACAGGAATGCGCCGCCATGGATCGCGCTGGCGGGCTATTTTGCAGGAGATGCCAAGGCTGGGTGTGGACGTCCAAGGACATCCATTGCGACACGCGTCACAAGCGACTTACAGAGAATGAACATCGACTTGAAGCGCAGCAATCAGCTGGAGAATGTGAGGGCCGTCGCTCTGGACAAGCCTACATGGAGAAAGCTGGCCGACAATCCATGATCTGGCGTCACAGGTCATCAGTGCACCATATTAATATCTTGATAATGGAATTTGATCATAGGAGATAGGACAGAAGCGGAACGTAATTATATTATTACGCGTGCTGTGGTATTACTATTATTAGTTTTTCACAGTGTTTTGCACTTGGTTCTTTTGCTTAGCCCTAATCTTCGCGCCTGAGGCGTGCACATTATGCGTACCCCTTTGAGTACAAAAGGGTGGCTTTCACTACCATTGCCATTCTACAATATCTACCTTCACTGACGAGAGTTTTGTACTCGAAACAGCTGTATGAAGGAATTCAGTGCGAACGGATGTGTCCGCGGCTTTGCTGGTGGTATGCTGTGGCAACGTATCAAGGCTGGCTGGTGAGGGCAGTAATGGCTTGGTGGTCGATGAAAAATCTGAGTAAGGACAGTAGCGTGTGGTCAGTCATCCATGTGCTATACATGAGGTGGCTTGTGCTGTAGCTGTTAATATGAGAGTCCAGCATACATGGACATGATTGTACATGTAGCAAACAATCTATGAACCAGTACTACCAGTACAGAGTTCAGCACGGGGTACCACAGCTCTACTGAAGATCAGCGTGGCGGCCACTGCTATGGCAACCACACACTGAAATGCTTTATGCTGGGTAAGTGTACATTGCGAGCTGTCTGATTGACACAAGCGAGATTTGATATTATTTTTAAAAACACGCAGGAAGATGCTTACGGTAAGATTGCAGAACGATGAAGTCCAGACGCCGCAGTATTTACGGAAAGTGGAAAGGATCCGGATATCATTTCCCAGATGCTTCATGTGTCTCTGAGAAGTTGCTTGACAGAGACCTCGCACATGTCACCCATGAGTGGCTTACTCGCTTCAATCCTGCCCTGTCTGGATAAAGACAACCCGAAAAGCACAACAGCACCGAATACTGTCAACGGAAATGACAGTGAACGGAGTATATTCGAATATATTCATTTCTATCAGGTTCGGCCTCATTTCTCTGTGCCCCACTGATGAGTCCACAAAGGATGAAACAGTTCTGTCTGCAGATTGAGTACATTTAAAGTGTGTACCAAGTGAAAAAATCGCACTGTCTTCTATACAAACATATGCATGGCTCCTATAAAAACATGGTTTGAATAGCAGCACGGATAGTTGAAGAGTGGATAGACACATTAATGTACTTTTGTGCATCGGTCATGCATAACATTGTGGTTTAAATAGAAGTATGGTCCAAGCACCGGCTTTTGCGGTCTTTTGCACTGGTTTTATATGTGGCTTTAACCTATAAAAAGCCATATCTAGTCATTAAAAACACCCGAATGCCACACCAGTACACAAGTACACCAATACCACAGCCAAAGCAGCACAACATGCAAAGGCTAGTCTCCAGTGAAGAGACTGAGACTGCTATCAAGCATATCCAGAACCAAAGGGCACCAGGAGTAGATAGCCTGCCACTGTGACGAGCTCCTCAAGTATGGAACACCAGCTCTTAGCTCTATTACTGCTATTATCAACCACACATTCACCTCAGGTTATGATCTATCCCATATCACGGGAAGCGGATGTCTGATACCATAGGCAAAGCCAGGAAAGTTCTGTGGACCAGTCCAGAGTTGATGGCCCATCGTGCTGTTGAATACAAACTGCAAGGTCATGATAATAGTACTTGGACGAATTTCCAAATCTGTCACACGGTTCCTTAGGCCATGTAATCTGGCTTTCGTGGTGGTTGCAGCACAGCTGATGTCAAATGGACCCAGCGTTGGGTGGCAGCCAAGGCACAATGGTACGCATAGCAGTGCCATAATTATGTAAGGCCAGGACATGTCGAAAGCCTTTGACCCTATCGACCGAACAACCCACGTCGTATCCAAAGGGGCATAGGTACACGTTGTTGCTGTGCTGGCTGCCTTCGCTCCTCTCTCTCTCTCTCTCTCTCTCTCTCTCTCTCTCTCTCTCTCTCTCCTCCGCCTCCTCCTCACCTCAACCACTTCTCTTCTCTGCTGTCTTTCTTCATCTTGTTGTTACAGCTCATGGAACAATTCATCGAACATCAGCGATCGTGCCTTGCTAGCAGCTGACGGCAAGCGTTGCTGACGGATGGCTGGCGTCTGAAAATAGCTGCGGTCTGTTGGCCTATGACACCAGCTTCGACAAGAGACCTGGCGAGTGGAAACTGCTGCGGTGTGTCTGCTGTTTCTGCTGCTTGTTCGTCAACATGGGCAAGGTGAACAGTTGAGGGCTGCATTTCAGTGATGGGTACCGCGTCTCTGTTCAAAGGATAAATGCCAGTCATTGAAGAGCTTGCGGTGATTGTGGCTGGCGTCACAGACTTCGTGAAAGCCTCGGCAAATAATAGGGACGAAGTCGTTGATGCTTAGTTTGTGGTCAGGCTTTAGAAGGCGAGCGGCAGTACTGACTGACTTGTGGTGTTCCGATAAACTTGCGAAGACTGCCCGATCCAGCGGCTGGAGAAGATAGGTTGTCTTTGGCGGAAGTGCTAAGAAAAGAACATTATTCTTCCGTGCCATGTCAATGACCTTCATGTTTTTTTTTTTTTTTTTTTTTTTTCTACAAAATCCACATATCTCCAGACACTGGGGTGAATGATGGAGTGTGGTGGTGGGGCCCATTAAGCTCCGCCGACCAGAGGTCTCGGCTTCATAGCTCCATGGACGCACCAAAGGGATATTGGGTAAGGAGGATTAAATTGAAAAAGAAAACAGAAGAAAGAAAATGGAAAGATTGTATTGCTCAGTGAGCAAAAGAATAAGTTGAGTATTGATGTGAACGCTGTTAGACTTTTAAATTCAAGAGGAGACTGTCCGTGAGGAGAGATTACATGTATGTCCAAGCAGGGTAGGACACTGTACCCTCTTACTCGCGTATGCTATGAGTGGCCCAGTGCCAGTTCGTTCTGAGGAGATGGTGATAAGCTGCTGTCTTGAACTTTTGGATGTTCTTTGGGTGAAATGGGTGGGGAATGATAGAGGTAGGCAGCTGGTTCCAAATTGGGATGACGGAGTGGGGAAAGGCTCGGCTCACATTGTTCCTGGAATTGGCAGGAAGAACATTCTGTAACTGATGGGGATGCGCGGTGGACAGTCGTACAGCCTGGCGGGTGAGGCGTGTGGTCCTGGGTTGGTGTGTCGGGGGTGGAGCCATTCTCGAGAGAAGAGCGGGAGAATTATCGCAAAGGGCTTTATACAGGAGGCAGAGGGCAGCGATGGTGCGGCGAATTATGAGGCTAGGAAGCCAGCATTGCGGATGTATTGCCTTGATGGCTCGCTCCTGCACCCAGTCCAGCCGATTCAAGTGGGAAGAAGCTGCCCCCATCCAGACGATTGGGCAGTACTCCATAACCGGCCGGACAAAGGCTTTGTAGGCTCGAAGCCGGGCAGGAATAGTCAGCAAGTGAAATGCCTTGCGCAAGGCTCCAAGTCTCTGCGTTGCTCGGACTACAACAGTTCGGATATGCTGGCTGAATTTTAGCTGATGGTCAAACGTGACGCCGAGTACCTTGATGGAGGGCTGCTCCTCGACAGGAGTTCCATTGAAGACAATGGGGGGTATTGGCCAGTCCCGACGATGGTGGGAAATTGTAAGGGCCTGAGATTTGGCTGGCTCGAACTGCACTTTCCAATCCGAGCCCCAACTGGATACTAGGTCGACAGCAGGTTTAGATGACTATAGTGGTTGTCCATGTTTACCAGGTGTGTCTTGTTGCGAGGTGTGAATTCCAGGAATATCTCCGTAAACCAGTCGTAAAACAACTCTCCGGCCATCGATCCTTTGGCGCTTGTCGAATAGATTGCTCCTGGTGACAGGAATTCAGCAGAAAACTAGCAGGTGTCACACACACTGCATTCTTGTTGTCTGTATCAGTACATATGAGCTGCATTATTAATGGCGTGATCAGCGAAAACGACCCTTGGAGATTTCTGAACTTTTTCGAGAAAAAGGTCGATTTGTGACGTTCAACGATTTGTTGATCGCACTGCGAACAGCGCGTCGCGTTCTTTACTTCTTGAACTCCTTGCTTGAAGCAAATGTTTAGAAGTTAGTTGAAGTCGTGTCGAGTGGCGACTCAAGTGTTCCTTGATCTTGACGCGATGGCTGCGAACGCCAGAGCTGCTCGCAGAGCACGCGCAGCGGTCATTGTGTACAGTTTGAGCCTGGTCGGAAGTGGATGCTGAAGTAGCTGCTGAAGTTCAGAGTGAGGATGAGACGTTCTTTGGTTCCGACATCGATGTTGACAGCGAGGCGGAATCGCAGCCGCCATCTCCTGCTGCGAAGCGGCTCAAGGTGGCGGATGACTCGTCAGAGTCAGAAGATAAGGAGTCGTCCTCTGAGATAACATCTGTGTCTGAGGCTACTGATGGCAGCGACACCGTGTCTTCAGCTGCGGAGGAAGAAATGGAAGGTGATATTGTGGAACGGCTCCACGCTGGATGCAGCTGCGAATGAGTCGATCATTCCGTCCGCAATCTTCAGCCATTATTTGTTATTCTAGCTGCTTACTGTACTATTTCAAAGGTATTCCAGCTGCCCTCCCACTATTAGGACGCTGAATATTCATTGCACACATACATGTACATCGTATACATACATTGCACCAATTTGGAGTACATCTTGTTACTTTCTTGTATATTGGTGTAGACCCGGTTTAAATCGGAATGTTGGACTTTTTCTTGGCAGCAGATGTGTTTCAACAAATTTCTAACTGAAAAGGAATTTTGAAAATGTTGACTCTCTAAGGGCTGTTTTCGCTGGTTGATGCCCATATAATAATTTTAAATTATACGTTTCACAAGTGTATCTGTGCTCTCTGCTGCACACAGTACTAACCCATGTTACTACTTGCTAAATTGTTGCTCAATGTGTAGATATCTATTGCATGCAGGTGTTTAAATTGTTTGCTGCAATTATATTTTGATGTACAGTAAAACCTGTTAGGTTCGGTAGACAAGAGACAAGTAGTTTATTGGTTAGAATATACGAAGTAGAAAAACTGACAAGATTCAATCTGTAAACGACAGAGAAGACCTTCAAAGTTCCTGGTCTGTCTTCCAGCCGGACTTGTTTATCACGTAGCCGCAGAAATTGATCTCGGTCTCGGCGAAAGCAAACTTCTTGGCTGACAGGGTGATACCATACCGACGAGCGCGTTGAAGAACTTCACGAGTTCGTTCCAGGTGCTGCTCAAAGGAATCAGTGAAGACCAGGCAGTCATCCACGACCTTGGAGAATTGCTCAATACCAGCGAATGCTGCATCGGTCCGCTGGTTGAATTCGTCGCCAGCAGAAATCAGACCTTGTGGGTTCCGCAGGTACTGATATCTGCCCCACTGTGTGATAAATGTGGTCAAGCTTCTGGACTCCTCGTCCAAGGGGACCTGCCAGTAGCCGTGGCGAGCATCCAGCTTGGTAAAATACTGGGCATTACCAAGGTTAGAAACAACATCGCGAGGTGCGCGCATGGGATGCGCGGGCCGGGCGACTTGCTTGTTAAGCTTAGTGAAATCCACCGTCATCCGGACTTCTGCAGTGCCTTTCTTTTCGGCTATGACGATGGGGTGACACCACTCCGTTGGCTCTGAGACCGGTGCGATGATGCCATCTGCGACCATCTTGTCCAGCTGGAGTTTCACCTGGTCACGATAGGCGTAAGGTAACCAACGGGCATTGTTCAACTTGAACGGCTGGGCGTCAGGCGCGAGTTGGATGTGCATCGGCTGACCGTCCATGGGTCGGAGCGTGTCCTCTGCAAATACGTCAGCGAACTCGTCGAGGAGGTCCTGGCGGATACGTACACGCTGGTCTGGTGTAGGGTTGCTGTGCTCTGCAGAACGGGATGTCCCTTGTGTCACTGAAGCGATCTGTGGCCAGTTAGGCGGCAAGAAACCTAACGCCTTGAGCGAGGAGCGCGACAGCAATGCGCTACTGAGTTCGTCATACACATGTAGACGAGTGGTGTGCGTGACATCACGAGCGACAACCCTGGCGGGAACAGTTCCCAAGCTGGTCAATGGCTGACCGTTCACGGCGACAACCTGGTCGGGGTCAGGTTCCAGATCAGCTACACTGCCACCAAGTCTGCGGAGATGACTAGCACCAATAGCATCAACATCCGAGCCAGTATCTGGCAACCACTCTAACGTGCACGACCGGTCGTTGTCGTCAAGACGTGTTGACAGCATCACTTTGTCACCAGCCTGCACTGCGTGAATGGTGAGGCATGCGATGGTCTTGCGGCACATTGCCGCGAAGTGATCCCTGCCCTTACACTTACGACACTCTTTGCCCTTGGCAGGACACATTGACTTCGTGTGCTGGGATCGTCCGCACTGCGAGCACTTCGCCGGCTTGTCAGCTGCAGCAGATTTCGGCTTACTAACCAAAGCGGATTTGCTGCGTTGATACGATGACCTTGTTGCGGCATTCACGGATGCCGGTACCATGCCGTCACCGGTCTGCTGTGCGGCTTCTTCAGCCCTGCAGATCTTGGCCGCGGTTTCCAAGGTGAGGGACGGAGCTGCCAGGAGCTTATGGCGCGTGTCGTCGTTGGCTATGCCAACTACGATGCGGTCTCGCATCATGTCGTCCGTCACCTTGCGGAGGCTCTGGGGACAAGTACTGCATAGCTGAGGTGTACACGTACTGCACAGCTCCATATCAGGGAAATCGCACTGTGCAAACAGCTCCCTCATTGCAGTAAAGAAGGAGTCAAATGACTCATTGCGCTGCTGCTTTCTATCGTAAAACGCAATTCGATCTAGGAGGGGGTTCCGTTGGCGTCGGATGTACGCTTTTACTGCTATGATGATCTCCGGAGCATCGGCACTGTGGGAGATGACAATCACATCTTCGCGCATGAAACGACGAATGTCGGCATCGAACGCCTGGCGAAGAGCGGACACCCGAGTCTCACGACTTTGGCTGGCGAGGTGCTGGCACACAGCATAATCTCTCCAAGCCTCCTCCCATGCCGTGAAATCGGCCATGGTTGCAGTGCTGAGCAACACCGGTCGCTCGACAGAAATCGGCTTCTGACTGCAGGATGTCGAAGTGCTGGGTGGTGCCTGGTTGTCGCGCGTTGCGTTTTCGACCAGTGTGGTGAGGCGAGTCTCGCGTGCCTCAGCCGCTTTCATCTGCTGCTGCATCAAGGCGAGCAGGGATACGATTTCAGCACTGATTGGGGAAATTCCAGGTTCCGCCATCACGACAATTCTACAAATTCTACAACTACAAGACACTTCTGCTACACGATCGATCGTTTGAAGATAAAAGGCTACAGAATTCACGGACAACTACAGGCTGTCAAGTATTCCGTACTCAGGTTACTAGTAGTTCACTGCGCCATGTTAGGTTCGGTAGACAAGAGACAAGTACAGTAAAACCTGTAACTAACGACCACCGTGACTAGCGACCGGCCTGGTACTACCGACCACTTCGTCAGGCACGGACGGTCTCACATTCAAAATGCACTGTGACTAGCGACTACCTGCTGAACGCGACCAGCGACCGCCTTTTCTTGTCCCAATGTCGAATTTTGACCCGTAACTAGCGACCGCGATGTAGCAAATCAAACATTGCTCGAAGCTCCTTCTCGAAATTTTGATGATTTTCCATGGTCGTTTCGATACTACAGCTGGACAAATGAGCGCAGTCTCATTTTTACTGTGGAATCAGTGTGGACTGCACTACACCTGTCATAATTTCAAGTGCTGTCAAGAACAAACATGATAGGAAACGTCTTGGAGAGCGCATCCAAAGCGCTCTTTGATCGATGTTACTACTCGAAGGAGAAACTAAGACTAAGCGGCTCTCTGTCGAAGTGCAATCACACAGCTCAGTCACCAGGTCACACTGACAGTCTGTGCTGGCTAGCTAGCATGCTACAGTACATGTACTCACCTGTACGGAACACAGCCACAGGCCAGGATACGATGGCGGATAGTATACTAGTCTACAGAGAAGGTGCGAAAACTCGCAACATCGCCGCATCACGTACTGGTACACACCAGTACAGTTTACGCTACACTACATCCAAGTCGGAGCGGATGAGTTTCCACTGTAGATCTACACACTGATACCAGTTGCCAGTGTAGTCGCACACAGATGAGGATGGAGTATAAAAAACTTGATTTTCTCTCTCTCCAAGTGTTGTATGATCTGAAAGAAGAATGTCAGTGCGCAAGTGGTGGGGGATTGTATTATCTGCATTTTGACATACATATCATATAATGGGATCCATATACGGTCGCGCGGTGTAAACCTCTAACTAAAGACCACTTTTCCGGGCACCAAGGGGTGGTCGTTAGTTACAGGTTTTGTTATGTTATGACGTAATGCCGTACAACTTTAGCTCTACTGTGTATGCACGCACGCATATCTTTGAAGGTCTTCTCTGTCGTTTACAGATTGAATCTTGTCAGTTTTTCTACTTCGTATATTCTAACCAATAAACTACAGTAAAACCTGTAACTAACGACCACCCCTTGGTGCCCGGAAAAGTGGTCGTTAGTGGCAGGTGGTCTTTAGTTAGAGGTTTGCACCGCGCGGCCATATAATGGATCCCATTATATGATATGTATGTCAAAATGCAGATAATACAATCCCCCACCACTTGCGCACTGACATTCTTCTTTCAGATCATACAACACTTGGAGAGAGAGAAAATCAAGTTTTTTATACACCGGAAGCGAGACGACCTTTTGACACGTATGTCGACTCACTGGGTTTCCAGAGCAGCGCTGGCCTGGCCAGGCAGTGGACTAGTCACTATCGACTCCATCCTCATCTGTAGCTGTGTGCGACTACACTGGCAACTGGTATCAGTGTGTAGATCTACAGTGGAAACTCAGCCGCTCCGCGACTTGGATGTAGCGAAAACTGTACTGGTGTGTACCAGTACGTAATGCGGCGATGTTGCGAGTTTTCGCACCTTCACTGTAGACTATTATCCGCCATCGTATCCTGGCCTGTGTTCCGTATAGGTGAGTGCCGTAGCATGCGAGCTAGCCAGCACAGACTGTCAGTGTGACCTGGTGACTGAGCTGTGTGATTGCACTTCGACAGAGAGCCGCTCAGTCTTAGTTTCTCCTTCGAGTAGTAACAATTACATCGATCAAAGAGCGCTTTGGATGCGCTCTCCAAGACGTTTCCTATCATGTTTGTTCTTGAAAGCACTTGAAATTATGACAGGTGTAGTGCAGTCCACACTGATTCCACAGTAAAAATGAGACTGCGCTCATTTGTCCAGCTGTAGTATCGAAACGACCATGGAAAATCATCAAAATTTCGAGAAGGAGCTTCAAGCAATGTTTGATTTGCTACATCGCGGTCGCTAGTTACGGGTCAAAATTCGACATTGGGACAAGAAAAGGCGGTCGCTGGTCGCGTTCAGCAGGTAGTCGCTAGTCACAGTGCATTTTGAATGTGAGACCGTCCGTGCCTGGCGAAGTGGTCGGTAGTAGCAGGCTGGTCGCTAGTCACGGTGCCAGTCTTTAGTTACAGGTTTTACTGTAGTTCCTTGACATTAGGTAGCCTTTTCGTGCCTTGTGTGTATCTGAATTGGCCAGTTAGTGATTACTAGTTGTCACCATCCTTCTCCTAGGCACATAATTATATTGCTGGGGGGATGGGTCTAGCCGTACCACCCTGCTCTCCCGGGGAGGTTTCCGTCGCTGAGTAACTCAGATCGAACATGAAAAATCACCCACGAAAAGTCGATCAAAATTTTCCTCGTTTCCGTTCTTGGCCGAGAATGAAACTTGGACAGGTCACTTGGGACAATTGTAAGAGTATACCAGTAACATTTGAAGAGGCTACGATGATTCCTCGAAGAGATTTTGAGGGCTTTCCGGCTTGCAACATATCTCCTATTTGAAACACCCTCCTCTGCCTCCTGCATATTGTTGATTGATATAGAGTTGATACATTCTGCATACAGGCTCGTGTTTAAAGTCGGGGTAAGTGTAGAGGCAGTGTTCAAGGAGGCGGGATGAGATTGAGAGCTCCAAGGCCGAATCACATCTGTAACATTCTACATCATGTCCACGACAGTACATCGGGTTAGCAGACCCAAGTGCTCGAAGTCCGGACACTTTTACAGTGTGTGTTTGCCGAGCTGAAACTCCACTAGCAATGATCACTTGCCAGAATCCTGCTCGTGGATGGAAGGTATCTTGTCCAAGTTTGTTTGAGGCCAGGCTCGATTAAACCGGGACATCTTTCGATCCGATCTGTTTCTCTGCAGTTTGCTGGTTTTTCATATCAAATTTTGGTGTCGCAGAGAGTGCTCTAAGTCCGTACTGCTCAGAGGTGACTCGAAATACACACAATATTTCTGCTAATCGCTAACTTGCAATCCCTCGGTTACGACGAAAGTACCGAAGCGATATGTTTTGCATGTGCCTCCATCAGTATTTCTTGCAAAAGCGTAATTTGTTGCCGAAATTCAAGCTGTTTTTAGTCAGCTCAGAGAAGAAGCAGCTGCGCTGTGAAAACCGCGGGAAAACAGTGGTGGAGATGCCAGGAGTGTCAACCTTTCTGCAAGGATTGGTGGTTCTCTGTAAATTCTTCTCCTCTGGCCATTCTCAGCTCTAAGCTGGCTCTTCATGATTGAGTGAAGGTCTGTTTGACGCTGTGTCCGTTCGAAATCAGTCTTGGCAAAGTTGATTTTTGCATGAAATGTAACCCAATTTGTATTTTGTATGGACACTCGAAAACCCACTCGCGTGGTATGGGACTTCTGCTTATCATAGATCCCTGAAAATTGGTACGCGAGGAGAACATACCACACTGTCCCCTAGATAAAATATTTGACTCCAATACAATAACAGAATTTGAAATTATGTGTGTACGGACTTAGGCTACCATGTCCGGACTTCGAGCACCTGAGTCTACTTACACAAATCTTGTGGTCCTGGTCCCAGGATACATGGCAGCATGATGCATGCTGGATGAACATGACAGCCTGCTTCACTGATGCAGCACATGGTAGATCCAAGCTTGCGTGGCACGGAGCTGCCCAGGAATCCTACACCATCAGTGTGCAGCTATTGGCACAAACGCACACACATACACACCGGCACACACAGTCACACAAACACATACACACACACACACCGGCACACACACACGTGCACACACACACACACACACACACACACACACGGAGGCAACGTGTGAGAATCTGCCAGAGTTTGGGCTAAGGTTACTGGATTGATACACAGCCAGATTGGTTGCCACTTCACATCAACATGCACGGCACCACTATGGCTTGAACACTGTAGCTACGGGTGCTGCGTAATCCTTGCACTGCAGTCATTGTAGCTAGGCTCAGTCGCTATGAACACTGAGGTGTGTATTATAATTGTAGCCTTTGTCATTGAGGTGAATTTTGTCGGCCAGAACTGTACACAATGTCCGGATGTTTTTATGAAGGTCTGTGATCCAAAGCAACAAATTCCCGTTCGGCAATATTCACTTTTGTATCAATGAAACCGTAGATTAACTACTGCATTGGAAGTTGCGGAGAATGCTACTTGTTTTTCCATGTTTTACAAACTTCCATACTTCAAACATCTTGCTTATCATGATGATAAGGGGAGTGTCGTGGTGGTGGGTCTGAACGCACTTAGTCGAACCGCGGTCTCGGCCGTGATGTATTCCCAGTGCACCAAGTGAAAAGAAAAAAAGAGAAAAGAGAAAATAACTGGTAATGCAAGACTGTGCACCAAGTGAAGAAAAAGAAGAGAGAACTAGTGGTTTAAGGCCCACCGAGATCCACACACACGCACGCGCGCACACACACACACACACACACACACACACGCATGTGCACAGAAATTGACTCGGGCAATAAGCAAATGACAGGATTGGTGAAAGGAGGTAATGGAGAAGGGTCAGTACTCAGTTATAGTCGGAGAAGCTGGGAAAGAAGGGAAAGTTCAAGACTAGTCATCAGGTTTCGAGCAGGGTTACGAATCAGAGTGGCAGAGCAGAAGACTGACGGACAGGAGATCAAGAGCCAGCCATGGGCGGATATCAGTTGCCCAGATCCAATCTTTGCATTGGAGCCACTGCTAGGTCCTCAGTTTGAAGGCTTGGAGGCTCTGATGGCAAAGTGCTTCGCTGGGCGTGACTGGTGGCAAGGAATTCCAGGCTGGTATGAAGCTGCAGTGTCTTGTGCAGGAAGGCGATATGTTAGGAGCGCAGATGGCAACCATTCTCAGATGTTCTAGGCTACATAAAGAAGGTGGCTGTCGAAGGTCACCCAGCAGCTTCAGGGATTCCTCTTTGTCAACTGAAAAGCTGTTGAACAGAGTGAGGGAGGGAGGGGGGGGGGTAGCAGTTAGGGTGCTGCAAGATGGTCATTGCCTGGGATTTAGTAAGCACAAAGTGGATCCTCCACTTGCCAGCGGGGGTTCATCAGCTCTCAAAATGCGTCCAAACAGACTCCACATACAGTCACAGATCAACGCTTTGAGAGGCTCGGTGCAACACTGCTCCGTGTAGAGATGCTTGTCGGAAACTTGGCTAGGTCATCGGGTTCCCAACACGGAGCGGAGATGACGACGGCGGAATGATTCCAATGACGACAGATACTGTCCAAGAGAGGGCTTTGGTTTTTTTCACTGGCGCTTTGAGACTGGGGCACTATTCGAGATAGGGCACTATTCGAGATAGGGCACTATTCAAGAGAGGGCACTAGTCGCGCGAGTACGGTATTCTCATACCACTTTCCTGAGTCAAATAGAAGCCACGGCATGCTGGACCCACTCTAGAAAGCTGAGGAAGTCTGTGGGTGACGTTGCAATTTGTAGGCCCATGATCCTGGTAACGACTCTCAGGAAAGTTCTCTCCCTGATCGTCCTAAAGTGTATCTCAAAACAAGGCTATGGTTTCCTCTCGCTGAGGTAAAGAGGCTTTCGGCGAGGCAGATCAACTGCCGATTTAATTATTTTGAAGTATTATTATGGTATCACAGATGGGTCAAAGCAAAAGCACTGCGATACAAGTGGGTTTGCACAATCCTGGGTGTACACACATCCAGAGCATTCGATACCATCAGTACTGTAGAGACAGTCTATTGTTCATCCTCGCCGGATCTCTGGCCGAGGATGAAATCTGCATCACCCGATATCTCTTAGCGTGCACTCGATCACAGGTAAGGATAGGCTCAGAGAGATTTTCTTCCAGGACGGATCTCAGCCATTACAATTTCCACATAATAGTGTTTGATAATTCAAACCTCGAACCGGCAAGTATACCAATTTAGAAGATCCTCGAAATCGACTTGCATGTACATGGAAATGTGTGGGATTCCTGCCAATAATAACTTGGAGTCACAGAAGTATTTCTAAGTTCACCGTGCAATGTTCAGTTCAGAGTGCATAAGCAGACCATACTGGCCAGTCGGATTACATGGAGTGTGTGTCGATGCTGCATATCGCAACTCTATACGACAATGTGCAAAAAGTCACAATAATTATTATAGCATTACGGGTACATTGTGTATTGCTCCCTACATGGGAGCTTGCGCTTTTCCTGCCGGCTTGAATTCTCACTTGACTGACTCACGACTGCCATCCAGAGCAAACGAGAAGTCCATCGAACCGTCCACTCGGCAAATCCGACCCCCGCCGAAGTCGCACCAACCTCTTCTTCACGTTACGGGTATACGTTTAGATAACTAGAATGTCTGGATATTTCGAAGTTTCTGTCAATCAACTCGTATTAAAGGTTCAATTTTATCAGGACTCCACCTCATGTACAGTTCTTAGTGCTCTGATCTGCTCTGTGTAGTACGTAGTACGTACGCTTACTCAGAATCAGAACGTTGAGCTTGTTGCATCGGATCCAAACACTGCTTTGAATTTCAGCTACTGCATTGCTTCGATTCAGTTACAAGCTGATGTTCGCTTGGATAAGTAACGGGGCCAATACCGTACTTGATTTAGTCTTCTGCCTTGAGATCAAGGAAGATTCCCCCTCCCCCCCCCCCCCCCCCCCCCCCGAAGCAGAGTGACACTAACAAAAGCGAAGGGCGTACAACATGCTCCAATGCCACCCTATCTCCGGCTTAGTTACAGCTTCCCATGTGACAGAGTGTTGCTTTGCAATTCGGGTCATAGCCTCCCTCCCCTCTGGCTTGCTTTAGCTGCGCCTTGTGTCGACCGTCCTTGCTGGGGAGTCTGGGGGCATCTGGTTTATCACTAGGTGCCATGCAATCTCTCTCCTTTTTTGTGCCCTGATAACTGCCATCGAGATTCCATGCCGGCAATGGGCCGTTGGACAGGGACTTTAGTATGGCTAGTATTAGTAGTAAGCAACCAATGCAAGCGACAAAGAACCAGGATTAAATTAATGTTCTCTGTAGTTGTGGGCTAACAAAGCTCGTACTTGTACCGTGACTCTTCACTGCATGCTGCCTGTAGTGCGCTAACATCAAACGTGACTGCATGGTGAAAGAGCAGGACGTCGAGTTTGAACCACAACAGGAAAAGTACCAGTAGGGAGTAAAGGGTTCACTAGCCTGTCACAAGTACTAACGTGAAAACACGACGAGAAGAGAGTGCTACATCTACATACTAGCCCAGGCAGAGAGATTGTAGAGCACAACGCGATGCATCGGGTAGCCCAGCATACTACACGTACTACCAGCAACAGACGCACAGCCACAAGGAGCGACACGTACCTCTTCGAGTAGGTGCAGCCATTGTATGGTAGAGTGGTAATCACGGAATCACTCCTGCGATTTGTCATCAGTCTTGTCGATTTCGAGGCTTGATGGAGGACAATAGGCACTCCTCTCGCGTCCTTTGTGGATGCGGCCGGTTCCACTCACATCATGGCATTTCGGTCGTCCATCACCAAAATGGCCGCGGTTGTACATGACTTGTACTAATATTAGTCTATCATCTCCAAGCTGCGCTCCGGTCAATTCAAGAAGGCAGTGTAGTGGCACCTTGTCACTAAGTAAACGGCTTACTTCCGAGTCTTCGCACTGTACTTGTACTTCTCTCTACCACATGGTAACACTGATAGTGATAGTCATGCAGAGAGGACATACATGTAGTTGTCACACAAAGCAAACAGACTGCAAAGTAGCGGCGTTGTCTCGGAGAAACAAATCAAGTCAAGTAACAAAAAAGTTAGCTACACTGTATCTGCACCGAGGGGCGATGTTTTTCCAGCCCACCAATACATACCACCGTCGCCAAATCTCATAGTTGGAAAGACCAAGGAAGTCATGCATTCGTCCTCTTCCTTGTCGACCTAGAATGCACAGGATAATATTGTTATTGTTTCTGTGTACAAAATTAATGTAGTTTATCATCACGGCCCTCATCTAATCCTAGTCAGTCAGTTCTTTCTATCTTGTAGATCTACCGGCACCACCTCTGATCCTGTGAGCTAAAGCTAGCAGTCGCTGATATATCTACATGATTGTACTGCCTAGGTCACTGGTCACTCGAGGTCTACTGGAATGGTTCGCATAGCGAAGTGAAGCCTGGACTGGAGACGCGGAAGCGAAACGATTTTATTGGCGGGCTTTAGACCAGCCGTCATATGGACTGTCTGGCATGGATGGTCGAACTCCATACCCATGGCCAGGCCGGGAATCGTAAAAGCCTTTTACGATTCCCCGCCCATGGCCATGGCATGGGTAGAAATCGTGGATGTAACCGCTCGATGAAAGCGTGACCCTGGATATTCGCGCCGTCTGCCCTGCAGGTCTACCAGCCGGGAAGTGGTGAGTTGGTTCGTGACATTTCGCGCCAGCAAGAGAGAAACAAAGGATAGAGTAGGAGAAGAATAGCAGTGAACAGACTTGTATTATAATTTATTCTCCGTGTCCTGGGTCGGCGGAGCTCTGAATGCATTCTATGCACGAGTCTACGGTAGGGAAAGTAAGCAACTAACGACTGTTACGTGTTACTTAGTTGGAAGCAGGGAGTCGTGGCTTTTACGACTCCCTGGTTGGAAGAAAGTACCCGTAGTTCCTGTTCGTTGTGGTATGTTATGTAATCGTCTACCACGTAGACCTACCGTGTCCTGTCGCTGCTCATGCCTTGGGCTTGGACTTTATCTCCTCATTTTCCGTGTTGCTAAAATTTCTCTTTTCTCTATAAATATATTCTTTTCATTTCAAGCTCCTTTCCCAAGTATCCCATGTACACTCGGACCTCATTCGCTTCCTTCCCATTGGATCTTTCGAACCTTTCAGTTCATTCGGATTGCGAACAAACACAACCAACCAACCAAGTAAACGAGAGGACTTGAAAGCCCAGGAGCCCTCGCTATACTTTGTTTTTACCTACATGTAGGTCCTGGTCATCATGTGTGTTATTCGAACTGATAGAAACGTCTTTGCGATACAGAAAACATGTGCCCGATATTACGGCGATAATCGTAGATTCTATGCCTAGGCTATGGTTCCTTCCTTCTCTGCTCTGTAGATCTACTGCTCAATGCAAACCGATCCAGCGAGTGGATGCCACGCTGGGCGCTGTGTAGCCCTCACTCAGATCAGATCTGCGAACACCGGGATGTAAACTAGGGACCGGCGGATTCTGCTCGAAAAGATGGCAGATTCTGCTCGAAAAGCAGTGAAATTGGCAGAACCATACAAACCTTATTGCGGGCAATTCCTCGAATCAGTTCTGCTCCATTTTTTTATCCACATACCACACATGCATGAAACCAGGGAGTCGTAAAAGGGCTTTTACGACTCCCTGCATGAAACTAATTACTTACCAGAAAAAGTACCGAATTCTGCCAATTTTTCTGCCGGCAGACCTAACGTAAACTGGTGCAGCCTGCAGGGCGCAGACTTGATTCAAGCGAGCGGACTTCGTTGAGCAGCACTACTTAGTACTTGTAGCAGTCTAGCACTGACACTGACAGTCATGTGCCAGTGCATGTAGATCTAGGGCCTAGGCCTAGGGTACTGTAATAATTAGGGCTCAAACGGTCACGGTTTCACCCCTGACGGTTAAAGGGGAAGTCCGGTGAAAAATTTAAATTTCACAGTCCGTAGAGTTCGGGTCGCTGAGTCGAATGGTCTTTGTCCGAGGAGGCTGCGGCTTATGGTTCGTCAGATACGCCCAATCGAACATGTGCGAATTTGAGCGCGCATCACCCAGATCCAGGTGATGACGTCACAGCGTGCAGCCAGGTAGCCACACCATCTAGTTGTGTACAAAAATGGCCATATTCGGAGCGCGTTCGATTGGGGAACCGTTTGTCGCAGCTTCTTCGGACCAAGACCATTCGATTCAGTGTTACAAACACTACGTACCCTGTGATTTTCAGCTCGGTAAACCTGGAGGTTATACCGTATTTTAGCCGTTTCCGAGTTGGACTTTTCCGTCAGCCCGTCTACCATGCCCATGGTCTACGGCTCTACCGTCTACGCGCTCTGCGCTGCGTGCATGTAGTGCGTGCAGTGTGTTATCTAGCTGTAGTGCAGTCAACAAACTCATGTCACAACTGACACAAGACTCAGAAAACTAGTCAACACACGTACTTGTCATACACTCGACTCGTATCAGTCGTATTGTACAGTCACGTAGTCAGAGAACGTGCGTTTCTCCTTGCCGGTGCCGGTGATTGTGCTTTGAGAAAGAAAATTATTTTTAGTTTTCCGCTCCCGACTCATTATTTTATGCTACAGCGATGAGTGCACAACCGTGACAAGTGACAAAACAGCGAACAGCTCCCGGACCTAGAACTTTCAGATTCCATAGCGTTGCGAGCGAAGAGTCGTGCCCGTGGTTCAAAGAGCCTGCACTGTTCTCCAATTGAGTAGTCCGAAATATTCCAAGTTCGCACCAAAACATCACCATGTGGCAGGCTACTGGAGTCTAAGCGAATCTAATCGGTATGGAACAACATTTAGAGCACTCGCATCACTCTTCTCCATTTTGGCGACCCTGCTCTCCAGCGATCTGATAATTACATCAGCCTCGTCTGCAATAGCTGCTGCTTCTTCATCAGTCGGAAACTCAGTAGCGCTGACTCTTGACCGGCCCGGCCCGTGCGGCCATTTCTTCAGCTGAATACCGAGGTTCTCAGCCCCAGACCGAACTCATGAAGGTCAGCCATGGCTGCATCCTCACTCTCACAAGGAGTTACAGGTCTTCGGGGTCGCTTGCACCACCTAATATCAGTCACCAAATCATTTGAAATAGCACTGACACTATTGCTTTCACGCACTGCTTTTGACCTAGCTGCACGCTATGACGTTGCAGAGGGTGTGGCGCGGCCGCATGACGTCATGGCGCAGCCCCCGAAACTCAGTTTTTCAAACGGAAATATCTCGAGAACGCTTTGTCGGAGACACGTGGGACCAACACCATTCGACTCAGCGCCCGGAACTCTACCGACCCTGAAATTTAAATTTTTCACCGGACTTCCCCTTTAACTGCTAAGCTAACGGTCGGTTAACCGGTTATAGCCTATAAGCCAGGGCAATCCTGCGGACTCTTTTTTAACCGTATATTTGACTAAACTCGTTCAAAAAAATTACCCTATTCAGTACAACGCACACTTGTACATTCTCTTGCATGCTCATTCATACATACGCTCACACCAAGAGACCAGATATGACCGAGTTGACAGCCAAGAAATTGCGTACGCGTGCGACAGCCCGCGAAAGTGCACACTTTGCAACGACCTGATACTTGAAAAATTGACTGAAAAGTTACTGCGTAACCGTTATCTTTATCGGTTAACCGTTAATTCTTCGTAACCGGTCTGCAACCGGTTAATCGGACTAACCGTTTGAGCCCTAGTAATAATGTCTGGCCTATAGCCGGAGCCTGCCGGACAGTCTCGACTTTGACCTTTTCAGGCGTTTATTATGCATACACACTTTCTATGCCATGGCCACATCGACTTCAATAGGCAACGTTTCCAGTACAGGCGCAAAAGGTCAAAGTCGAGACTGTACCTACAAGTATTAGTTACTTATAAGCAGGGAGTCATAAACATCATAAAAGGGCTTTTACGACTCCCTAGATCCCTGCTTATCATTCAGGGTCCTTTCTTTTCCATTCTTCCGCCGCCATTTTTCCACCATGTGATCACGAGCAAGACATGTAAAATTATGTAGTTGATATGCGGGGCCAATGGGAGCTAGCTACACGGTGTAGTCACCAATGCCAGGCATCTTTTCACCCTGCAGTCAAGGGTCCGACTCAAGGCTATCGCAGTACCGGGCTTGACTTGATGCATATGCCGACATGAGCTGTCGAGCTAAGCTGCCGTGATCATGGTGATCACCAGACAATACGTTCAGCCCGACGACGAACCTTGACCATTGCATTGTAGAAGTCTACGTCCTACACTACAGCACAAGTCATGTAGTCAAGTGGCACGCCTCCGTTTACTTTTAGGACCCCAGTTAGTGTGAACAGGCATAGTGGATTAGTGCCCTAGTGGTGGCCTGCGGATGCGAAGGCTAGTTTGTGTGTTTCTGAACATTCAAGCGATGCCGACGCGGATCCCGCGAATATTATTATTATTAGTTAGTGTGAACTAATTACTTCATAGTCCTACTCGTTCTAGCCGAAAGTAATTCAGTAGCGCACAGTACATTCCCAAAGCACACAAGGCAAGGCCAGGAAGAGTGGAGACATACCGGCATAAGTAAATTACCTTTTAGCAATGCCATCATAAGATAGACAAGAGGGCCACTGCAGATTATCACAATCGAATCGTTGTGGCGTGGTGATGTACAAAATAGTCACGTCGTCGCTTTGTGGCCAGCACCCTGGCTTCAGTGGCTTGGCCCTCACTGGGATTCCGTACTATACCGAGGTGTGAGTGGACAATGTAAGCTCTACAGACTACAGTACAGATATCGCCGGTATGTGTCAGAGTACATGTGCATTGTATGTGGCACATTGTTCTAAATACCATCTGTCTACCTGTATCCCCTGGATTCTTTCTGTTTATTTTTCCCCTATTATAAGAGTTTTCAGATTCAACAAAATCCACATACGTGTATCTCCAGACACTGGGGGTGAATAATGAAGTGTGGTGATGGGGCCCATTACTATTGGGCTCAGCCGACCAGTGTTCACGTCAATACGCAACTTATTCTTTTGCTCACCTAGTAAGATGGTCCATGTAGGCCCTGGTCTCTCTCCCCTTCTCCCATGCATTGTATTTACCAATAGGCAATACTGCAGCCCGCTAGTAGTGTGTGCATGGATGATGAACACGTACGCGCGGGCACGTACATGTGTGCCGCACGGTACGGTGGATATTTACTGCCAATGGCAGTGATTCACCCATACTTGACCGGTGTCCGTTCATGCAGTTGCTTGTAAGACTACTACTACAGTACTAGTACTACAATGTACATTGTACGTGACTTGGAATACTTCGAAGTAGGATTTAGAAGGAACGTAGACACCAAGTCACACCATCTTAGTAACCCTTCACAATGCCAGGTTAGTAACCCTTCACAATGCCAGGTTAGTAACCCTTCACAATCAGGCGCAGAGAAGGACCTGATCTGATGTGTGCTGTTGCCTGAATGTTTGTTGGGTCTGACACAACTACCGACTTCCTTGAGTCACAGTGAGGGAGATGGTAATCTCGAGTCGAGGGGATGCACGTCTTTGCTCGCACTCTTGACAAATCGTGATGCTGTAGAATGCGTTACACAACAGGGGTCTTCCCGGCGAAATCTGCTGAGTCATGCGTCTTTAAAAAGAAATTCCATGGCTCAGTGGGTATGCATTCCCATGATTACAAGTCGTGCACTTCCTATTGCTAATAATGGCCAAGTGGAACGTGCGCACGTGCATGGTGAGTGTGGTCGTTCTAGCACATACATGTACATGTATTGTAGATTGTACTAAGTCTTGTAGTTATTTCGTTACTGGCTTATATCTTTGCAGTACAGTGTCTAGAGTCTAGATTCGATCTAGGCGTAGGAGTCTACATTGTTACTTTAGCATAGCCTGAAGTAGTCGTCTTTCTCCTCCAGAACATGTAACATGGCGTCACATATTCGTTCTTAGCAGGAACCGGAGGTTTTTCCTCTGGTGAGAAGGCAGAATTGCCTGTGCTCTAAACGAATTCAAATAAAAGAAACAAACAAACAAACACCTCACCCTGGCCTTTTGTCGTACTCACTCCTCTCATCTCACCTTGGGTTCTCAGCTGCACCCCCTTCATCATGACTATGATCCTAATACTGTAATAGACAGGCTCTGACCTTCCGCAACATCTCACCGCGGTTACAGTACAATCATGACGTACTATGTGTGTCTAGTGCTCCTACCAGTAGTATGACGTTTGCTGTACATGTACATGTACTGGCATTGGGCTGACAAGACTGCGGCAATAGTGCTGCTACTTGTACACCGCTACTTGGCAGTATTACTCAAGCACACTCATGCACTCAGCACCCTGGCTTTGGGCTTCAGCACCAAGTGAAGAAGGAAGTGCTGAAGTCGAAGACCATGTCGTCAACAACACCAAATCTAGCACAATGACCACTACAGTTGACCTGTTTACAAGTACAACTAGTACCCAAAGTGGTGTTAGTATAATTATTAGCTGTCCAGCTACATGTATATCACTTTCCAGCTACACTGTATACATGTACATGTACATGCACATTGTATGACCGTGTTGTGCGCAACACTATTGTAGTACCCGCTATTGCTAAGTACTAGTAGTGGAGGGGTACGGGTCACCATAAAAACTAATGACTATTTCAATTTCTTATTTGAGGACTTGTGGAGGCAGTTGCACCCTGTACTTGTAGATCTACTTTACTAGCAGAGGCAACACAATGTCATCGTATCTACCACGATGCCAAGATAGTCGTGTTGGTGCCAGAGCCTAGGCCCATGAATGTTCCGTCAGGCATCTGATGTTTTCACGTTCCATATTCTTGCCAGCCAAACGTCGTATCACTCACACGTACATGTACATGTACATGACATTGTAGTTAGCAAGACTGACTCGAACAGAGGGCAGCACTGTAAAAAGCCACTGTTCGTCCATTCTGGACTCTTCAGCGCAGTACGTGACATAATTATACTGTCATGTACACCTATTGTCTTATTGACTGGATGGGTCGCCATTTTTGACACTTTCTACTTTCTACTTGACATTCTGGGATTATGGTCCAGTACCGGATATGGTGGCTTGGCATTCCATGACCGTGGATGGCAAGATCACCCTTATGCATACTGTAGACCACATGTACATTGCACATTTACAATGACAGTACACATCACTGCATCATTCATCGAAGAAGCACGACCTAGGGGATCTTCAACTTTTCAAGTTCAGCACGTAACGACGGAACATCGTTGTTTAGGTGCATTATTAATATCATTATTAGCATACCATTTTATTATTATTATTTATTATTTATTACAACATCTCAAGACTCGGCGGAAACACCGGCCAATGTTACGAGAGTGGGTGATTGCCAACCACGGCGATAAATAGAAATAAGGGGAGGGAAAAAGAAAGAGTAGCAAAACGAACAGCAACAACAACTCCGTAAAGAAAGATAATGTCAAAAAAAACCCATCAATGATCATGTAGATGTACATGTACATGTAAATGGGATAATATTATACTGTACAATCATGTAGTAGGTACTCAGTACTACTGACAGTAGGCGATTTCTTTCATCTCGCGCAAGCCGCCCGCCGCACCGTGCCCAGTCTGTCTCTAGATCTCACATGGTAATCAAACAGCTCGGGTGCAACGGTCGCCATGGCTCACTGGCACTGGCACTGTGGAGAAGCATAGTAATAAAATACAGTGTAGTCACTAGCCATGCATGCCCCCCCCCCTCCCCCCCCCATCGGCCCTTGTACAAAAATAATAATGTATGTTTAATAATATGCACGATCTCGTACGGATCGTGTACATGTACACCTGCCCATGCACTGACATGATGCAGTGGCCATGGTAATCACTAATCACTACACTACACGGGCATGTGTCTTGTGTGCACAGCATACTGGCACAGACTCAGTGCTACCCTGTTTGTAGGGGCCGCTCTTTACTTTAGTTTAGCAGAAGTGTTCAACAAGCACAAGCACTGCACGTGTTCGTTCACTTATCACGTCTTATGTCTTTGCTCCGCATCTTCTGACACCCTCGGTCGAGCGTCTGTATTTCGCTGTTCCTGCGCTGATGACTGGTCGCAATAGTTATTATGGTTGAGATAAGACACCTACTACTACTAACTATTACTTAGAAGGAATGTCAGGTGGCGTTGCCCAGAGAATCACACTACTACATACTACTCAAGAGTAACACAGTTACTGTCATGTACATGTACATTCGAAGTACTTGTATGTGACTCAAGTCAGTTAGTGTGAACTGGGCAAGCAATGCCATGCATGGCATGCCTAGCCAGCACAACCATGGCATGCCTAGCCAGCACCACCATGGCATGCCTAGCCAGCACCACCATGGCATGCCTAGCCAGCACCACCATGGCAAGCCTAGCCAGCACCACCATGGCAAGCCTAGCCAGCACCACCATGCACACGTGAACAGTATACATGTACATGTACTTGGACAATTTCCCGTTCTCCAACCCTGTAGCTGTGTGTTTGACGCCCGTATCGTAAACTATTACTTACTAGAATGGGGGAGATTAGGGTATTTCAGCGTTGAACCCTGCAAGACGCGTTGACCCCATCCTATCGAACAATCGCAGATGCTGCTACTCTTGCTGACAGTCATGTTGCCGTCACGTTCCCATTTCCGTGGTGACTGGTGAGAAAGATCACGTAGCGACATCACGTGACCCCGAGGTATCTTTAACCTCTTCTTCAAGGGCGGGCAAGATGGCAAAGAGGTCTGTCAGATACAATGATTATGCAGTGTATACACACGGTACGGGCAATCACCAACAAATCACGGACAGTTAATGTCATGTGCATGTAGGTAAATGTGCATCAAGACAACAGCATCAGCAGCTCCTGACTGCTCTGCCAGTTGCGACATACAGTAAGATTCAGAGCAAATTACGCGCACGCGTTTGAGCCATGCATACACGGTCACCCTCCCCGGCCGTCTCCACTTCTCCCTGCAAACCGGCTTGGCCTTTGATGCGCGCAACTGTCAGAGCACAAGCAGGAAATGATGGCAGGTATTCGCAGCTCATCTGTTTACTGCGCAATCCTCTTCGTCCCCGCCCTAGCCCTGTCGCCTGTACATGTACACTGTATAATGCTGTATGTACTGTATGTGCTGTATGTGCTGTCTGTACATGTCTGTATGTACCGTCCACAGAATTGTGTAGTTAGTATTGTGATGCACAATACATGTACGTTCATGTATGTAAAGCTGGTGGTGATGGCGCGGAGAAGCAAACCTTATGTTGTGTTAATTTAAAGGGCTGCATCTACCACACAGGTACTAGGTGCTGGCTACTTCTGTATCTCAGTGTTGGACCCACGTAACGGTCGTTTTCGGTGGTCTGCAGGACGGAATAGTGTGATGTCACGCTGCTCCAAGATGCACAGTCATGCACATGTATGCTACGGCTGTGACACATTTACCACCAGTACCCCACTAATACACTATGGCCGTGAATGATTATGTATGTCGATCCCTGGTTGGCTGCAGTGTGATCGTGGCAATGCCTACTTGTACTAGTTGTAGTGGTGGTGATGATTGTGTTGTTGAGAGCGAGTGTAGTGTGTGATCGGCGTGACCGGTTCTAGTACGACCTGGTGCTGGGTGCAATCAGCGGGTGTAATCTGGCACGACTAATACGTTCACTTCTACACAATGTGCTTAGGCCAGGGGAATACGTGACACTTCTCGCCTCCAACCCACGATCTCCACCCTGTTTGCCCATCAACCTGATGAAGATATAGTTAGCATCGCCGACATGTCCTTGGTCGAACCTTGCCTCTCGCTGCCTCCAGCTATACCGCTCGCAAAGGAAAAGCCTTTGGCTGCTTGGCTTAGTCTAGGCCACAAGTCAGCATAAGCCAGCTGGCAAGCCAGCGCCTCCTGCTTTCAACAACGGCACCATTCGAACTTCTAAGCTCAGTCTGTGCGGCAGGCACTAGGAGAAGATTTAACCTAGATGCTCATCCCCAGAGATAATGCGATCCCAGGCAATTTTAATCATACAATATATGTACCACACGTTTTAGAAAGGTATAATGTTATGGCAAAGGGTGTCAGGTACTAAAGTAACATATCAGTTGGCGAAAACTGTCACAACCTTCTACTTCCTATGCTTGTGACTGTATATTGGGCCAATCCCTCGACCAGAGGCATTTCAACACTGGCTGCAGTGATTTGAACACAACAGGCTGAGGTAGTGGCATTGTGGCCGTGTGTTTGTCTCAGCGAAAGCGTCTGCGGCAAAAGGACAAGTCTGAATGCGTGATTCTCTCGTCTCACATCACGACTCGGACTGCACGAGGTGATCTGTGCGATGTGCACAGTACATGGTCTGCACGACATCGACCAATCGCCACGTGCTAACTCTCTTGATTGTGTGAATATCGTAAACGGAAACGGAGGTCCTTCTTTGATCAGTTACGGCGAGATTAATATCGGTAAGCGCTGAGCACGTGCTCCGCGTGAAGATCCATGGCAGTACATGATTGTACATTTTATGACTGTACTCGTTCGGAAGGTGGGTGATCCGTAACGGGCTGCGTGACAGTAGCCCAATGGCAATACACACTACCATCTCCTAGGCTAATGTACCCGCGCTGACCGTAGGTACTTTTCGAGTCCTGCTGTTGAGCTAATCTCAAGTCAAGCGTCCTCGCTTCAGACTTCGGTACACCAGGAGAACATCATCAAGTCAAGTACGGCTGGAGTACTTTACCTGGAGACATACTTACATGACTGTACATCGCCCTCGCGCCCATCATTCGAACATTTTGCAAGACTTTCTGGGCCCTGACCGGTATAACCGCGCCGACTCTAGTGGCAAGTTTTGAGATGATAATTGCTCGCTGACTAGATATAACAGGTTCTTGCACGATGGGAGCGCTAGAACACGTTGCTCTGACGCCAGTATTGCAGTAAAGAAGAAGTTGCTGGTTTCCACACGCTAGATGCTGTATCCAGGCCTTAGAAGATCGGCGTCGGGTGATCGTCACTGCAACGTCTTCAGTATGGACAAGCAGACTAGAACATGCACTTCAGACTACCCTCCAATTGTACCTATTGTAACATACGCGGCTTCGGTTCAGCCTCATGGGCCCTTATTAGTTTCAGGAATGCAGCTCTCGGGAGGAAACGCAGAGGAAACACAAGTAGCAGTGTCACCACCAGCAGCAGCAGCAATGCCAGCACCGCCAGCACCATCGACCATCCCAATTCCTCGTCAGTATGTAATTGTACAACAAGCCTTTCCAGCAATGACATCTCCCTCCTCCTCAAACAACCAAGCTTCCAGTTTCCCTATGTTTGCACAACCCATGACCTTCCAGGCACCAGTAAACGTTGTTTATTCACCACACTACATTGTTACTACATCAACTAGTGCCAGTAGCTCTTCGCCAGTGTTTCCAATTCCTGTTATGCAGCCTCCAGCATCAATAAGCCATGTTGATCACGAAAGAACTAAAAGCGAGTTGTCTTCATCAAATGAAGAAGAAGTTCCATTTTCTCCACGACACAACCCTCAATATGCAGTTGTCCCGCAGCCTGCATTTCATCTCCAGCCAGTAGCTGTTTCCCAGTTTGGCAAAGACCATCCCAAGATGGAAACAAGCTTACAGAGAAAGTCCTCGACTGACTCCGGTGAGTATAGCACAATATCCTTACAATGGTTTCTATTGCGTTTCCTGTTTCGTGTTGTCCTGCTACCAATATCCGACCGCGAGGGAAATGTTTTAGTCATAGTAAACGAGATAACTGACATCAATTGCCCCGTAAACGACCTTCAGTTCGGGATTCCTGTGTTTACGTTCAATAATTTCGTACAGTTGTCTATGTTTCGTAGGCCAGATTCCATAGGCCTTTCACAATAATATAAATGATCAATATGAAGAAGGCATTTGAGAAGAGGGCCATGATGTATTTTGATTAATCCCCATAGGAAGGAGTAGAGCTCACCGGCCATTTACCAAGGGTATGATGCCCAAAGGTATTGCCCCTCTGAACGAGAGAAGGACTGTAACAGCGAGACAGACACCAAACATTGTTCGTCTTTGGAATAACAGTAATCAGTTCTTGTCTATACCTCAATCGAAACTCATTTATTTGGCGCCTCAGTTGTCCAGCCGGATGAGCCAAACACACTTGAAAAGTACCAATTCTTGTGTCAAAGTTTATGCTAGAGGGTGTACGGGAAATACAATGTAGGTCGAGCACAATCATCACTATCGTCTTCACCATGCTATTCTTATACAGTGCACTGCTGAAAGAAACATAGATCTATTATCAATACCAATCTGCCTGACGACTGGGCCCTGGCCACGAAACTCTCATTTGCTGCCATAACCTGGTGTTAGTCATTGTGTCATTTTGTCTCTGACACCAAAAAGAAGTCCCACGGTTCAATAAATCACTCAATACTCATAAGAGCAGAGCACAATGACTCAGTGATTATTTAGTAGACATGGAATCATGCCTGTTTGAAGCGGCCTAGCCAATGCTGTTTTGGTCTTCCTGTTTGAAGCTGACGAATCACTGCCTCACAGACTGTTGGTGATAGAGCTCCTAGGCCCATTTTTGTAATGGCACCTGTGTAATGACTGCTTTCACAATGGCTGCTCTCACTAAACGTCTCCTCCATTCGTATCAGTAACACATGTACATGTACTTTCGCCTTTGCAGATCACAGCTCACTGGACAAATGCCAGGACTTGGACTGCAGCGAGGAGAACCATCCGGCAGCACCCATGGGCGCAGTACAGATTGATGGTGTAGATACCACAGCGGCAGCGGCAGCAGCAGCAACATCTAGCCAAGCAGCTCGCCCAGCCTGGATGAACCGACAAAGGATTCGTTTCACAGTGGACCAGACAGCTCACTTGGAAGACCTATACAAGGTCGAACAATATCCATCTCTGGCCACGAGGAAAGCAACTGCAGCTGCTTTTGGTCTTCCGGAAAAATCTGTTAGGGTGAGTCCCATACTTCAGAGCAGAAACCTTGTGTGTATTGCTGCTTATTGCTGAAATGTGTGTTACAAGTTTCTATTCCCCAAAAGAGCATTCTTATATGCGGGGAGCCCAGTGTTCAATAGTCTGAGCATGTCTAGCTCTGGAAATGGTCATGACCCTATTAAATAGGAAAGCTATTTTTTTTAGTTTACAAATACTTGATGGAGTGACTGGAGTGTCGGCTCCATGTCTGCTTCGTCCCCTTTCCCAATAAATTATTTATATTGGCCCACTGTTGTCACAGGACAAAGTCTGTTCCCATTTCCAAAGGTTGTATTTCAATAACGAGCATCCCCTAGCTTTTGGCATCTTTTATTGCCCAGGGTCTCGGGACACGATTGTTGTTCTCACCCACTAAAACGGTTGAAAACGTCTTCCTCCGAGAAATTGTGACGCAGCGTGTGCATGTACATGTAAGTGAAGTTGATACCCAGGTTCTACCAACGATAACAGTGTGACTGCAGTTTGCTGACGTCTATTTTCGACAGGAAAACACGTTTAAAATACTGTGATCCACTAAATCGGATACCGTATCCCTTTCAGAGGGTCTTGTGTGTAGTTGTGGTTCTAACTTAGTTTTAACGTGATACATAGCATTGGCTGCAAGCATGTAGAATGCTAATATTCTAGATGTCACCTCCGCTGCTAAGGTTGCCAAATGGATCTACTTGAATAATCAACGTAGATGATTTTTGCCACCCATCTTTGTCCCGGATCTTACCAGGGCGAGGTGGTACTAGAAACGAACCTAAGACTTGTGGCGCACCCTCTCTATAATCTGGCTTTGACATTTGAGGGCCATCTCTAAAGAAACACGTACATGCAGATATCAGTACACTCTCGGAAACGTTTTTAGGATGGAAATAAAAGTAAAAGTACTTTTTCGTCTCCATTCCCGAGGAAACAAACCATGGCATAAGATTTGTAAATTAATCTGTCGTGATCAGCATCTCTAGTCTGAAGTCAGCTAATGGTTGAAAGTTACTTAGTACTGCAGTGCATGTACATGTATGTACGAAAACCTAGTGCTTGTTTTAGTATGAGTGCTTTCCGCTACACGTCCAGAAATGGGGTGTTGCCATGGTTCCGGCGCAATCTGCTGATATTATTATTATTCACTAGCCCTTGGCGGATTATGTTCGGTAAATTGCTGAATTATGCTTTCCATTATGCCCAAATTATGCCAGTGATTATGCTACGTTATGCTGGAATTATGCCGATGATGGTGCTATGCTATGCTGCGGTCCAATCTAATGGTATGGTGAACTCAGTAGATACAGCCCTTGGCGGGTTATGCTAGTTAAATTGCTGAATTATGCTTTCCATTATGCCCAAAGTATGCCAGTGAGTATGCCAGTGATTATGCTCAAATTATGCCAATGATGGTGCTATACTGTACCCTTGCACTCTTGTTGCACTTTGCAACGTTACAATGACTCTGGCACCATGACAGCACGGCTTGTAGGGGGTAACATTCACCAGGTTATTTCCTATAACATGCCTAAAAGAATTAAAATATGCCTGGAGCATTGATCTTCAGCCAGCATCGTAAGGTTATGCCGACCGTCTGGTCTCAGAAGTCCTTTTATCCCAGGGCATAATGTTAAGAGAAAATCCGAAGATTATGCCAGAAAATATGCCAGCATAATCCGCCAAGGGCTATTATTTGTAACTTGCTAATCCCTACCCTTTTGTGTACGTGCTTTTCTTTTCTTTTTTCTCTTCTTCCGTGGTTGGTCTCACCCTCTCCTCAATTCAATTGGATGTCTTGACATGCTACGAGGTGCAGAAATAAATAAATAAATAATATTCACTGGTTTGAGGGAAAGACGCAAAAGGGAAATAGTATTATTATTATTTACTTTTGAATAGGGCAATCCCCACAGGCCTTCTTACAGGGTACCCTATGTGATAACCAAGGATACAACAAGACATTGGGAAATTAGAGGCCACGTGCCACGTACTGCTCTTTTCTGTCGGAAACTCAACACTTGCAAGCCAGATATGAAAGAAAGAAAGAACAAATCATCAGTCACACAACCAGCAATAGCAATAGCAATGGCAATGGCAAGGTCCCTGGTTCGAGTCCTGGTTGTGTGACTGATGATTTTTTTTCTTTCTTTCATATCTGGCTTGCAAGTGTTGAGTTTCGGAGAGAAAAGAGCAGTACGTGGCATGTGGCCTCTAATTTCCCAATACTTTGAAATTCTCCGTGAAGTCCATATTTGAAATTGCAACAAGACATGTTCGGTAATCCCCGAATTCGAAGAAGCCTAGAATCGATCAGTGCAAACCGGAATCAGCGTGTGTGTTTTCCTACTCCCTTAATCTTGGCAATTATATTTCACTCTGTATTCAGTGGTGGTGCAAAAAACTTTCGAAATTTAAGAGACCCATGTATACAATCATGCACATGTACCTGATCATGTAACTGATCATGTACCCGATCATGTAACTCTTCTACTAATATCCAAGTACACGTGCATGTACATGTACATGTACATGATGTACACCATTGTACATGACGCAGGGCCGCCGGAACCGGTCCGGTTGGTCAGGTGACTCAGGTTATCACTGGACCAACATCGTAGCCACCAAGACATGTTCCGTGCTATGGAGGGCAAGTGGACCCGCCATATCATACACAAAGTATGAAAGGCGCTGAAACTTCAGGACCAATCAAAAACAGCTTCGGACGGTACTGCATGTACATGATGTGATGACATTGCTTACCACTGAGTTCTTACTCTGTCTCGATGTTGCACCTGCGTGGGCGTTTTTAAATCAATTTTTGTCTGCAGGTATGGTTTCAAAACAAGCGAGCCAGGGAGAAGCTTTTACCGGGAGCCACCGGCGCACGAATGCCTGCTCCAGTTTCAAGCAGTGGTTCTGGCATGACGGCTGCGACTCTTTCCACCACCACCTCTGAAAAACCGGTTCTCTCGGCAACAGGACAGCCCATGCCACCACTCTCCCCTACTAGTACCTCGCCCACTACTCCTCCGGCGACAAAGCCAGCCAGCTAGCACTATAGTATAGCTTGTTTTAGCACACCACCGAAGAACAATACGTCGCAGTATGCTAAATCCTCCCCACTCTACTGAACCTATGACAATTAGAAACATTATTCACAACCCCGACAGCTATTATTAACGTGACGCAGAGGTCCACCGAGACACTAGCATCATCATCATAATAGTCGGACATTAGCTCGCCCGCATTCAGCGGACCTAGCAGGCCCACAGCTGTAGTGACTGTAGTGACAGATCCCACCCACTGATGATCATGATCCACCCAGCCCGGTGTGGTCCAGGAAGTCAGGAAGAATACGCCCTGATAGCTCAGCTTTGGCCACTTTGTTACAAGAATGAGACACGCTGTGTTGTCGATGATCAAAGATCCTAGGTGTGAGAAGGGTGCGCTTTTCAAAACTGTGATCGTGCACAGGAGCTCCTCTACTTTCCCATTGTTGCTAGTTATGGCCAGCTTTGAAGATACGTGTACAAGTATCTTAGCTTGAACTGAGTAGCTTCAAGCAATTAATTCTCAACGGTTCGAAGTGTTCACAATCCAGCTAAAACACGCAAGCTAAATAACTTATGACGCTGCTTAGAAAGTTTTCCAAGTAATCTTTGGACGATTGATATTATCCTTCCAGTCCTGCCCTACAGTGCTAAGACGTGGCCACGATTTAGGCTGGCCGAGCTGACTTGTAGTAATTTCTTGATTCCGTTTTCAAATTGTTGATTCTCTGTTACATATTGAGGTACTACCTATTTCAGTAGTGATATGTGCGTCCCAGTTCTCGCTATCATGACATGTCGAACCGTGACCCATTGTCCTGAAGTAGCACCTCCCGACTGGGGAAGATCATGTACCCCCTGAGTAGCCTTTGGCGGATAAGGCTCGAAAATATTGGCAGATTCTGCTCGAAAAGCAGTTGAACTTGGCAGAGCCGTGCAAACCTTATGGAAGGCATTTCCTTGCTCCTCCATTCCTTTATCCACATACCAAACATGCATGAAATGGTACCAGATTCTGCCAAGTGTTCTGCCTGCATCATCCGCGAAGGGTTACCCCTAAGTGTGTGCTCCGCTGGTGCGGTAGAGACTCGTGCAGTGGCAGACCGAATTAGTCTAGGTCGCTGCTACAGAACTACCGACATGCATGCTAGAACAATATCGGACTGCTGGACCAAGTTCAGAAGCAAGGTTGACTATCATCATGCAGCGTTCACAATCCTGGCAGAGGTGCTAGGTGCTACAGTACAATCATGTAACGTTAGTTAGAGCCAGGTGATAATAATAATATCTTTATTAGGATGACCGATGCATACTCTCTAGACAGTCTTCGCCACCCGATCTGTTGTTCTTACTGTTTATCTCCACTTTTCCACACCATCCGTTAAAGTGCTCTTTCCAGCGAGTCCACTGTTACTAGGCTTATGCCTGTTTTGATTCCCACTATAAATAAAGTACACAACAACATCAGCAACTCGACCACAGTCTGCACAGTGTATATACAAAATATCCTTGCAGTGCCTGATTGCCAGCTGGCAAGACACAAATTCACAAATATGTACATGTACATGTACATGACTTGTACAGTTACATGTATGTGTACATATATATGCAATCAGTGTACGTATACATGTACAGTACCGGTATTACTATTAGGATACTAGTAGTAGTAGTAGTAGTACGTGATTCTTACGCAACTCCAGAGAAGAGGTTCCTTTCATGATGGTATTTGACTCAAGTGCAGAGCACATAGGAATGAATGGTTGCTTGTTTACCAGTATGTCACCCTAGCGAGTTGATACCTACTGCAATGTACATGATTGTATTATGATTGTACTGGTATGCATGTACGAAGCGCGCCTACTGACTGACATAATGGAAAAAATGAAGTCATTGTCATCCAGATAATGAGAAAGCAGTCATTTGTCAATGAATGTTTGGCGAAATTGGTTCCTATTCATCCTTTCAGGCCGGTGCGGATTGGCTTTAAGTGCTCAGGTCCAGGTACAGGTACATGCACCGTGTTTATGGTTTTAAAATATGTGATTTCACAAGCAATAGAACATTGTGTCACCCTCCGGCTAGCTCCTTTCTTTGTTTGAACTCTTCAAGTGACAAAAGTCGAGATGAAACACTCCAAATTGGGTATGACACGAACCCAGGTCCTTAATCACGACACTAATCACGCAGGTGGACGTGAATGTAGACGTGACAATTCTACGTGCTAGTCAAGACTTCAAGATTAAATATTAGTTAATTAATACTGCAATACTACTGCCTGGTCGATGCAGGGAGTACACACGTGCAGTGCTGGCAACTGAAATCCGACCCTCTGAGCGGTGGGTTCACATTCTAGCGGTCTCTGTTTCGTAGTTTTACCATCCCGTGTTGGGTCTTTGCGATGTGAGCGCACCGCTCAGGGGGTCGGATTTCAGTTGCCAGCACAGTACATGTATTTTGTATGTGCCAAAACCTGTTTTAGTACTCCCTGCTTGAAAGTACATGTACGTGAGTCGTGAGTTCATCATGCACGGCTATAATCAGACGCACACAGATCAGATTTCATTCCGCAACTCCAGGAGGCGTCAACAGAACAAAAACAAAGCGCAGTTCTTGAACTACCGGTATTTCGGATTTCACTCCAACATTCAAGAGTGCTTGAAGTCTTTTATTCTCGTGTTGAATTCTTTATTCTCACGATGGCACCATCGCCAATAATAAGAGAAGTGTTGTTGTTGTTGTTTTACTTCAAAGTTGCATTACAAACAGGCGGCCATGCCTTCTTGCATGCATGAGACATACATGTACATGTAGTTATACATCATATTACATGTATGAAGAGAACACTATGTCACAGTGAATGAAGTTCTGACAGTGTCAGTATCCTAGTAATTAATAATTATGGATAACAAGTTAACGACGGAATGGGTTTGCTCCCACACTGGAGCTCGCGCTATTCCGCCGACTTGACTTGACACTTGACTGACTCACGACTGCCATCCAGAGCACACGAGACGTCCATCGAACCTTCGACTCGGCAAACCTGCGAGAAAGCACCACTCCCTGCTCAATACACAGTGTTTCGGGGAATTCACCCATCATCAGTTAATCTTCCTCAGCCTACTCAAGCTCAACTGATGAGGGGTGAATAATTCCCCGAAACACTGTGTATCGAGCAGGGAGTGGTGCTTTCTTGCAGGTTTGCCGAGTCGAAGGTTCGATGGACTTCTCGTGTGCTCTGGATGGCAGTCATGAGTCAGTCAAGTGTCAAGTCAAGTCGGCGGAATAGCGCGAGCTCCAGTGTGGGAGCAAACCCATTCCTAAAAAATCATCGCCGAAGTCGCAACCACTATTTCGTAAAGCTAACAACGCATAACAAAATAGACAGAAGACCAAAACGTTGTTCTAGCTAGCAGCAGATGATGTTAGTGAGAGCATGGATGGCATTGGATGCTGGAAATAATGTATTGTGTTACTAATTTGTGTACTGGTACATCTACGGCCCTACCCGAAATACACGCCCAAGGGTCTACGTGTACATGTATTTCATGCAATAGTACATCGGCATGACTTACATGTACCTTCCACTGCATGCTGTGTGAGTCCAGTTGCAACACCAGGACAACACTCTCGTCAATGACGTCATGGTCATTGAAGACCCGGTTACCATGGCTACCCGGTTACGCTCTGGACATTCCAGAACTGCAGAGTGCAGTGGTTCGACATTGCATATGATGGGCCGGATTGGCGGCAGGATATCACCAGCTTGCTGCCTCCTCCTCCTGTTCCTCTACCTGTTAAACCCCGTCTTCAACTGCGTATGCAAACGATCATACAAAAATTGAGCCAGCACAAGCGAAAAGGGACCTTATCCGTTTTTTGGGCATTTTGAGTTAGCAACGGATTCTTGTAGCCAGAGAACGTATGAATCAGATAAAAAAAACCGAATGAAAATCCATCAACATATAGCAAAGCTACGGACGTTTCAATCAACACTGTTTTCACCAAAACATCGCACATATTCACGAATAATCTTTGAAATGCGTAAATTGCAATAATTTGGCCATAGAAGCCTAACAGAAGCCTTCGAGTCACCAGCAGAAGGGCTGGAGGATACAGTATACACACACTACTGGGCAGGTGGCATAAGTTTCACTGTGATGGAATTTATAGTGCCAAGCGTGACGTCTGATGGGCCATCACGTCCTTCCGTACCACGCAGGCACGCCGCATTTTAGATCTATTAACAAGAATAATAGAATGTTCTGAGGCATGTAGTTTGACACAGCACCAGACTCTAGCAATTATCAGGCTCAAAACGTGTGTTGCAGTACGCAAGTTTGTCATTCCTCCGGCACAGGCGGACACAGCTCATCCTTGTAAGGGTCTGCCACAAACGGCCGGTTATCCTTGAACAGGTACTTCTGGCGTTCTTGTGACAGACCTGCTGGGGGCAACACTTGGGGAAGGCCTGCTGCTCTCACCTGCTCAGGTGTGGTATTCAACAGCTGAACACGGTCAGTCAGCTGATGCATGCAGTCGTCTTCTGCTCCTCACTCCCAGCCGCCATCACGTTGCGCCGCAAGTCCTCGCACACCGGGCAAACATCCATGCGAGCCGTCATGAACTTAATATGCGGCAATGTCTGGTGCCAGATGGAGCGGAACGTCGACAAGGATACAGATTTCTTACCCTCCTTGTGGGAGCAGTCGCAGAAGTCTGCATGCACGGACTTGTACGTTTGTGACGCTGGAAGGAAGATAGGTGGCGTGTCGTCTCTGCCACGGAGTGGCGCAGGATGTGGAATTCCAAACACTTCCGCGTGCCGAGTGATGTACTCCGCGCAGTACTTCACAACAGCAAACTCCAGGACATTGTGTGGCCGTTTGCCTGTGTTGCCGTGCACTAGTGGCACAAGCCCATTCTTCTCCAGGTGGCTTCTGTACCGTTTCAGCCTCTTGCTAGACAGTGCGTACACGTGACGGAACGCACCCACACAAACAGTCAGTCCTTGGAATTTGTAGGTAAAACGCTCCCTCTTGCGCTTCTCTCCACTCTCAAAAACTGTTTCAGGATGCCTCAAAGCTTCAAGAAGGCCCAGGACCACCAGCTCACTCTCGTGCGACTCCATTTCTCTCATGTTCAGGATCGACGTCTCGATGTCAGCTGGGTCAAATTGCTGCAAGCAATTTTTTGAACATCCGCAGTTCTCTTTTTGACGAACAGTGTCGTCCTCCTCTGCCGGCGCAACGGTCGCTTCACAAGCTGCTGCGGAGCTAGCCTGCGGAGGTTTGGGCTCTGCCTTTCCGACATACAGCTCTGCTGCTGCGTCGACATCCACTCGCTGCTGAAGAAAGTGCCGCCGTCGTCAGGTTGAACCGAACGTCACTGGCGTCCGACTCGTCTTCCTCACCAAAAACTTCAGCCTCATCTCTTCCAGGAGAGATTTCAGCGCTTCGTTCACGGTGAAACATTTACGATGGCTCATAGTGAACAGCTACGCCGACCCAAGGACTTAGCAGAAAGCGAAGACGGCAAGACAACTGCGCTGAAACTGTGAAAGCAACTCTTTGTCTTTCCGCTCGCGCGTGCGATTTTATTCAGCGGAGGTGTCGACGTGTCACCTGGTCACGGTCGATCGATTTTGATCGCCGATCGGTGGTACGTGGGTCGATTTAGCCAGGGTTTTCTTCTACAGGAGCTGTAGGATACTGGCTCTCCAATACAAAGAATGACTGAGCTCCAAAGAAGTCGCGTATCGCCAAAAAACGAACAGTTTCAAGTTCGATCCGAACGTGACAGCTGAGAATCAGCTGATTCACTTCAAGTGCGGTTTTCTCAAAATCACGTGCAGCAGGATAAGGTCCCTTTTCGCTTGCGCCGGCTCCAATGTACTTTCGAGATGTGCTGGGCTGCTAGGTCTACGTTATGAGTGGCCTTTGAAGCATGTTCCAGCCACATGTGTTTGTGGAGAGACCTTCTCGGTAACTCATGCCATGTTCTGTCCAATGGGACTGGGAAGCTTTCCCCACAATCCGCCATAACGAGATGAGGGATTCGGTAGCCGACCTGCTTACAGAGGTGTGCAAGTGTGTACTGGTTGAGCCTCGGCTTGCTCCGGTCACTGCATGGTGAAGTGTTCCGAGCAGTCAACACGAATGTTGTGGATGCCGCAAGAGCTGACATAAAGGTGCGAGGTTTCTGGACCAGGGCCCAGGATGTATTTGTGGATGTTCGAGTTTTTCATCCGGACGCTGCGTCATATGCAAAGAAGCCAGTTGATGCCCTTCTCTTCGAACACGAACGGAGAAAGAAGTTGGAATACGCTGAGCGTATCATACATGTCGATCGTAGGTCCTTCACTCCCCTCATCTTCTCCACGACCGGATGTACGTCGCCAGAAACGTTTGTGCGGTATGCTGGCCAGCAATGACAACAAGAAGTATGGAGAAATGATGTGCTATAATAGTTATCCGGACTCGGTTAGCATTCGCTTTGCTAAGAGCTGCCATATTGCGCATCGGTGGCTCCCGCTCGGCATACCACCGTCCAGTCAATCAATGCACTCTGAGAGTTGGCACTTTTATTATTATTACGCACACACTCATGGCCAAGGCCAATCAAGAAGGAGGTGAGGGCGATTATAGCCAGCCATGGCAAAAAAATAAAAAACAAAAAAGAAGAAAGAAAAAGAAGAGCAAATCAGAACAACAACAATAAAAGAAGAGATTGGGCTGCAAATCAAGTTGTATTATTAGGTTTACGGGAAATGGTCCGAGAGATCACGAACAAAGGCAGAAATGTTTTCACATGATTTCAGTTTTTGGGGAAGCGAGTCCCAGAGACAATACCGTACTGGCAATATCTATTGTCGCAGTGAGGCCATGAAGCGTTACATTGGCACATGTTTGCCGCACGCAGGGCGTTACATGCAAAGTCGCACAGGAGCCGTTACACAGGTTTCTATATTGCCGCAGTCCTTTTTTTGCTATTGCAGGACTTCCTGCTGCGTCCAGTTTTGAACTTTTCACCACGCGGTACACGTGCTTTCACAGTTTTCAGCCTTTTTTGCAATGAAAAGATCGCCGCACCCCGCCGGACGCGCGTTACGAACGCAACGAAAATTTGTCGCACTAGCCTGGTCGCGCGTTACGCCGCACCCCCCTGCGTTACGCGTTACGCGGCAACATATATTGCCAGTACGGTAGCTAATGAAAACAGGCGAGCGACTCATTGAGTTATTTCTTGAAATAGGGAATCTTAGTTTATTACGACTTGACGAAGAGGAGTTAAACCAGTTAATTTGAATATGCATTGGGGTCTTCAGATGGATAAATCTACAGCAGAGTCTGTTTTAAATTATGGTTTGTAAAGGACAGGTTTTGCATTGGGAATACAGAATTGTTAATGGGGTGTCAAATGGGAAGCGAAATATCGCTCTCAAAATCCTGCGATGCATTAGTTCAAGCCGCGTAAGCATTCCTGCTCCAGCACGCACTGCACCACACAATGCTACAGTATAAAATTATGGGTAAGATATAGGAGGCGTAGAAAGCCCGACGACATACTAGTGGTAAATGGCTTATGTGACTGTATAGAACCCCAACAGCCGAACTTGCCCGGCGCCCGAGATACTCCAGATGGTGGAACCAACTCATGCCTGAGTCAAAGATGACTTCAAGGTGTTTGCGGTGGCTAACAATAGGGATGGGCGTCCGGTCGTCAGGGAAGTGGAATAGGTACTGGTCGATGTAGGAAAGATCAGAACGCGGATGAGGTGGAATGCACAATATGACAGTCTTTCCAGCATTAGGTCGAAGTTTCCAGAGGCGCATCCATTCAACCACTGAGCGAATTTCCGACTGCAAAGAATTACACGCCATGGGCAGAGAAAGCTCAGATGCCACAAGAGTAGTATCATCGGCGTACAGGGAGGTATTTGGAACGCGAGTTAAGTCATTTACATAGAGCAAGAAGAGAAGAGGACCACGTATTGAGCCCTGTGGCACACCGGAACATGCTTCGAGCGGTTGGGACAGCGAACCTGACACCCTGACCTATTGGACCCGGCAGGATAGGTAGCTTTCGAGCCACCGCAGAACATTGCCACCGATGTTGAAGGTGGCGACTTATGCTGGAATTATGCCAATGATGGTGCTATATTAGGCTGCCGTCCAATCTGATGGTATGGCGAACTCAGTACAAACAGCCCTTGGCGGATTATGCTCGGTAAGTTGCTGCAAGTACCAGCCGTTGATCTACGCCCAGGTAGCTACGTAGATCTACACTGAGTCAACCTGCAGCAGATGGTCAGGTCTACCATGGTCTATATCCACTTGACGACATTCTAAAAGAACGACCCAGAAAGGGCTTCTAAAGAATCAAGATGCTTTGTCATTGGGCGGCAGGTACCGGAAAGCCATCGTCACTACACTAGAAGCCAGTCAGGGACTACTATTGTCGGATTGGGACTTGTGAGAGTGCAGGAAAGGGTATGATCCACTTTTGCGTAACTACATGATTATACGTACAAGATCGAGTATTTTGCTCCTGTTCTTGTAGCAGTTGATCGAGCACTAGTAGTGCACTCTGGTGTGGGGTAGTGCCTTTGCTGTTTGCGTTATACAGAGCTCACTGACTTGTCAGTTTGAGCACTCTGACAAGGCACGCTTGGGCCGGGTCAACTCTGGCTTTGGAAATTTTATTTTTCAATGCTATCAGGTTCGGCCTCATTTTCTCCGTGCTGCGCTGATGAGTCCACAAAGGACGAAACAGTTCTGTCCGCAGATTGAGTGATGGTGCGTACTACCAAGAGTATAAGCCCCCAGGGGGCTACATACTCTTGGTAGGACGGTACATGTACATGTACATGTATGTGGATGCGCGCGCGCGTGTGTGTGTGTGTATGTGTGTGTGTGTGTGTGTGTGTGTGTGTGTGTGTGTGTGTGTGTGCCCGTGGCCGGCTCTGCTCGTTTGAGCGTGCACAAAGCATATAATTATATTATTATGATAGAATAGAATAATGTTGATACCATACCGGTAATTCAGTTTAGCATTGCAAAGAGGCTCGATAGCATGCCTCTTGCCAATTCCTTGCTACATAATCATTACCATATGCATCTAAATAATCTAATTGTTAGAATGTCGACCACCCAACACTCAACAAGCCAAAACAGTAGCAATGATGTATTACGTGCAAGAAGACAAAGATCACCACACTGCACACGTACTTGTACACCATAGCCTATGGCATAGGCATAGCATCGCAGACGTCGACGCTGGTCGCTGGTACAAGTGTGTCACGCCGCTGGGAAACGTCACGGCATATAAAAAAATCAAGGTGGTAGATCTACCGCTCTAAGTAACCATTGCATGATGATGTCTGTGGTTGGACATGGTCAGCATCCCACAGCCCCGCCAGGTACAAAGGTCATGATCGAATTCGCGCGCATTTTTCCAGTGCGGTGGCAGTGGCACGTTCATCACATCAGGCACGTTCACACACATGCCCCGCCATGATGGCAAGTACCATTGCCACTTCAACATGTAGACAACCCCAGGCACTTATCAGTGTTATCACTATCAAATTATCAATCACGCCTAGGCTAACTGTTAGACTGACATGTAGATCTACAGTGTAGATAGCGGGATAGCTACATTGTAACGTTAGCTATCGCGTCACGTTGTAGAGATACCGACCCTATTGGGTTTAGTGCTGAATCCTCACTGAAACTCACTGAAGGCTGCGCAAGGAGAGTTTCAGGAAACCTGATGGGGGCTATTCAAGTACATGACGCCAAAGAAGGAACAGCCTACAATATAGACATTCACCAGGTGCAGCATACCCGCAGTAAGCCAATAGGCGACATGGAGACAAGTCAAGTAAGTAGTTGTTCGAGACAGTATTGGTGAGGCGAACTGACATTGCAGAACGTAGCAAAGTATTATACATGTAACACGACAAATCTAGAAGTTTCCTAGTCCCCGTAAGCATGCAGTGGATCAACCTAGACTGTAATAGCATGTACAAGGTACATGTACTGAAGTAGAACATGAAGATGAGGATGGGCCAGAGGCTACGACTCTGAATCCACATTCTGCAGCGCCAGATGCTTAGCAGGGAGGTCTTTGCGACTTTGGAGGGACTAACGTTACCCAGGACACCCTTGCACCCAGTTTTTTTTGCGGGGGGGGATAAAAGTCGGGAAGCGCTAGCGTCACGATTAGAGCCCTTCTTGGCGTGATGTAGCGGTACGCCGGGTTTTAAAGTGACTACAGGTTATTAGCAGTGTGTGCTGTGGGAGAATGAGGACTGCACTGCCAGGAGAAAGACGCTGAGAGAGAGAGAGGGGGGGGGGGGGGGAGCTGTGTTGCAACTCCGAGTTTCACGTAGTCACATCTCTCCTATCTATCTATCTACCGGTATCTATCTGCCTATTTCCTTACAGCTACAAGTACATGAACATGCAGCTAAGCATGAAACTCAGAATAGCCACAAACTAGCCTTGCTTTCCCTTGTTGTACTGTGAACATACACATAGAAAACAAGAAATCTGTGATATGAGAGAGTGTGGGGTTAGAGTGACACGTTTACGCCAATGGGTCAATGGCAACAAATCAATCCCATAAGTGGCATAAACAGGATCATGTTAGTAGCTTTTCCTAAGAACTCTCCAAGTTAGTAACGGCACAGTTAATTAGTCTTATTAGCACTAATCAACTCATCAACTAGTAATCCACAGCAGCATTCCTTAGCCAGAATGAGATGTTGCTGCAAATCAATCACACTACTACAGTAGTATTGGTTATGACCAGTCCACCACAAGGGCGTCGGAACCGCACCGGCCGGGGCGGCCATGGCCGCCCCACTTTTTCGGCCGTTTTTTTTTTTTTTTTTTTTTTTTTTTTTTAGCACACTGCAGAATCAAAAGTCCATGGCACCAAATGCCTGGGAATGCTTGCAATTGGCTTCAATTTTTGAATTTTTTTCCCGGGGGAGGGTAATGTTTGTCCTCGATCGTAGCATCTTCTTGGTTTTTTGCAGAATCAAAAAGTCTTTCATTGTAGTTACCGTACACTGAAATGGCACCAAATGCCCGGAAATGCTTGCAATTGGCTTTAATTTTTGAAATTTTTTCCTGGGGGAGGACCCCATGGCCGCCCCACTTCCAAAGTCGTTCCGACGCGCCTGCACCAGTCCACCAGTCCACCAGTCCACCAGTCCATAGCAAAATGATCGACTTACACGCAAACACACATAGTGTAGTGTGCAGTGTGTGTGTGTAGTGCAGTGCCGCTCCAAGGGACCAAGTGAACTTGCCCCTACCCCCCCCCCCCGTGTGTGTGTAGTGCAGTGCCGCTCCAAGGGGCCAAGTGAACTTGCCCCTACCCCCCCCCCTCCCCCGTGTGTGTGTGTAGTGCAGTGCCGCTCCAAGGGACCAAGTGAACTTACCCCTACCCCCCCCCCCCCCCCCGTGTGTGTGTGTAGTGCAGTGCCGCTCCAAGGGACCAAGTGAACTTACCCCTACCCCCCCCCCCCCGTGTGTGTGTAGTGCAGTGCCGCTCCAAGGGGCCAAGTGAACTTGCCCCTACCCCCCCCCCCCCCGTGTGTGTGTAGTGCAGTGCCGCTCCAAGGGGCCAAGTGAACTTACCCCTACCCCCCCCCCCCCGTGTGTGTGTAGTGCAGTGCCGCTCCAAGGGACCAAGTGAACTTACCCCTACCCCCCTCCCCCGTGTGTGTGTAGTGCAGTGCCGCTCCAAGGGGCCAAGTGAACTTGCCCCTACCCCCCCCCCCCCCGTGTGTGTGTAGTGCAGTGCCGCTCCAAGGGGCCAAGTGAACTTACCCCTACCCCCCCCCCCGTGTGTGTGTAGTGCAGTGCCGCTCCAAGGGGCCAAGTGAACTTACCCCTACCCCCCCCCCCCCCGTGTGTGTGTAGTGCAGTGCCGCTCCAAGGGACCAAGTGAACTTACCCCTACCCCCCCCCCCCCGTGTGTGTGTAGTGCAGTGCCGCTCCAAGGGGCCAAGTGAACTTACCCCTACCCCCCCCCCCCCCCCCCGTGTGTGTGTAGTGCAGTGCCGCTCCAAGGGACCAAGTGAACTTACCCCCCCCCCCCCGTGTGTGTGTAGTGCAGTGCCGCTCCAAGGGGCCAAGTGAACTTGCCCCTACCCCCCCCCCCCCGTGTGTGTGTAGTGCAGTGCCGCTCCAAGGGGCCAAGTGAACTTGCCCCTACCCCCCCCCCCCCCCCCGCATATCTAGGATCATCAGCTAGCTGGCCCCTACTTCCTAGCACCCACAAGCTACTAGTACTTATGAGTGCACACCTGTACTGTACTGCACGCACGTACATGTAGACACGCACGCACGTACACAAGCATCGTGGAGCACAACACAACTGATGGTCTTAGTTAGCAAGACACAATCACACCACTCCTACCTAATGATTATTTCCAAAGCCGACAAAAGTTGCCAGGCAATGTAAAAACAAAGTCCTAGGGTAAAGTCTAAAGTCTCTTAAGTGGCACTTCATCTGATGACTCCAGCTGCTCCCTGAGTTCAAATAATTGCACAGCAGACGTGCTATTCTAATAACTAACAATAATGCAATATATGCGAGCAACCAATATTAGACAATGGCATAGCTCAGTTAATCATTGTTCCAAATCTAAAACACACGCATGCACATACACACAAACACACACACAGCAGTCTGAAAAGCATGAAGGCACCCACTGAACAAAAAATGGATAAGTTCCTACTAGTTATCACTAACCCTTGATAGTCAGACTTTCCCAAAGAATACAAACAGCACAAAGCTTTGGAAATAATCATTAGGTAGGAGTGGTGTGACTGTGTCTTGCTAAGACCATCAGTTGTGTTGTGCTCCACGATGTTTGTGTACGTGGGTGCATGTGCGTGTGTGTGTGTACATGTCATCCCAGCAGAGACCATTCAACATTTTCTTCAGACTTAGGGCGCGTTTGATTGGTCGGATCCGGAACAGGATCGTTTAGAACAGGGGCGTTTGATTGGTCTGCTCTGGTTTTGGAGTGTTCAGAACATGTTCTGACCACTCCGACCCCCGAGGCTGGAGCAGCCAGAGCATGTTGCAAAGCCCAATGAAAACCTGACAGGACTACGCAATAAGTTTCGTTTTTTGTTTTGATTCGAATGGATTTTTGGCATGTCAGTGATTACGAAAGGGCGTGGTGATGTACATGGAGGTCTACGTGTGATTTTGCACATTACACGGCGGTCCCCACGTCCATGATTGATTTTTTGACTGTCTTCGAAGCTTCTTCTCCGGTTGTAGTTGCCTTTCAAGTTTGTTTTGCCTTTGCATCTTGAGCAACGTAAAAATATTTGAACTCTGTGGAAATTTTGAAGTTCGCGGCAAGACGAGCTATCATGAGCTCTACAATATTTCCGGCAAAAATATTGGCCGTTCTGTTTGATTGGTAACTGGTGTTCTGACTGCTCCAGTGACTCTGATCTGAATCCGGATTCACTAATCAAACATGCCCTTAGTAACTCACGCTTCCTGTGAATACAATAGTTACACGCATGCGTTTACACATACATGTACATGTACATGTATGTCACTATGTGTCTTCTTTCAAACACCTGACTGGTAGGGCTGAACGGATTATGCTGGTTACTCGAGTAACCAATCGTTACAACAAACGATGAGATAATCTTTTGAAAAGGATAAGGAGAACTTCAAACTTCAAAGGATCATTCGGGGAAGTGAACTGCCTGAAAAGAGAGAAAAATGCCAGACCCACCAGGACTCGGACCCGGGGACCCTGCTTGTCATGAGCACTGCTTGTCATGAGCAATGCTGCAACCATCTGAGCTATGAGACCAGGCCGATCCAAGAAGGCGCTGACAAGTTCACTTCCCCCGACTGATCCCTTGAATTTGAAGTTCTCCCAATCCTTAAACAAATTAATCACGTTCTCTCACCTCTGGTAGTACGCTCCAAAAACTGACCATGATTGGTCCCCTGGGGGAGGGAAACGACCCAAGTGCCATCAATATGTAGGGGTGCGCGGATTATGCTCGCACGCACCCGATATTATGCTTTCGGGCATTTCCCGTGGAACTTCGAAAGTATTCTCCCAAAACATCGAAAAAATTCTCCAGAATTCCCCCCAAAAAAAGAACCCCAGCGCGAACCGTGCCTTGCGCATGCTCTTTAGTATGCAAAATGGACGGTCAGGCACGTGATCACTACATGCAGGATCTACATGATTGTACACTACATGTACTAGATCTACATGACTGTACACAGCTACTATCAGGGAGTCGTATAGTCTATACGACTCGACTCCCTGGTTACTATCTACTCAGCTGATCAGGCTGTTATGCGCGCTTGTTCTCTGTTCTCTGAGCCTCTGGCAAGTCAAAATTGACAGAATTCCCCCAAAACTCTTCTGAAGGTCAATGGATCTGGCAAAAGATCGACAGAATTCCCCTAAATTCCCAAAAATTTCTCAACGATAGTATTCCCAAATTATTCCGGGAATAATCCGCGCACCCCTATCAATATGTGGGGCAAATGTTGTGAGCTGCCTTTGGAGCGAAAAAAATTGTCAGCGCCTTCTAGGTTCAGCCTGGTCCCATAGCCCAGATGGTTAGAGCATTGCTCCTGACAAGCAAGGTCCCGGGTTCGAGTCCTGGTGGGTCTGGCATTTGTCATAGTACTGGTGCCTGTATCCAGAGTACAAACCTGCAGCAGATGGCCCAGTGCAGTAGAGTCTACATCCACTTGACATTCTAAAAGAACCATACAGAATCAGGATGCTTTGTTGTTGAGCAGGAGGTACCCCTGAAAGGCACACTTGTCTTTAGAAGACAATCAGGGACTACTATTGTCCGATTGGGACTTGTGAGAGTGCAGGAAAGGGCATGGTCCACTTTTAGTCTTTACACATGGTAACTACATGTACATGTGCGTGTGTCTCTCTGGCTCTGCTGGTTTGAGCATGCACAAGTCTCTGGCTCTGCTGGTTTGAGCATGCACAAGTCTCTGGCTCTGCTGGTTTGAGCATGCACAAGTCTCTGGCTCTGCTGGTTTGAGCATGCACAAGTCTCTGGCTCTGCTGGTTTGAGCATGCACAAGTCTCTGGCTCTGCTGGTTTGAGCATGCACAAGTCTCTGGCTCTGCTGGTTTGAGCATGCACAAGTCTCTGGCTCTGCTGGTTTGAGCATGCACAAGTCTCTGGCTCTGCTGGTTTGAGCATGCACAAGTCTCTGGCTCTGCTGGTTTGAGCATGCACAAGTCTCTGGCTCTGCGGGTTTGAGCATGCACAAGTCTCTGGCTCTGCTGGTTTGAGCATGCACAAGTCTCTGGCTCTGCGGGTTTGAGCATGCACAAGTCTCTGGCTCTGCTGGTTTGAGCATGCACAAGTCTCTGGCTCTGCGGGTTTGAGCATGCACAAGTCTCTGGCTCTGCTGGTTTGAGCATGCACAAGTCTCTGGCTCTGCTGGTTTGAGCATGCACAAGTCTCTGGCTCTGCTGGTTTGAGCATGCACAAGTCTCTGGCTCTGCTGGTTTGAGCATGCACAAGTCTCTGGCTCTGCTGGTTTGAGCATGCACAAGTCTCTGGCTCTGCGGGTTTGAGCATGCACAAGTCTCTGGCTCTGCTGGTTTGAGCATGCACAAGTCTCTGGCTCTGCGGGTTTGAGCATGCACAAGTCTCTGGCTCTGCTGGTTTGAGCATGCACAAGTCTCTGGCTCTGCGGGTTTGAGCATGCACAAGTCTCTGGCTCTGCTGGTTTGAGCATGCACAAGTCTCTGGCTCTGCTGGTTTGAGCATGCACAAGTCTCTGGCTCTGCTGGTTTGAGCATGCACAAGTCTCTGGCTCTGCTGGTTTGAGCATGCACAAGTCTCTGGCTCTGCTGGTTTGAGCATGCACAAGTCTCTGGCTCTGCTGGTTTGAGCATGCACAAGTCTCTGGCTCTGCTGGTTTAAGCATGCACAAGTCTCTGGCTCTGCTGGTTTGAGCATGCACAAGTCTCTGGCTCTGCTGGTTTGAGCATGCACAAGTCTCTGGCTCTGCTGGTTTGAGCATGCACAAGTCTCTGGCTCTGCTGGTTTGAGCATGCACAAAGCCTATACTAGATTTAATCAGCTGGCACATACCGGTCATTCAGTTAGCATTGCAAAGAGGCATGATAGCATACCTCTTGCCAGCCCCTTGCTACATTAGCATAACTATGTATCTAAATTAGAATGTCGACCACCCAACAGGCCAAACAGTGGCAGCAGCAAAGAGACAAAGACCCCACACTACACTCCATTGCTCCGAACGCTACTGCAGTACTGGTGGGAGGACACATTTCAGACACGGAAGTCGTGGGTCATCTGTCAGGTCAGGTCACAGGTGCAAAGGTCCTGGTTGAAAACGTGCGAGCATTTCCAGTGTAAATTCCATCAGGCACGTTTGCACACACGCACCGCCATCAGGACTACGATGTAGTAGCACATGTCAACTCTCTGAAGTCCTAACCGTATCAATCATGCAAAATTGTGCTTTAGGCTATCGACTAAAGACTTAAAAGTGGGTAGCTACTAGCTATCGAGTGACGTGGTGGACATACCAGCGACAGCTATGCATCTGCAAATTCTGTGCAGTTACAGCCGTGCAAGTTGTAACTCACTACAGTCCATTTCAAAACTATAGACGCATGAACTCATACGTACGAGCCGTACGTACTGTAGCGCACGACAGCCGTGAGTTTTGCATGAGTGTTTTCTGGTTTTCAGATGTGTTTTTCAGGTTTTTCTTCGTCGCCGCGGGAAATACAAAAGATGCAAAACACGCAAAGTCGCAAATGAAAAGGTGTGAGGAAAGTCTCAAAAGAAATGAAAGTCTCAAATGAATCTTCTTCTTGCTTGCATTTTCTGAGTGCCTGACTCACTGTAATGGCTTCCAAGGCCCGTAAGAATCTCAGTGATGCCGAGAAAGATACGATTAGTCGTGTTCATTGTTTCTTCGAACAAGAGCTGGATTTTGATTGACGCTTGAGTATCCAAAATCCTCGTCGTCGAACTCACCTTGCAACTGGCGTGAGTGAAACCACTGTCACTCGTTGTGTCAGGCGAAGGGAACAGGGAGGCTCAAATCAAATCAAAAAGAGAAAATATAACTACCATCTCTACTGTATTTCACCCAACAAGATCCAAAACATGCAGAAAAGAAGAGAAAAAAGGCAGGAGGCGTGATGGGATTCGAATGCCCCACACTTAAAGGGGAAGTTAAGGCAAAAATTAAAATTTCACCAGTTGTAGTCTTCGGGGTGCTGAGTCGAATGGTCTTGGTCCGAGAAAGCTGAGACGCTCCCTTCCTACTTGAATCCCAATCGAACTCGCGCACTTCCACCGAAACTGGGTGACTGCGCCCTACTAGATGGGGATTTGTATGCAAAATGTCACTAAAAGCGCCGTTTCGTTCTTATAAAAGCACGGATGACCGCGATTGGCCCATATGTTGTAGTCTTTTGGACGCTGAGTCGACTGGTTTTGGTCCGAAAAGGCTGCGATGCAGCGTTCCTCCTTTATTCCCAATCGAACATGGTTGAACAAGCGGTCACGTGCTCCTGCGTACACCAGTCAGCTGGTCACCGTGCCTGCAGGGTACAACTTACTAGCCTGTTTGACCTTTTTTGGATGCAGTCCTGTCACTCGAGTTGAACCTTGGTGTGAAAGTTCTCGCCTGCTGGCGTGGTGACCAGGTGATTTGGGCACCCAGGAGCACGTGACCGCTTGTTCAACCATGTTCGATTGGGAATAAAGGAGGAACGCTGCATCGCAGCCTTTTCGGACCAAAACCAATCGACTCAGCGTCCAAAAGACTACAACATATGGGCCAATCGCGGTCATCCATGCTTTTATAAGAACGAAATGGCGCTTTTAGTGATATTTTGCATACAAATCCCCATCTAGTAGGGCGCAGTCACCCAGTTTCGGTGGAAGTGCGCGAGTTCGATTGGGATTCAAGTAGGAAGGGAGCGTCTCAGCTTCCTCGGAATACGACCATTCGACTCAGCACCCCGAAGACTACAACTGGTGAAATTTTAATTTTTGCCTTAACTTCCCCTTTTAAGTACTTGTACTGGAAATCACGGATCGAAACCACGAGGATACCAGGACCCGTACAAAAATGCACCCGCGATGGTCTGGGCGCAGCACTGTCTCAGCAGGAGCAAAAATCCAAAACAAACTGGTCAAACCCTTAAAACAAACTGGTCAAACCCTTCAAAACAGAAATTACATGTAAAACCGGAAAACCTGGCCTAAAAATAAACTTCAATTGTAGCGAAAACAAAGTATATAGCCAGAATTGTGAAGCGATGCAGAGACGGAATCTGGAGAAAAACTAAAAATATTTAAATAAATCCCATCGAACACTACGAGTCTATAGTTTTGAAATGGACTGTAGCTTCCGCTTCTACAATGTTGTAGGTTGTTTTGATCCTCAGTGACGTTCTAAAACAAGTGGTGCTTGTAAATACAAAATACGGAAAAAATGTCTAGGTCGCAGCGACGGAAATGGGAAAGCATACCGAAGAAGTACCATCAACCTGGTCCAAGCTGCCTATCGTTGATGCACTGATCATACGTACTTTCTTTTGTAAGCCGGAGGTTGCCAAGACCTGGAATGTACAAAATTGCCCGAGTTGGTAGGTGTGTTTGTATCACCACAATACGGCCTTGGCAGTTATCATCTTCTTCAGCTGCCTTCAATTGGTTTACATAATTGAATGCTTCGAAGTCTGAGTGCTCATGTCATGCTAACAAGCTCCCCGTGTTGTTATTCCTAGCAGCTTCAATTTCGCTATCAACCTCTCTCTCCATCGTCGACAATTATCACAGATTCAACACTCTACACTATCAGCATTGCACTGGGTGCATATGTCTCGAGACGAAATTAGCGGATCAACAACGCTTTGCTGGAGATAAACCGTCCTCAGGAGGACCTTCACGGTACCTGGAAGGGTATAAAAGACGGGATCGCTCACGCCTTTGGGAGAACATAGCAAACAACCTCCTCTTCGATTGACGATTCTCCAAAAAGTATGTGAAATGTACGTGCGCTGGTGCATTTCCACTGGCAAACTGATCCCTCATTACATGATCAGGGCTTGTTCAGCGAAATTCAAGTCGTCTTCCCGCTCGACTCGATCACTCCTGGAGACTCATTCTTGTTCGAGGAGTCTTCTCTTTCACCTACCTTCGTCTTGGCATCGAATACTCGGCGTCAAAAATGAAGCCGGAGTGCCCCTTTAATTTCGAAGGCGACAAAAGTGTTTAGTTGCCAGGCAATGTTACAACAAAATCCTGGGGTGGAACTTCTTAAGTGGCACTGCACCTGAGGATTCCATCTGCTCCAGTTCAAATGATTGCACTCCAGAAGTGCTAATCTAATAACCAGCAACACCGGATATGTGCCAGCAACCGATGCTAGACAACGGCATAGCCCAGTTAAACAGCGTGCCCAGTCAAAAACACGCATAGCAGTCTGACGAGCATGAAGACACCCACTGAACTGAGCAAAATGATGAAAACGTGACCAGTTATCACCAACTCGTGATCAGATTTCCCTGAGAACAAAAATAGCACAAAGCTGCCATTTCACAGTCTAGCTCCTCGCTCTAAATCACTGCACGATCATGGTTGCCAACATGCCGCAACGGTGTGAGAGAGAGAGTGTGTATGTGTGTGTGTGTGTGTGTGTGTGTGTGTGTGTGTTCTATTCTCTTGCGATTTCTCTCTCTTCTCTCTTCTTGTCGTTGTCTCCCGCTTCTGGGAGCGGCGTGTATGCGGTGCAGGCACTCTCTATCCACGTGCACATGTATAACTCAGTCGGGGTTTTTGCAAATGGGCGTTCGGCATCACTCTCAACAAGGACAATGTGGTAAACACCCAACCTTCAAAGAAAAAATGCTAATCAAAATTAAAGACTGCTACACAATTGTGATTTTGTATAGTAGAAACTGCTATGGAAAAATATGACAATAAATTCATCCCTGCATTCATCCCTGCACCGACCGACAACGTTAACGCTGTACAGTACTGTCGGGTAGCGCCGAAGAACGGAGTGCCGAAGAACGGAGTGCCGAAGAACGGAGTGCCGAAGAACGGAGTGCCGAAGAACGGAGTGCCAAAGAACGGAGTGCCAAAAAAACGGAGTGCCAAAGAACGGAGTGCCAAAGAACGGAGTACCAAAGAACGGAGTGCCAAAGAACGACCAGCTTAGATTTTCACCAAGCACAGCATACCAATGTATACACGGTGACTCGACTGTGCATAGACTGCAGGACATGAAAATAAGAACGGTCTAGGCTAGGAGGCTGAGCCCCCCCCCCCCCCCAATTCTTCGGCGACCAACAGTACTGTAGTGTATGTCCAGTCGCAGTGATAGGTATGGCTTGAGAGCAGTGTTGGGCATTTCGAATTCAGCACTAAAACTCTCGTCCAAAACAGAGCTGTGCCGGCGCTTTTCTTGATAATGTTCGGCACCATTCACGCTACAGCAACGCTAGTTCTTTGGAGATCACTACAACAGGTGAAGTTGCAAGAAGCCTCACGACGTCTACAGTCTTTGGGATCATCTCGTAGAAAACGTAAAAAAAAGTATCGTGTCCGTTCCCATAGGGAACACACGACGGCCGCTAACACCCGGTAAACCCCAGCGGCAGACTCAGCACCTAACGGTGGATCAGCTTGTAGTCGTGTACAATTTCAGGTAACATAAAAATCATCACTTCTAGTATAAAAATTTAAAAAGTAAAATTTCAACAAGGGTATGAAGCTGCGCTGCAAAAGAAGCTTACACAGGATATATAATAACAGTGATTATTAATTTTCATGACATGCACCGCCTTGAAATGTTTATACTTTCCGACACGTGCGCGACCTCAAAACACGTGATAAATGATCAACTGAGAGCATTATAGTACTAGTATGTGTGTGTGTGTGTGTGTGTGTGTGTGTGTGTGTGTGTGTGTGTGTGTGTGTGTGTGTGTGTGTGTCCCCTAAACACACGACTAGTGATCAACTGAGTAACATTGCATGTGTGCATGTGTGTGCGTGTGTGTGTGTGTGTGTGTGTGTGTGTGTGTGTGTGTGTGTGTGTGTGTGTGTGTGTGTGTGTGTGTGTGTGTGTGTGTGTGTCCTCTAAACACACATGAGTAGTGATCAACGGAGTACTGGCAATCACCAATAGCTACTACACACAAGGAGCACATGTACAAGTAGCTGCAAACACGGAGGAGCCATATAAAAAGTAGAGAAGCTCTGCGCTCTACTAACATGGCAATGAAACACGAGCATGACTAAACCGGACACAAACACCAACACAAGCGCAGTTTAATACAACGTACTATTCTGGTGGCTGGTCATCAGCAGCTATGAGGCAGCTACAGGGGCAGCAGCAACGGGCTGTCTGTCGTACACGTGGATCTGATACTGAATACCCTTCTCTTCTTGCAGCTCCTGATCGACATTGGGATCACTGAGATAACAGAACAGTACAAGAGTACATACAGACCAGGCAATATATCAATATCGAAAACATAACTACCGTAAAACATGTAATTTTAGGTGCATTAAAACTTCGGTACCAGGGACCTGCCAGGTTTCAGGTGTAATGTAGAATTAGGTGACCAGCGTCCCCTTCATGTACAGTGCATGCTCTAGAGCCTTTAGGTGTAATTTGAATTTGGGTGCCTGGTTTCTCTACCGAAATCACCGAAATTAAAGTTACACCCAAATTACATGTTTTACAGTATATGGCGGCAGTCAGAGGGACCATCCTGTTAGCTCTGAACCTGTACATGTGTGGTATGGCATTCTTTATTTTCCTTCATCAAGATGTAGGCAGTTTTAGCTGCGCCAGAGAGAGAGAGAGAGAGAGAGAGAGCAAGATCATTCAGTCACAACAACTAATTCTAAATTTAGATTTTCTTCTCCGGTAGACTTTTCCGGCTTGTTTCTCCTTCAGAAACAACAAGAGCTCAGCCATCAGCAAGCCAAGAAGAAAACACTTGCTGAACTCTGATTGGCTGAGGGCAATCATTTCAGGTGGGAAGTCCACAGCCAGGGTAGCCTATAAAAGTAATCATTCCAGGAGGGGATGGTGGTCGGGATTTGGGATGGCCAGAATTTTAGAATTTTCTTCTCCGGTAGAATTTTCCGCCTTGTTTCTCCTCGGCAAGCAAGCATAGGAGGAAATGAGGATTTCTCAAGTACTATGGATGCTGCTGATGAGCGCAGCAGTGATGACTTGCGCCATGGAGTAGTCTTCTGGATGCTAAGTCAAATGGTGTTGGTCCGACAGAACTTCAATGCTGTGTGTCCTTATCTTCCCTATTGAATTTGCGCACCTCCACTGATATGGAGAGTGTGTGCGCACCTCCACTGATATGGAGAGTGTGTGCGCACCACTACTAGCACTAGATAGGGATTTATTAAATTGAAACAAGGAAAACGGTGGGGCACAAGTTATGCGTTAGAGTCCACCAACTAAACCAGGTTTTGAATAGTTAGATGTGCACAAGGTAGCACCAGATTGACAACGCATAACTTGTGCCCCACCGTTTTCCTTGTTTCAATTTTAATATTTTCCTTGGCTCACTATCTGAGTACTTAGATATGGATTTGTATGGAAAATCTCACCGACAGTGTTACCGGTATTTAGTTCTTATAGAAGCACGGATGAAGACGAACCTTTCAGAACCTGAAGTATTCTGGGTGCTACATTGAATGCTGTCCGTCTGAGCAGGCTGTGGTGCGTCACTAAACCAATTGAACGTGACCTTACTTCACAAACTTAGGCATAAACTGAATACGTACATCATTCACTACTGACCCAGGTAGTGCTTGCATGCAGTCACTGCTGTCGTATCATGCACAACATGCACCAGTGGCTTAGGGGCCGGGCGTAAACATTGCACTTTTTTGAAGTTTTTTCAACAAACGAAATATTTTAGTTTAGACCCAACCCCTCCCTCCCTCCCCCTCAGAACGTGCAAAATGTCGACATACACTGCCATGTACATGCATTATGCAATAAAAGTTGCAAGTGCGTCACTGCTCCTACGGCCATGTGCACGTATCAATGTTTTCTGAAACGAAATTGATCAACCCCCTCCCACCACCCCATATTTAAGGTCACTGATTCACCACCGCCACATGCAGCTACATGTAGTACACAATCAGCTGATGCATGAATACCGTTAGTGAAATAGGATCATTTTTCAATAGGGAGTGAAGGGCTGAATGGTAGAGCCGCCCCCTCGGATTAATAGTAAGTTACCAATGGATTAGGCACCCAGAAGACTTCAGTTCATGAAAGTTTCATCTTTGTCCGTGTTGCTGCATGGCTGCACTACTTCGCAGTACCTTTTCGTTACCCCCTTTGTTACGCACGCACCCACTGTGTCACCTTGGTACGAGGGTCGATACTACGTTTTGCCTTACGCGTACAATGTCGGTACAGCCACCCTTTGGTCTAGCAGCATTTCAGGAGAAGCATCCACTGTTAGAGATTGGTGATGTGCTCCGATCTGGTGCTCAAACGTCCAAATTTTGCATCCCAGTGACAAACAGAGCAACATGTGATGAGACATTGTGTTGTGGTACAAATGTTGCTGTAGCGGAAGTGCTTGAGGAGAATGACATTGCAGAGGAGTCCGCAGCAGAGCCGTGTGCGTGCACTGTAGACTGTGATGGTGCTACTAGTGACGCAGGTGAACAAGAGTTGCGAGATTGGTTACATACACAAAGTCACCTCAGTGCTGAACAGCATCAGCAGTTACTTGAGTTGCTTTTGGAGTTCCGAGACATCTTTGTCCTGTCTGGAGACTCACTTGGGCTCTGCACTTCATGCACGCATCGCATTAAGACTGGCAGCGCAGCACCTATCAAACAGGCTGCTAGGAGACTGCCTTTCCACAAGAGAGCTGAACTGAAATCCCTGATCGTAAACCTGCTAGAAAAGGGTATCATTAGCGAGTCTGACAGTCCTTGGGCTTCCCCGTTAGTCCTAGTCAAGAAAAAGTATGGGACTTTGAGACTACGTGTGGACTACGGTAAGCTGAATGCGGTAACCGTTCGGGATGCGTACCCCCTACCAAGAATCGACGACACACTCGACGCATTGTGTGGCTGCAAATTCTTCTCCACTATGGATTTGGCAAATGGGTACTACTGGCAGCTAGAGCTCGAGGAAGCAGACCGTCCCAAGAGCGCTTTCGCAACGCCTGTTGGCCTCTACGAGTTCAATGTCTTGCCAATGGGCAAAATCTGAAAAGCAATCGTGGGAGCAACTCGACGGATTGGAGCTGACATTCGCAGATCGAATCAGCCTGAGCACAAAGAGAGACACTGGAGCTGCGTTGGAGGAAGGAAACGGGCAACTCCAGGATCTGTTGCTAGACCACCAAGGTGAGCGGGTTTCAGAGAACGAACACAGTGGCATATTTCCTACCCCTGCAAGACAGTTACACGCCATGAACCTTACCACGGACCATGTCATGGCAAGGCAGTCCACTGCCAAGGAGTTGCCTCAGTTCTCCGGCCATGCCGACGAGTGGCCAGCATTTCTCTTCGTGCTAGAAAACACCACCAGAGAGTGCGGCTTCTCAAACAGTGAGAACTTGGGGCGGGTACAGAAGGCGCTACGCGGAAAGGCCAAGGAAGCCGTGCAGGGAATGATGACTCTCCCCGACAATGTAGGAGAGGATATTTCCATCCTGAGGAAGAGGTTCGGTCGCCCAGATCAGATCGTTCAGAACCTCATCCAGAAGACCAAGTCGTAGAGAGCCATGAAATCGGAGGAGGCCATTGAGGTTCTGACAGAGATCAGCGCCCTGTGCCGCAACCTTGTTGCCACTATGCGCAGTACAAAGTGCACCGGCCACCTGTACAATCCCCAGCTGGTCAAAGAGCGAGTTGGCAAGCTGTCCGGGGGCTTCGGATTCAGTGGGGGAACACGTGCTGAAAACCGGCATAGACCCGCAGCTGCACACCTTCGCTGCCTGGTTGGAACAGAGGGCCAAGGCCCCGTGCCTGGTCGCTCAGCCGATCCCAAGCAATGCCACTCCACGCACAGGCCAGACGCTCACAGTTGTCGAGGCCACCGGGGGTAAGGCCCAAGGTCTCTAGTATAAGCTGCAGTGAGTGAAAGTCCTGAACCAAAGAAAAGTGTAACATGTCCTGAACCAAAGAAAAGTGTAACATGTCCTGAACCAAAGGAAAGTGTAAAAGTCCTGAACCAAAGAAAAGTGTAACATATAATCTGCAATTCTGAAAGACGTTAGAAGTCCTTATACTATAGGCTATACATGTATGTGTGGCTGAACCTACCTGGACACTACATACTGGGGCAGCCAGGCGTCCGTGGAGAGCAGTGACACGTCACAGTCAAAACACTTGTTCAGGCGCGTCAGGTACACTCGCTGACAGTATTCCGACATCAATGCCTCCTGCAAGTACGCATGCAGATACGTACACACACACACACACACACACACACACACACACACACACACACATACACCCCCCCCCCCCCCCCCCACCACACACACACGCACGCAAACACACCCACACACACATACAAACATATGCACGTAAATACACACTTGTATTCGTACTTGCTCCTGTAGCTTCAAACATGGAGGAACCAAGCAAAAGCTGCCAAGCTCTCAGACAAGCGACTGCCACTGCCACATTAACATGTTATTTACGAATCACAATGGCGTCGGAGGGTATCCACTCCTCCCTGTTTCTTTCCTCTTTGAATGCATCCTAGTTAGCGGTGCAGAATGTCACCCCATTGCTAATAATCAGGAAAGGTATCTCATTACAAACGGTTGGAATTCCTTCCCCTCGGCCTGATCGACACTGATTCTGTGGTAACGTGTTCCTTATATTTCCCATAGTAATTTTTACCAACCTGATGTCTGGCAAGCCACCAGAGCTCACTCTCCTCACACCCCACAGCCAGGAACACATGACATGTAGCTAACAGTTGCATACCGTAAAGTCGCAGATAAAAGCCGGGTTTGCATACAAGCACATCGCGGATAGAAGCCTGACAATCACACGGGTCAAACGCATAAGCCTGTCGCGCGTTGAAGCCTGGCTTCTATGCAAGCGCGGATCGGGTAGGTCAAGAGTGCATGCGCTATGTACAGTGCATAGTAAAACTGCCGCCATACCGGTAGTCAGTGGTAGATCTACGCGTGGCAAAATATCAGTGGTGCATATAAGCATGGTTTGCACTAAAGCCTGATGCAGAAAGCGGCTTACATGCTTATAAGCCCGGCTTTTATCCGCGACTTTATGGTAACATAAGAAAACGCGCTGCGCATTAAGTACTTTAACGGCAGTTTGCCAAACCTTTCCTCGGCACGTACATGTAGTTACGTAGTTCTTCATAGTTGCAGACATCACATGACCTGACTTACAGCATACAGTTGGCCACCGCCGATGACGAAGACATTCTCTATCTCCCGCCTGGTCGTGTCCGTTCCCAAGTGTGCCAACGCTTCCCCAAGGTTAGAGAACAAGAGAGCACCATCTGGCTGCTGCCTGTGCAGATCAGAGTATAAAAACAACCAGGCAATCGATAGTGTGCATAATGAGATATGTTTGGACGTCTAAGTCATCTCACCTGTAAGTCATCTCACCTGTAACAACATCCACGCATGCATACATGCACATAGACACAAGGAAGCAGTGGAGGTAGAACGGAACACAATATCAGGCTGTGTTTGCCCGACCACTCATCACCACTCTTTCGTACTCGTTCCTTCAAACTGTTCAAGGGCTCCCTTCACGAATGTGCAGTGGCTACGGGTCCCCCAGCTCTAATGATTTGACCATGAGACTCAAGGTTTGGCGGTCCGTCTCACAGTCTCACGATGAGTTTTCAAGAAAAAAGGAGATTTCGCAGACACAATGCCTGACACAGATGACTATACACTGTCAGTAACAGTGAATTCTCCATGGTCAGTACAGCATGGACATATGGATATACAGTGAATTCTCCATGGTCAGTACAGCATGGACATATGGATATACAGTGAATTCTCCATGGTCAGTACAGCATGGACATATGGATATACAGTGAATTCTCCATGGTCAGTACAGCATGGACATATGGATATACAGTGAATTCTCCATGGTCAGTACAGCATGGACATATGGATATACAGTGAATTCTCCATGGTCAGTACAGCATGGGCATATGGATATACAGTGAATTCTCCATGGTCAGTACAGCATGGACATATGGATATACAGTGAATTCTCCATGGTCAGTACAGCATGGACATATGGATATACAGTGAATTCTCCATGGTCAGTACAGCATGGACATATGGATATACAGTGAATTCTCCATGGTCAGTACAGCATGGACATATGGATATACAGTGAATTCTCCATGGTCAGTACAGCATGGACATATGGATATACAGTGAATTCTCCATGGTCAGTACAGCATGGACATATGGATATACAGTGAATTCTCCATGGTCAGTACAGCATGGGCATATGGATATACAGTGAATTCTCCATGGTCAGTACAGCATGGACATATGGATATACAGTGAATTCTCCATGGTCAGTACAGCATGGACATATGGATATACAGTGAATTCTCCATGGTCAGTACAGCATGGACATATGGATATACAGTGAATTCTCCATGGTCAGTACAGCATGGACATATGGATATACAGTGAATTCTCCATGGTCAGTACAGCATGGACATATGGATATACAGTGAATTCTCCATGGTCAGTACAGCATGGACATATGGATATACAGTGAATTCTCCATGGTCAGTACAGCATGGACATATGGATATACAGTGAATTCTCCATGGTCAGTACAGCATGGACATATGGATATACAGTGAATTCTCCATGGTCAGTACAGCATGGACATATGGATATACAGTGAATTCTCCATGGTCAGTACAGCATGGGCATATGGATATACAGTGAATTCTCCATGGTCAGTACAGCATGGGCATATGGATATACAGTGAATTCTCCATGGTCAGTACAGCATGGACATATGGATATACAGTGAATTCTCCATGGTCAGTACAGCATGGGCATATGGATATACAGTGAATTCTCCATGGTCAGTACAGCATGGACATATGGATATACAGTGAATTCTCCATGGTCAGTACAGCATGGGCATATGGATATACAGTGAATTCTCCATGGTCAGTACAGCATGGACATATGGATATACAGTGAATTCTCCATGGTCAGTACAGCATGGACATATGGATATACAGTGAATTCTCCATGGTCAGTACAGCATGGGCATATGGATATACAGTGAATTCTCCATGGTCAGTACAGCATGGACATATGGATATACAGTGAATTCTCCATGGTCAGTACAGCATGGACATATGGATATACAGTGAATTCTCCATGGTCAGTACAGCATGGACATATGGATATACAGTGAATTCTCCATGGTCAGTACAGCATGGACATATGGATATACAGTGAATTCTCCATGGTCAGTACAGCATGGACATATGGATATACAGTGAATTCTCCATGGTCAGTACAGCATGGGCATATGGATATACAGTGAATTCTCCATGGTCAGTACAGCATGGACATATGGATATACAGTGAATTCTCCATGGTCAGTACAGCATGGACATATGGATATACAGTGAATTCTCCATGGTCAGTACAGCATGGACATATGGATATACAGTGAATTCTCCATGGTCAGTACAGCATGGGCATATGGATATACAGTGAATTCTCCATGGTCAGTACAGCATGGACATATGGATATACAGTGAATTCTCCATGGTCAGTACAGCATGGGCATATGGATATACAGTGAATTCTCCATGGTCAGTACAGCATGGGCATATGGATATACAGTGAATTCTCCATGGTCAGTACAGCATGGGCATATGGATATACAGTGAATTCTCCATGGTCAGTACAGCATGGGCATATGGATATACAGTGAATTCTCCATGGTCAGTACAGCATGGGCATATGGATATACAGTGAATTCTCCATGGTCAGTACAGCATGGACATATGGATATACAGTGAATCCTCCATGGTCAGTACAGCATGGGCATATGGATATACAGTGAAACCTGTCTAAGATGACCGCTCAAGGGACCTTTAAAACACGATCTCTGTTACCAGGTGGTCTCCTTATCCAGGGTCATTTGACTGGAAAAAGCATCCTTGGGTTCTGGTCGCAGTGGTCTTCTGGGACAGGTGGTCGCCTTGCCAGGTTTTACTGTAATAATTATTACCAAGAGTACTCAAGCTCCCAAAAGTGTGTAACTCTGCATAGGGGGGTATCCGACGACGAAAAAACTCACATCACGTGCTTCAGGTACCTTTGGTACTACTACTGTATAACACCTTTATTTCGGTGTAATTTAAATTTCGGTAACTTCGGTACTGGTCCTGGATCACCTAATTTAACATTACACCTAAATTTTCTGAAATACCAAAAATATGTAAACATCATGAAAATCACTGTCAAATTAAAAAAATCAACTTGTATACTGGTATAGTACATGTACATATGTGGAGCCTAGCCGGAGATATTAGAGCAATAGCCGTTTTTTTTTTTTGGTGCCATGCATACCGAATTTATCCTTACACCGAAAGGTCAGGGGTTGGCTTTTAACGAAATTTTACAACACCGAAAATAAGGTGATATACAGTATGTACGACGAAGGATAGCGTAAAAGAGAGCTTCCGTCATAGAGTGCTTTTTTTCTTCTCTTTTGTGCCAACCCCCCCCCCCCCCCCCCCCTCACACTGATAGCGCATCACCCTACTCATGTTTCAATTTTCGTGGGTTTTTCAGTCCACAACCAAAATATGGCCACAAATCTTTCGATTGTTCCGGGTTCTCGCTGCACGCGTACGTTGCATTCTGTGTGACAACTTGACAAGGTGTGGAACACGGAAAAAATGGCTGAACATCCCCGGCTGCATCAAGGACCCACAGCCGGTCGGGATCATCAAGCATTACCTGTCGAAGCTCCACCGAGACGTTGACAAGCTATTTCAGCATGTAGCGCGCTCACCCGGTATGATGCCCTCTCGTGGTTTGCCTTGCTGGCTTTTCAATAGTCCGCTCTCCCATAATAAGTTAGATTCAGTGATGAAGATGATTTCCGAAGCTGCTGGCCTTTCTTTTACCGACACCGACCAACCACTGTCTGCTACGAGCATTACTGACATGAAAGCTGATGAAACACTGGCATTGAAGACGGCAAGATAATCAGGTACAATGTACTGTCATGCTGTACATACACCTTCACCGACTCCGTGATAAAACTGCAAGTGGTCTACCGAAGAAAAGACTCCCATCCAGAGGCACACAGCAGAAACACACTCGCAGCCACACTGATCAGTGATCACTGATCAGTAGGGGTGAAACGAAGGTCTCAAATTCCCATTCGAACCTTCTTTATTAAAACGAACGAAGGTGTCGAAGGATTCTTTTTTAGCATGATCACGGAAACGCTCAAAAATCTTTTAAAAAGGGGGCAGAAAATCAGAACCCAATACAGTCGTCCCTCTCTAATCCGGCACTTTATAATCCAGCACCCTCGATAAACCAGCACAATTTTCAGTAACCAAAATGTCCTCTTCATGTACATTGCAGCAGTAAATCAGATTTGTTAATCCAGCACCCTCCCTAATCCAGCAGATTTTCGTGGCACAAATGGTGCCGGATTATAGAGGGACCACTGTACTTATATTGTATGTGCAATTTGTTTCTGAATCTGGTGGTATCAATGTATCCATTCCAGGTAAGAAAATACTTTGGTCGAGCACACAACTTTAGATAGAGGCAAGGTTTTAACATACTTTTGATAGAGGCCATACCTACTTGTAATACCAAGAGTGCATAAACAACGTTTATGGACTCTTGCTAATACCTGTTTGTGAGTCAATTGTCCATATTTCTGACAATTTAGATCAGTGTACTTGGGATCGTGTACAGACTTGCTAGCCTTGGCTTTTGTGACACAAAGCGACAGGAGTACTGCTCCAGTGTACAGCCAGTTGCATGCTTGAACAATACCAAAATGGACGGAAAAGAGCCATATTGCGTAGTAAATATCAGATGCTTGCCAACTTCATCAAAAAATTGTCAAATCTGGACATGTACTTTTCGCTTATCTGCTCGCATCTACTGGGTGCATTGGTGATTGCGAGGAGAGTGAATAGTCGCTGGGTGAGGAACTTCACCTGCGTCGATGATTCCAGGCCATCGCTGCGCTCCCTCTCGCTGCTGCTGGGAGAGTGAATACTGCAATGGCTTCAGCGATGGACACTTTTATTTTCGATACAAAAAATTAGCCTACACTCGTATCGCTGCTACAACTTTCTCCAGACACCATCACTAGTAGATATCGACGGCAGCTACAGCAAGCTATATTCCTGGTACAAGCAGCATAACTGAGCGAAAACACGATCGAAATAGCAAAACTACTCTCCTACTAGTATCGCAGAGCGCCAAACACTCGACGAATACAATCAAAAAAAGTCATCCATGAGTACACCATGGTAGATCTACACATCATAAACGGGAACACGCTGGTGACTGGAACAGGGCCAGTTCTTCACTGACTTGTCACTTCTTCAGTTCCGGTGCGCACGCGGACCGTGCCCCTACTTGTAGTACAGCATGTCCTAGTACAGTGCATGCATGCAGCACATCGCACAAGATCAATGCATTGATGCATGCACTAAACCCGTGTCGACCTTCGTTCGAATCAAAAACGAAGGTTCGTTTCAAAGGAAAACGAAGGTCCTTCGAACCTTCGACTACTTCGTTTCACCCCTACTGATCACTGATCAAAGGAGTCCAGGAGGAGGCCCGCACTGAGGTGGCTAAACTGAAAGCGTGACAGTCACTACGAAGTCAACAACCCCAAGCTTCCAAAAAGCTCAAGTCACCGGGACTCCAGGCCCAGTTTTCACCGAATGAAACCGTGTTACAAAAGGTGGATGCCGCCTTATCGGTACCCGAGGCTAAAGAGCTCCTAGCTCAGAGTTAGGTTATGTGAGATCTGCAAAAGGCAGAAACAGCTGAAAATCGCAGACTCATTTGATTGGGAAACGATCAGAGTGTACGAGGAGGGCAGCATGGGGGATAGGCTCGCAGATGATAAGCAGATCGCCGAGGCCGCATCCACAGCTCGCCGTCTGCGACAACTTTTAAAGAGCGCGTTCAGCCCGGAACATCATATTCCAGGAATTTGCGTCCAAGCAATTCCGGAGCCAGCAACTTGCAATTTGAGCGAAGACCATCAAGCCACGGACCATTTTGCCAATGGGGACCGAACTCCTGGCAGCGGCCCGCACTGCTGGAATTGCCAGCAGTTGGGCCACATCAGCAGACAGCGCCCACAGTTCAGCCAAGGCAGTGGCTGTCCACCTCAACCTCACTAGATTCGGCAATTCCAGCCTATAGCCGGTGCTCATCCACGCATGGAAGGAGCATGAGTTCCTGGAGTCCGATGACGAGATAAGTGCTTGTGAAAATAGCGTTCATGGGCGAATATTACACAGCATTACATTTTGAGAAAGTATTGGTGCCTCAGATTTTGTTCTATGTGTTATTTGTTACGGCTTTATTTTGGTGTTTGCCCCTCCCCACCCAGCTCACAGTGACCAATAGGCTGTCGAAGTCTGACGTCACTGCTTCTTGACAATGCGTAGTTATTGGGCCAAGTGGTGACAAGAAAAAGTCGTGTCACCTGCGCTTGTCTTGTTTTCAGCGGCAGCAGCATGCAGTGAACACAGCTACAGCATCATTGTTGCTGCTGCTGTTGTTGTTTATCTACACTAGCATTATGACAGTGTAGCTATTGACTAAGAAACGAATAAACTTTTCGAAAGGTTCAAGTACTTTGAAGTACAATGTATACAGAACGTGACAGAAGCCATGTTGGCTGCAATGATACACAACTTACTTCAATGAACGGCTAAGCACAATATTGAGGCGATTAGGCAATGGCCGGTACTTTGTCGGAATGGCGTCCCACGACTTGCGACCCATAATGACGGCATTCTGGCAGCCTGCTCATCAGACACCAGGGCAGAGAAGCAAACAAACAAGCGTCTTGAAAATACGTAGAGGCTACAGGATGAGAATCAACCAGCACACAGTGGATAATATCACGGAAGAGAGTTTCCCTGTCTTAGTTGGTCTAATACAGGTGGAATTTCTTCCGGAACCATTAAAATTTAATGAAATCGGGTTCCGGAAGAAATACAATTCCCACATAACAATGTCTGATCATAGGTTCATTTTTAAAAGACAACATGCTTGGGTGAGAGAATAGAGGGGGGGGGGGGGGGGGGTAGCAGGTAGGCAACCAGGTGAGGAAATAATTATTAGGCCAAGTAAAAAAAAAGCTAGATGATCGTCCCCGTCCGCCCCAGTTTTTGTCAGCGCCCCAAGAAATATTTTATTTTTTAAATCGTGAGTTTTACTATATGGACCACATACTACTAGTATATCACAACGTCAGTATCGATCTGCTGAAGAAAGAAAAAGAAAAAAAGAAAAAAAAAGAAAAAAAGAAAAAAAACCTTGATGTTGTTGTGTACACTGTGTGCATGAGAGGGTAAAAAGTAAAAAAATAAAAATAAAATCCTCCCGCCCTCCCCGATTTTTCCAAAAAAAAAGGACGATCATCTAGTAATTTTTTTTACTCGGCCTTATATTGACACACAATACAAGGACAAACAACCGACGGTACTTTTTTTTACTGAAATGTGGAAGACAAATGACAACAGCGCACCACCTAGATGATACAAAATCAGTGCACGTTGGAAAGTCAACATTGCACGGGTAACGCAATAAGTTCAGCTTGTCTACTTCTGCGAACACACGATGCTGAAACCCAGCAAAAACTCCAACAAGCAATACAGTCGTCCCTCTCTAATCCGGCACTTGTTTATCCAGCACCCTTGCAAACCAGCACACTTTCTGGCAAAACGGATTTTTTCAGTTCATTTTCTACGCTTTAATCCGGCACTTGAATTCTGCCTCCAGCAGCGATTTTCTGCAACAAATCACTCAAACTGTACACAATTCGATTTTCTAATCCAGCAGTTGTACATCGCCTACCATCAGGGAGAATTGTAACATACACAACACATGTAACATACACTTGGGAATATCCTATGCACTCGTATTCCCAAGTGTATGTTATAGATATGCATTCCACGAAGTACTTGGATTGACACAGAAAATCCCTACGTTTTGACGTACGACACAAACATGTACGTTAATAGGTGGGCCGGGTTGGAGGGCAGGATTTTATAATCCAGCACCCTTGTTTATCCAGCAGAAAATGCCGTTGCAAAAGGTGCCGGATTAGAGAGGGACGACTGTACCGGGATCACCCTGCGCACCATACACATGCCCACGGCCAAGGTCATACTCAGAACAAGGGGTACAATCATGTAGTCTCATAGCTGTTAGCACTTCTGTTGAACAAATACAGCTAGCTTGCATATGTCTACAGGGATGAATTTACTGTCATATTTTTGCATAGCAGTTTCTGCTATACGAAATCACAATTGTGTAGCAGTCATTGATTTTGATTATCATTTTTTCTTTGAAGGTAGGGTATTTACCACATTGTCCTTCTTGAGAGTGATGCCTGAAAGCCCATTTGCATAGAAAACGACTGAAGCATACATACCGGTATGCACGCAGATTGAGATTGCCTGCACCACATACATTGCACTGTATGCATGTTACTTGACAGCACAGGCTAGGCATGGATAGTCTGTATGCATCGCAATTTTCTGCGAGTCACGGTGACTTTTGAGTAGCAGTAGATCGATTTTGCATCGCAAACTGCGATGCGATACAGGATAAATTCATCCCTGGTCTAGATTGCCCCCCCCCCCCCCTCTCGACCAATTGTTTGTCAGCTGTCGATAACGAGTCTCCCTAGCATCAAGCACGTGATGATTTTCCTCTCGTGTAAGTTGTTGCCTACAACTTACAGTACAAGCCCGTGAATAACAGACTGTAGTGGAGGTACACAAGCAGTTGCTGCCCTTGCTGTACATAAGCAGGAGTCTGCAACTCAGGGAGAATGAGCCCACGGCGAAGTTTTGTTTGTTTGTGTGATAGTGACTGTCAACTTTGCTACACTTCGCATTTTTGCACCGGTTCGCATAGCCATTTTACCGTATCGCCAAGGCAACGTCTGTTGCACACAGCTGCCTGTCATACAGAAGATGCAAAACACACGCAAAATTCCCATTATCACCTTAGCGATGCGGTGATTTGGCAGTGAACCTATACGGTGTGGTGGGTCATCTTATGATTCATGATTACCTAGACAAAATTTGCTGTGTGAGTGGTTTTATGCAGCATTGATGCGGAGTTGAACACTCCAGGTTATGAATCTGATATAGGAACCGATGATGAAAAAATACAACAGGCAGATGAGCTCGCAGCTAATAGTAGGGATATCAGCGAACACACTGCGCAGGCATGTTGTGCATGAATGATGTCATGCAAAAATCAGTGGCTCGCGTGGTCGACAGAATCGGGTCCAAAACAAAATGGCGACTGGTACCCTCGCGGTGCACGTGCTGTTAAAAATTGGAAAATAGAAAAAAAACTCGCACTTGAGTTTGGCGTACATTCAGTACAACTAACGTTACTAGACTTGCTTGAAGTGTGAGAGAGAGAGAGACAGAGAGAAGGTCAAGCATTTTTGTCTTCTTACCTGATACTGGCGTGGATCTCAAGGAGTTACACTACTACGTCGCTGCTTCAGCTGTCTCGCTGGCGCCTGCAATTAGCTTCGTCAGATTCCGTGACAGCTCTTTCCAGGTATCCTGCTGCTGACCATTGCAGTAGTGTTTTGTCCTCCGCCGTTTGCTGAAGGACCACCTTGCGGAAGCGGATCTGGGTCTTGAGCACTTGGATTTTCCTTGAGCAGAGCAGAATAGCAGCAAGTTTATCAGTTACTTCCGCGGCAGACGACCAGAGTCCGACCTCGCTGATGTCCTTCGTGAGTGCTTCCTTCGTCAGCAAGTCTCGTTTCTCTTTCTCCTCTTTCTGTCTCTGCTTTTCCTGGATGGTCTGGCGATGGTGTGCCTCTACTGCTGCGCAACGCTTGCGGTACAGACCTCTATGCTCAGCGGCACCCTTGAGCGCAGCATTGAACAGCTCATGTCGTCGCTCTGGGGTTTGCTGAGCAAGCCAATTGCTGGTGTTGTTACCACTGAACAAAACTATGCCTTCAATGGCCACAAAAGTGGCATTTGGCTTCTCGTGCTTCATGCGATCCAATGCGCAAATAGTCTCTCGCTGGTAACATGTGTTGTAGCCAGTGATTGGTCTGGTCAAGAGCAGCTGGTGACATGGTGTGGAAATCACCACCCGGCAAGCGGTCTTTCAGCAGACGCTTTGAATATTTCGCAAAGGCTGCTGACAGGAGCTGCAACACTACCAGTGTGCTGGTGTCATGCTCTGACGGGACCAGCAACTCATTGTGGACGTCGTCGACTGTTACTGCCGCGCTGGCAAACGGTCGAGCCGAGCCCTCCAGAAGCCCCGTGGTATCATCCTTCCAGCTCTCGAACGACTGGTACACCTGACTGTTGATACCACTCATGGCAGAGATGCTGTTTATTGTCAGGGTTCGCCATAGTGGGCCAGTCACGAGCTCGTCCAATATTCCAAGAGCTCGGCAACCAGCTATATGGGCGTGGTTGCGGAGGTCATGACGGACGGCAACATGCAGGCGGTTTGGCGTTCCAAACACCTTGCCAGAAAACTCCACTATCTGGTGCCGGAGGAAGTATATGCCTGCTGCGTTGTGGAACACAGTATTGAAACAGTTCCCAACGAAATGGTCTAGGGGCACTATCGTTATTCCTTGGTTAGCGAGAAAGGCTTTAAACTGGGCGTGGTTCCCGGATTGCTCGTTACCGTGGGCTTCGAGAGCCTTACACACAGTCCGCACAAGCCGTACCGTTCCGGATTCACTGCCCTTGCCGCTGCAGCTGCCACTGGTTTTTTCCCACGTCACTAGGCACTGCTGGGCCTGTTCTGCCAAGCCAAAAATGTAATGAAGCCCACAAAAAGGTTGTTCATTTTTGTGGCCTCTGTCCTAGCATCCTCAGGCATCGCCTCCCAATCCTGTACAAACTGGGGCATGATGTCCGGGCTGTTCACGTTCTTCTCCACGATACATCTATCTGTCATCGTGTTCTTAATGTTGGCCAGCAGCTGGTTGCAGACGGGTTTGGTCGTTTCAGCGTTTCGGCAAGTCGTTTCAATGTCCTGAAACATGCTCAGCAACACGTCCATGCTATGCTCAGCCGAGCCAGACTTCATCACGGACAAGCCAACATTTAGAACGTCGCTACCACCTGCGACCTGTGCTCCGTAATATTTCTTGCCCTGCTTGCTTGTGCCGTCTCTGTGCAGAGTGAGGTTCTCCTGTGCTGAGAGCTGTTTTCCGATGTGAGTTAGCGCAAGCTGTTTCGAATCTGCCAGGAAGTCAGGCAATTTTTCAGGACTGGGGAGCCGGTCAATACTATATTATGGAGTCAGGGTGTCGATCACGATCTTGATGACCTCGGATACATGCTTGATGTCGATATTGTGGGATAGCAACTGGACACATAATAACCGGACGGCGTCGATGTACTGAAGTGGCGTCCCTTCCATGGTACGTATGTGTTTTCTCTTGTATGTGCGGCTCGTATCTGCTGATTGCTTGGCTTGTACTAAGTTGTAGTTTGTCTTCTACCTTATTCAGTGCCAGCTTGAGGTTTTTGTTGGTGGCCATGGCTTTCCTGTACTTCTGTTGGTACAGAATTTTTGCACGACACTCAGCCTGCTTCAAGACCATTGTGACAGATAGGCGCCTCCCCAGGGCTGCCTGCTTATCCCCGAGTGAGGCAATAGTGGCTTCTACGGTTTTGATGTGTGCACTTTTCCTGAGCAGCTGCTTAGTCATGTAACGCTTTCTCTGGTACGCTTGCTTTAATTGTTCTCTCTGCTTCTTGCTCTTTTTGTGTTGCACAACGGTGGTTGTCTTCATCTCCTTGAATCCAGGAGCGCTTACCGATGGTGCTCCTTGTGAGATATTCGTGTCGTACCCTTGTGTGTCTGATGCCTTCATCAGTTGTCCCTCGTACCAAGCCTGCAGGAATAGCACAGAGAGCAAACAGAGTATGTCTTCATGCAGTCTACGACTGTTCTTACATCAATTGCACGTACATTTATTTTGTTTCTAAAGCTGGTCAAATTTACTCCTCATGAATTTTCTCTGTGCCATACTGACCACGCATTAACCCTTTGCATGCTGGCCTGTTTCCCCCAGTAATCTGGCTCTCCAGCGCACAGACTCTCCTGGTGGAGTTTGGGCGCACTACACCGAACGGAATTTATTCTCATTCCAGTTCCCTTGGATGGAATTTCATCATCCTGGGCTTGTTGGAAAGATCAGGACCAAGCGAATCCATCCTGGAAGTTCTCAGCTTCATAGCCCCACCAGGGCCACTTCCACGACCTCTCCGAACTGGCCCACCATGCCTCGGAACGAAACAACAACTCAGTCACACATTCTTTCTCAGCTCCTTGCTCAAATTCAACCGATTTTCACAATTCAAACTGCTCCGCAAAGCTGAGATCCACGCGCTTCATTAGATGTCCATAACACATGCGCTGGGCAAAAGGGAAATCCCCTGCTATGCTCCAAAAAACTGCAAAGTCACGAACAAAAAAATCGCGATCGCTCCATGCCGTGATTTCCGTGTTCATTTCATCGCCGCTCGGTCAATCTTTATCCTATCGCGAAGAACTTTATTTATATCTCTGGAAAGCTGAGCTCAATACCTTTCCAACGGTGTGTCGTTTGTCGAGATCGGATGCTTTTTCACAGAGTATCGAAAGTTTGTACACTGGTCTATGCACCACGATACACATCGCAAACCAAAGCGCGTGTATACACGTCATCAGAGAAGCGGCATGGGGTTCAGGCGCATGTATACACGTCATCCGCACGCAAGGGGTTAATCGAGCATTTCATTTCAGTACGGAGTATGACGTGTCTTACCTTGTCAAATTCGAACCCTGTCAGCAGTTTATCCTTGAGATCCTGTCGTGTCGGGGCGTGCCGCAGTCATGGCACATATGCCTTCCTCTGCCAGTACCTGCAGGTGTTCAGGATTGCAATAGAATGCATATTGACTGACTTTCAGCTGCTACAGGTTGCGTTCCATGCGGAACCCCTCATTTTTTACAACACCATTCCACCATCCTTGTACTTCAAGTACATCTACATAATGTTGGAGGCTATTGTTACTTACCTGGAATTTTCTTGAACACTGCCAGGAGTTGTTGTGGGTAGATCTGTACACCGCTGGTGTCCTTGCTTTCCCAGGCTGCATGCCACTTGTTGGAGCAGGAGGGTAGAAAATTGCCTCCTGTCGATCTGCGCACTTTTTACTAGACTGCTCAGCTCTCCCCATTGTGCATGTCGTCAGGTACTTCGAACTCCACAGTGAGGAAAAGCTATTGGGAACGAAGCGTAGGTACTATCCAGATAATCCTTGGTCGAGACACGGTAGATACTGATCAAATCGTAGTCCGAAGACGATCGACGCTTCTCTGGCGCCGTCATCTTTTACTCATGCAGGCTTGTTCTGGACCCTCGTACTGTACATGTTTGGAACCGAGATTTCGCGGGTGCAGGGAGCTGGATGTACCCGGTCAAAGTTCCTGAGATTTCCCAGGCACATTCATTCATCCATCACATGATTCTCTACAAAAAATGACGGTTTTAACGTGGTGACATCATGCGTATCATGACCTTGAGTGCATTTCCTCGCCCAACTGAAAATGGAGACGCACAAAAAGTCGGCGATGAAAAAACCCTCTTGCGCAAGTAAATATGCTCAGCGCCGAGGTTTGTTGTGTTCGTATCACCTCCTTGAGAGTTCGTTTGCCGCCGGACAGTTCAATATTGGGAACCATATCCTAAGAGAGTGTTCTTCTGACCATTTTGTTCTGCTCCTTGACGGCCATTTTTCACTTCAAGAAGACGACTGCCATTTTTTCAAAAATTTGAAAATTCATGAATCAAGCGCTGGCCGGCCAGTCGACCACTTGAGATGCGCACGTGACGCGATGCGCGAAGTGCCTGCGCAGTGTGTTCGCTGATATCCCTACTAATAGAATAAAGATAGGCCAATGGTAGTTGCAAATGAATGCATCGCCAGCAAACAAGACGGAGAATACAATCAGCATCATGCATGTATTGGCCGTACCTTCTCGGGTAGTGTGCGATGTTGTACGGGTAAAGTGCTTCATTTCCTTCCTGCACACACACACACACACACACACACACACACACACACACACACACACACACACACACACACACACACACACACACACCTTGACCTTTGACGCCCATCGCCGGAGGCGATGATAGCAATGCTACGGCAGAAGCCATAGCAACTTGTGCTGGGATTACACCATTCAACAGCTTGCAAGGCTGAAGAATTGACCGTCACTATTCAGCCTGGTCTACACCATACAGCTATTTGGAGTGACATTTTCTGGCCAGTGAATCCCTATTTTTGGTCTTTTCATTTTTTTTTTTTTCCCCGCACACACATCACACCACATACTCCGGCATGCACTGGCTGTTGGTAACCACCCAGGAGAATGAAAGAAAAGTCAGGAAGAGTCTGAGAAAGAGAAGAAAGACGTGTGTGACCATAATCGTCGGGAATCGAACCCGCAATCTATCGATTGGAAATCGCTGCACATACCACTGCACCATATGGGACACACACACACACACACACACACACACACACACACACACACACACATGCACGGTTGATGGGTTATTTTTTTAATCTTTAGTGCTGCATATTATTATGTATTCGGATTTATGTCTGTATCCTGCAGAAAACCTTCTTTCCCATGTGCTTTGTGTTTTTTGAGCATTTGTTGTCCTTAATTTCTCAAAAAATATGCTCCCCATGCATATAACTGAGCTGCAACCTGTTGGCTTGCTTTGCAGAATTGCTGCAGAATACCGAGTGATTCACAGCATTGCTGCAAAGCTCCGGGCAGAATTTCACATAATTTGCCAGAAGCAAATGGTTGCTTATTGGAGATGTCCCTAAACATACATGTATTGCTAAAAAGAGCACCGGGAGAGGGTGGGGGAGGAAGGGAGGTAAGGATAAAAAGGGAAACAGGGATGAATTTACTGTCATATTTTTGCATAGCAGTTTCTGCTATACGAAATCACAATTGTGTAGCAGTCATTGATTTTGATTATCATTTTTTCTTTGAAGGTAGGGTATTTACCACATTGTCCTTCTTGAGAGTGATGCCTGAAAGCCCATTTGCATAGAAAACGACTGAAGCATACATACCGGTATGCACGCAGATTGAGATTGCCTGCACCACATACATTGCACTGTATGCATGTTACTTGACAGCACAGGCTAGGCATGGATAGTCTGTATGCATCGCAATTTTCTGCGAGTCACGGTGACTTTTGAGTAGCAGTAGATCGATTTTGCATCGCAAACTGCGATGCGATACAGGATAAATTCATCCCTGGGAAATGAAAAGCTAAAAAAACAAGAAGTATCCATGGGGAACAGAGCATGTGCATGCTGAGGAGAAAAAAATAAATAATGCAGGTGGAATCCTGATAAATAAAACACCAAATTGCCAGGAAAACGCCTAATTGTCCGGACATTCTAACTAGGAAAACACGTAGCCACAACACAAGATGTACTGGTATGTCAAAGTGCTCACAGTGTCACACAGAGTTGCGATATGCACTATAGACAGACGCCGTGCAATCTGAACTGGCCAGTACAGTCTGCTTCCACACACTGAACTGACTTATGGATGCCAAGAATGCCCGTCGTCAAGGACACTTTACTTGGCGATAGGCATGATGGCTCAATACGGGCGTGAAAGTGATGACGTTAGAATTCCAACGACAAAATTAATAACGATTTTTTTGGATCCACTCTGCCCACAGCAAAGTACATGTACAGGGTGTTGTGAGTAGGCCCCTAGCCACTAGCCACTAGCCACTAGCCCCTAGCCGAGCCCCTAGCCGAGCCCCTAGCCACTAGCCCCTAGCCTAGCCCCTAGCCACTAGCCCCTAGCCTAGCCCCTAGCCCCTAGCCTAGGCCCCTAGCCTAGGCCCTCGTGTCATACACAGGTGTGGGGTTTTTCTGTACCAGGAGTGGGTCCCTGACCAGAAGGGCCCAGTCCAGCCACTACTGACAGATGTTCCACTGGGCTGTGAAGGAAACCAACCAAACGTGTACGGGCCCATACAAACACTGGATCTGAGGGATCTAAGGCCGATTCACAATACAACTTCTTGCGACGCGACATGCGACACCTGCGACAGCGACACACGGTTCACAATCTTTTTCATGTTTGCGACATCCTTATGCACTAGTAGTACTATGCATGTGCACTGAACGTGCAGTGCAAGTGCACTCAGGGTAGAAACAGTACTCCATTTGTGTATGTCGTGCGGTGCATGTCGCAAAAGTTGAACTTTCTTCAACTTCTGCGACAGGTGCCTTGCGACTGCATGCGACAGGCAATTTCATGTCACAACTGTTGCAAATCGTGTGTCGCGTCGAAGAAAGTTGTATTGTGAATCAGCTTTTAAAGTCAGCGTTGTCATGGTTGCAGGCTGGCTGTGACGTAGCACTTTCAAGCTCTATCATGCTCGTTCTAGGATGTCTCTTGTTGAACGAATCCTTGGTTACAGTCATGTGTCGTGTAAAGTCGAATACTATTTTTTTACGATTTCTGTCCCCACATCATTTTTTTAATTCAAGATACATGTATTTCGTAGCTGTACGCTTGCACAGAAACTGTTTCTGCCAGGCTCCTGCGAAGCATGCATGCATCGCGTCCTTGTACATGTAAAAAGTAATACTGTACATGTATCTGATTGAAATGATGGACATACTTCATGTAGTATGATCATATCAGTTGTAGCACAACACACAAGAGCGGTGGAATTGCATCAGTTACTCACGGAAGTCTCCAGGGTAGATTGTTATCCTTGCCAATACCCATTTGAGAGTCAACTGCCACAATAATACTGAAGGACCGAAGAGCCATGCCTGCTGAAATATCAGCAAAAATCAGAACCAACGCAACCAGTGTATCGAGAGCTGCGTACACACGATGGATGGGTTTCGTTCAAACTGTGCCAAAGAAACTAGAAAGTTCATGTAATGGGGCTGGAGTGAAGGAGCAACAGTCTTCCAAGCCACAACGCCGTCAACGGCCTCCCTAGCTGAATCAGTGAATGGCAGTGAAAGGACTCTTACTCCTGAGTCTGACTTGATTTCGAGGACCTACGTAGCTACATGTACCTTGTACCTGCACCTGGCCTGCAGCCATTTCGATTCATTTTCAACCGACCCTTTCGATGAAAAAATCAATATTTCCCGCGTTTTTCACTTTTTGAATGAATATTTAATATTCATTCAAAAAGTGAAAAACGCGGGAAATATTGATACTCGTCACGTCACAAAAACAAGGACGAGTCACGAGACTTCCAAATTCCAATGCCAAATAATTGCCAATGGGGCGGTACGTCGTCGTCGAGTCAAATACAGACTGTACGAGTCGTACTACACTGTACAAATTTTGTAGTACACAGTAATCATGATAATTGGCAAAGTAAATAAACCTCCTTCAACTGCATTTGGCTTCAAGTCTGTACTTTGTAGTCTGAGTGCCAGGTAAGACAAGATACGAGTCGTTGGGAGGGATTGTAAATGCCGGACTGGTCGACTAGACAGTACGAAACTCTGAATGTGACGTGAAACCTGCGGCCCCCTTGCCAGTCCAAGTCGGTGCTCGTTTTCAAATTTTCTGATAGGACGTGGTCGTGGGCACCATTGTCATGGCTGAGTGACTACACTGGCAGTAGAACTGGTAGTTCCATTGTACTCTGATCTGTAGCAATCCGACATGTCTTCAGTCTCTGGAACAGCACTTGTACTTGTACTTGTAGCGGGTTGACAGAGATTTAGAGATTTGACCTACCTGCTTCTCAGAACACGTTCTTTACCAGAATGTTGCTGAGCTGTTACGATTATTTACTAAAGTGAGTGCATCGTTCCAGTGTGAGAATCTAGCCAATGAAGATATTGTGGACAAACGTTCGAAACTGGATGTTGCGAAATAGCACTAGTCAGTTGACTTTTGCTAGGAAGAGCTAGTTTCCACCATCAGTGGACAGTGCTGATTTGAAATTCGTCCCGTGCGTGGTCCAGTTGATGCTGCTATGCGTTCTTTATGTTAGGCAGCTTTTCTGTCCCCAGCCACTAAGCCTTGGGTGTGCATGCCTGCGTCCACCGGCTACTCCACAGCAGTGGTGATTGCCTCACTGCCAGCAGATCACTGGAGCATTAGTTTTGGGCAGAGAGAATCCGAACGGCAGGGAATACAGCTGAGATGACGTCATCTCACTGCTGCAAGTGGCTCGACTGCGGCGAACAGTTCAGTAAGTCATCTCTGCTTGCCAGTCATGTACGCAGCAAACACGTGGACCCGCAACTCAGTGAACTGGCCGGTTGCCTGTGGGAGGGGTGCCGTGTTTATAATCAGCCAAGCACCAACCAATCATGGCTGGCTAGGCATGTTGCCACTCACACCAAGGAGAGGCCATTCAAGTGTCTAATTGAAGCATGTGCTGCGTCGTTTGCTTCGCGAGATGGCTTGGTTAGACACATGCCGTTGCATTTTGGGGATACTCCAGGAGGTACAGCGTCACCCAACACTGCAACTAACACTAGCAGTGGCAGCAAATCCAGCAGTAGCTACAAGCCCAAACCTAAGTACCGCCCTGGCGTGCAATATCTACAGCAGTCGGTCCATGCTCGCCAATGGAGATGGGGTATGTACATGTGTCCGCGCGCGCGCGCGCGTGTGTGTGTATGTCTGTTTGTGTACCTAATGTGTATTGTGCTCACTCGTGTGTTATCGACGGTGTCCAGTGGCATCCAGGCCGATGTACATGTACACTTCCAGTGCTTAACCTCCACATCCCGAAGTCTCTCCCTCCTCTCTCTCTCTCTCTCTCTCTCTCTCTCTCTCTCTCTCTCTCTCCTGCACCCATAGATCAGGTCGTCAAGATAGGATGGCAGCACTGAAAGCACCCATTGGTCTGGATTTCACTCACCACAACTGTGCATGTGATTGTATTTGTGTGTTCACTTGCAGCACTGTGTCATTTTGATAATCCTAACAGCTGCGACTTGAGAACAGTATTGCCCCTTGTCCCCGAAATCAGTTTGTCATTGTGTACGTATGATAAGCTGAGGATGAGCGAGGTATATCTACTTGCTGTGTATATGTGGGTGTGTATGTGTGTGTGTATGTGTGTGTGTGTGTGTATTTGTGCGTGTGTGTGTATGTGTGCGGGTATGTGTATATGTAACATATACAGGTTATGTAGAACAGCTGGTAAAGTGTCCGACATTTGAACGTTCTGCGTCAAGCACTCCCAGAGGTAAGTCATGTGTCTCTTGGTGTTGTGTTTGTTAGCTGCACACTCCGCCATACTGCAGTGGCGGAAAATTGATTCCGATACCTTGTTTCGAGATGTTCAGTGCTAGCTCGGGTTTTCTTGCTCTGCGCATGCTTTTCCAACGTGCACAATGCACCTCAGCATACAGTACCTCTGTCACGGCGTTACATGAACATGCCGTTGCTGAAAGACGTGAGTGAAAACAACGGCGTGCGCGTTTATGGCATCTTCTAGGATCTACGCAGCAAGGCAATACAATGACATTGCTTGTAGTCATGGTGATGTACATGTATAGTGTGAACCATTTTATCAAGGGATCTCCTCTCCTGAAACGACAGTAAATTCATAACCAAAAAATTGAAATTCGACCTCAGACGAATGTTTTCACTATCCAGCAGTAATGCTACCAAATCTTCCTGGTGTCCGAGCAGCATTGCTTTGCACAAAGCACTGGGCCAAAGTTGTCCCTGTGACTTCTACCCTAAACGTTCATTTTCATACAAACAAACAAACAGACAGAAACTGGATTCTGGCATTCTGTCCCCAAGACTGCAGGTGTAACTTGTAACCAAGGGGCAATTCTGGCCGTGGAAAATGTAGTATATACTTCTGTGCGAACACACATGTATGCTTCTAATGGAGGTAGGCAGCACGTCATTGATTTGGAAAGTGTGTGTAAGCGTGTACTAGTATCATGAGAGAAGCACACCATGACACAGAAGCATGATCTGAATAGAAGCCGCTCTCTGCAAAGTACATGTGCAAGTACATGCGAGGCAGGATGCACTGCACAGTGTAGACTGATGATGTTTTGAGTAGAAGCATAACTTGAATAGAAGCATGGTTTGAACCCCGGCTTATACGGCCGTAAGCACCTGCTTTTATACGCGACATTACGGTACTTTACTAAAAGTCTATAACGGTAGCACAATACACGGATAATTGTTGTGCTGTTTGTAGGTGAACTTGCTTTCAATTATAAGAACAACTTTTATAGCAACAAAAAAAACGAGGCAAGTAGTCGTGTGCAAGACCCGGTACATTTTTGTCTGCTGTCGCGTTTTAGCAAACTTTTCCAATCCATTTGACGGGGATGTTATGACGACGGTGCGCGACAAGGCAGCGACCGCCGAACTGCAGCGACTAGGCGTCCGTGTATCCAGCCAAGCATCATCAAGTGCACAAAACACATCAACGGCTGCTGCTACTGTTTGTGAGAGCAGCGGTGCAGCGTCACAACGACAGCCCCTTGCACACAGCGACGCTACTATCACATTGACTGGCAGTGTCCGAGGAACACGGCGTGACGCACTCACAGACGAAGAGTCCGTACTCATTGCGTGGAGTCCCCCAGGATTGTAAGTCTGTACTCTGCGTGTACGTGTGTGTTTTCTTTACGAGGGGGGCGCGGATTTTGCTCTATCTGTGTTGCCTTTTAAAAAAATTGTACTTTCGGTCCAATTTTTATCTTGAACTTGCATCAAGACGTGCAGTGTACAATCGCGGACTTGGACAAATAGCTTTGTCGTCCATCGCAACTTTGGGGGGGGGGGGGGGTGCCAGGAACTGTGCTGTTGCTCACATTCCACTGCCACATAACCTGTGTAGAAAGACTGACCCACAGCTGTAGTGACCTTATCAAATCCAAAGGGGCATTGTAGCAGGGAAACACACCCTGGGGATGGTAGGTTCAACACGATGGAGAGCAAGATCCCTTTATTATTATTTATTATTCTAGCGCAGGTTGATGTTGACCGTTGATGGACCCCGTCAATAGTCAAGATCTTAACTCATGACATTGGAGCCCGCACTTCCTGCTGGCACCGGCACTTGTAGTCCAGTTTGTACAACCTAGGAGTTTCCTGAAAGTAGGAAAACAGTCCATGGATATACCACACTTTGAAGGAAATAGTTCATATCGAAGTTTTCTATTAAAGGAGCTGTCCGGGGTTACGAATACAGTCTGCAACCATGCTGCATCACACGTTGACTTCCGTGTCCTTCTTATTCCAGGTGTGACGATGAATGGCTGCCGTCCACCGGTGCTCCCTATACCAGGGAGATTAGTCGACCATTGTGGTTCACTCACCAGGTGAATACTACTAACAGTGCTGCAAACACAGCCGATGATGTCAAGAACCTAGGCAGACGCAAACACCGGCGGAAAGTCACCGGTCCGTACTGATTTTTTAGGCCCGCTTTTTTTGTAGTTCGTTTTATTCAATGATGATTTCGAGTTATCACTGGTTATTGGTTTCATTCAAAAGTGAAAGTACAGGGCTTTCTTCTTGTCTTTTTTACACCGAGCTATCTGTACATGTATAGTTTCTTTTGATCCTGTCAACTTGGGTTGGGGCGCTTTTTATGGACGGCTTTGATTTCCCTTGCTTTCCAGAAAATGGTGAAATATTTTAATTTCAAGTTAATTTGTGTTGACTGTTGTAGAGTCGTGTTTCTTGCTGTGAGTGCTTTTCTTGTTTGCTCCTAATTTTTCACACAATGGAGTACAGACTCACTGGTATAGTACCATCTTCATTATTTTTCTTATCTCTCTGCTTTAGATCTGACGAGGAAGCATGTGTGAGACCATTTTAGCTACATGTATGTACCGTAGGCTGTTCCACTGTAATTACCGGTATGGTATTCATTTTTGTGGGGGGGGGGGGGTCTCTCTCTCCATGTGTGCTCCAAATTGTTTTGAGTGTTGTTCTATGTGATATCTAATTTTTAAGAGCAACACTGTCCGAGAAATCTATGCAACAGTGCTACGTGTACGGCTTCCGTGTTTGTGGGAGCATGGTGCTGTTTTGTATCACAATGTGACACCACTCGTATTGTACTCGGGTATACATCACTGGCCTTTGGTCAGGAGCCTGGACGGTGGTGCACACAAGGACTTCATGGTCAATATCATAGTTCGTTTAAAGACGCGTTGCTTTTGTGGTGTACGGCATGCAAGGGTCTTTGCCCTATGCAACTGGTTCTGGTATGGGGGTTTATTTGGTTTCGTTGCTTCGAACTGATGAACCACGCCGTGCTTGTAGGTGTTTATGACGGTGCTGTGCAAAGTGCATGTACCTACGCTGCACCGCACGAGTTCTTTCAAATTCCGTAGAGTTTGCCCCTTTGCATCCTGGTTTTGATCGTCGCACTGGAAATCTGCACAAATCCCCCATGCTGGGTCAAGTGTCCACGTTCTTGCAATGAGCGGTTGTGTACCGGTAGCTGTGCCAGTCTTCCTCTGACAAAAGTAATTGTGAAGACATTCAACAAGGAATTGAGAGATTTGTAGTACATGTACTACTGAGCAGTTTTCGAGTTTTACTTGTTAATGTAAATACTTGTAGTTGACAGTTAGTGTGTTCTAGGACTGTTTTGATTTTTCTCTGTTGCCTATTCTGCTGTGGCATGCGTATTAGCACCTCAGTAACCCCGCTCGTTCCTCATTCTTCATACCATTTTGGCCTAAGCGAAGACTAGCCAAGCTTGCTTGGCGATGTCAACGCGAAAAGGCTGATAATAATAACAATAAATTGAGAGATGTAAAGGCGTATCACTGACAAGTTTACAAGCAAACTTTTGAAAGATACTTTGTCCGGCATCATTTTGTGATCTGATTTACCATTCACATGACAGTTGTCTGTCGACAAGTCGGTTTTCTGCATTTCGGCTGTCATTGGGGTCATTTTTTAAATACTCATTAGCAAGACCCTCCCACCTCCCAAGCTTCGGTTGCTGCGGTGTCATGGCGTGTATGCTGTTTGCATCAGGTTCTGACGTGAAATTCACGATGATCTGCCACTTTCCTCTGTCCTCCTTTGCCGATGCCGGGGCAAATGTGCTGGGCGACTCCTAGTATGGGGTTGCACTGTGTCCTTATTGGACTGGGCTTGTATGGTGAGTTCTGCTTGTTCTACCTGCTGCTGCTGGTACTGCTGCTGGTTCAAGTGCCCGGTGTCATCATGGTTAGTTTTAGTCTCCCCTAGATATCTGGAAGTTTTGGGGCGTTTTGATGTACGTTCAGTGTTCCGTATTACTGGCCTGGCCTCTTGGTGTGCTGATTCGACCTTGGAAGTGGATGGCGCAGCCTTCCCTTCCACCATCAGCCTTAACCGTTTCCGCGACCGCGACCTCTTCTGGATCGGCGGGAGCGTTATTCGAACCCTGCGCTGCATTACTGGGCCAGTCTTGCCTTTTATGGCTGGCTTTTTCAGAGTTGTCCTCCTTTCGATTACGGGCACCGTTGGTCCGCCGTCGGGTATGCGTGAGGTTTGGTTCACCAGTGTCTTTCTGTAGATGTCCTTCACGGACTGCATGTGTAGCTCTGCACCGCCGCTGGCATTGTTTAACAAGCCTTCGGAGAAGTCGGCGTCACTGACTTTCTTCTTCACCCTGTCCATGCGCTGGGTCAGCATCGCCGCCTCGTACTGCAGCAGGAACACTTGTCGGCGAAGCTGGACGAACTCGAGGAACGAGCCGCCTGCCGCTGCCTCCCTCTCTTCCTTGTTCCTTTTGTCAAGCTGCGCCTTTAGCATCTGGACTTGCCTGTGCAGCTGTTCCTCCTCCAAGGACTTGTCGTCCACGAGTGCCTGTGCCGTTGCAGCCATATGCTGTGAGCATTTGAGGTTCTCTTGGAGCCGATCACGATGCATCTCTATGTGTTCCCGCCATGCCCGCTCGGACTCAAGCTCGGCGTATTGCCCCTTCACCTCCGCGCTCAGCTTGTCGATTTGAATTTCCTGATCGCTGATACTACGCTGCTGCTCCTTGATCTTAGACTCACAGGATTCCAGCTTGGCTTTGAGCACATCCGAACTCCGCATCAGAGCTTTGATCTGGTAGCAGAACAAGGTTAAACAGGCACACACGCACAAACACCCATGCACGCGCGCACACACACGCACGCACACACACACACACACACACACACACACATGGGTGCACACAACCGTGAAACCCTGCCAGAGGACCCATCTCTTCGAAGCTCACTGCCTTGATTTCTCGCTGGGGAAGTGACGACGATTGTGTCATAGTGTGATTCTGCAATGCCGCGCTGCACTACAGAACCGCTAGCAAGTTGATGAAACCGCATACCTGTTGACGTTTGCCGGTGTACAAGCTACGAGTGCAGGTTTGTGTGTGAACTCTGTTGGCTTCCATTAATTCTACCGTAGTCTGAAAACGGAGCCAGCAGACCAGCTATCTCCTGCTGAATTTGATTCAAGTGTGCATAGTGAGAAAAGCATTAGCATTGCTTGCGTTTCTTGTGCACCGGCGAAGCTCCATAGCCTCGACTTTACGACAGTGTGTTCTGTGCACTGGGTGGACTGCGATCAATGACTTTTGACTATACCTAGGTGTCTGTTCAGTACTGCAGTCTACACGTCCGCATCCTCGCTGCATGAGCACGATATGACTAGCCTGCGCGGCTGAGTTGCACAGAACCGTGGACCAATCATCTCCAATCCGCCCCACCACACGAAAAGGATCAAGGGACGGGGCGTTCTGGCGGGGGTTACGGTACAGTCAGACCTCGCATGACCGAACACGTAGACGTGAGGGAAGCATGCATGTATGTGTATGTATGTATGTATGTATGTATGTATGTATGTGTTTGTGTGTGTGTGTGTGTGTGTGTGTGTGTGTGTCCGTGTATGTTCACCGAGACACAGTCATGTGCATGCATCATACCTCGTCGTTGGCAGTATCCAAGAGCTTGAGATAGTGTTTCTCGCCGTTCTCAGCTGCTTTCTCAAAGTCCTTGGCTTGCGTCTTGAACATGTCGCGCTCCTCCTTGAAATTGTCCAACATAAATTCGTAGGTCTAGAGTTTTCAAACACACGTGCACACACACACACCGTATTCCACCATCTACACTACAGCTCCAGCACACAGTGTGAAATAGTCAACAGATCGAGGAATACCTCAGAGTAGCTCTTTAGTCTTTACTGATTCGTTTCCGTCAACCACCGCACCACAACTGCGCTATCCAGCCGACCTCGACACATTGCCACAGCACACCATCCACAAAGCCACACATCCATTGGTACTCAGTTCCTTCATACAGCAATTTCAGCTTTCGAGTATAACACTCTCATCAGTGAAGGTCTGATATTGTAGAATGGCGAGTAGATAGTGAGAATCACCCTTATTTAACTCTAAACTCTTCTGAAATATGTATAACGCGCTTGCACAAAACCCTCCTTACTCCTCCGAAATATGTATGACACGCTTGCACAAAACCCTCTCCATTCCGTGGAGCCAGCAGGGACAGCCTCGGCGGCATTGTGGTATTTTTTTCACTCACCCTACATCTTCTCTCCAGGTCTTGTTTGTCCTGTCGCATGCTGTTGACTGCCACGCTCGCTTCCTTCAGTTTCTCCAGGTATTCGCTCAACTCCGGGTTGACTGTAACACTTGCGCTCTGTCCATCGCAGTCTTGACTGCCAGCAGCCTAATGATCACGTGCACGAAAAGCACCGTATTCATTAAAGTGCTACATGTAGAACATGCACACGTGACATGGAGGTGGCACTGAAAAGCAAAAAATCACTTTATGCCCAGAGAAGCCAAAGACGGTACAGATCGTGTGTCTCCACACGCATGTGTGAATTTTGACAACATGAATATGGTACGCCTTCGCATTGGATTCAGGAGCAGCTACCGAACCAAACAGGACAATCATGTGGATGTCACATGCTATGTGCACATACACAATATTCCCAATAATAATTGTTGTCATGGTCCTCAATAATCAATATCCTCAACCTACCAAGAGCACAACTGGATCGGTTTGAGTCACCGCGTCGGAAATGTCTTTCATAAGCATCTCGCCTGCCACTCTCAACTTTACTAGTACGCAAGCCATTTTCTCCTCGTCCTGCAGCATACAGAAAGGAGCACAGTCAGTGAGAGGACGTGTAGATATAGAGCTGAAATGTTTCATGCTCCAACACTAAGTTATAACTAACAAGCCTGTTTTTTTCTTGTAGCGGAAGTCAACGTGTACGGTACGGTATGCACATGCGCACTCTTGAGTACAGTCAGACCTCACTTATCCGGTCCTCTTTTATCCGGATCCCTTGCCATCCGGAAGAAAACCGTTGGTTACCGATTTACAGCATTATACCATGCAGACATACAGTACGTGGGTTCGATTATCCGGTTCCCTCGCCTATCCGGATATTTTTGTGGAAAACGGATGTGTGCGGTTATGCGAGGTCTAACTGTAATCACGGTATGAGTTGAATCTCTAACAGGACACAGCGCTTAGCGTTTTAACGGGAAAATCTCCATCGTTGATAACTCAAGAAACCTTACTAGTATGCTATTCCGCACTAGAGAAGTATATAAGATGGGTGTGTGACGGCAGGGTCGTTAAACTAACGATACTTTGTGCCCAGCTAAGTGGCACAAATTTGCTAATCACTTTAAAAACTTTAGACTCGCCACACGTTCAACCCTTACAATACATGACCGTACACGGTCAATGTGTATGAGTTTTTTGCTGGAGAGAGGGAGGTCTTTGTTCTAATTACACCCAGAAGCTGTGGACTGCTGTCCATAGTTAGTAGTTGACATGGCAGTGATTATACTCCAAGTGAGGGTGGTTTGGCACCCAAGCGATGTTGTCCATCACTATCCCCCAGGTAAGCAAACATTTCTCCGCATGTGTTGCTCCTGCCTTTTCGAATAGCAATCAAACAGGCAAAGTGTGCGCATGCATGCAAACTCACCTCTTTAACTCTCTTTTGGTGCGCATTCTTCAGTTCCTGTATCTCCTGTTGAAGCTCCTGGGAACGATGAAGGACAGTTCAATGGACAGAGTACGCCATGATGGAGGGCCTTCCAATAAGAAAGGACACATACAAAACTTACGAAGGAAAGGTGGTAGGTGGTGACTGAATTTAAACAACTGCACACACTCGGATGATCTTTTAAAAATATCAACACATCTACTAGTGCTTACAGTGTAGGCAAACGTTTAAGTGCTAATCATCGCCATCGAGTCGTAAAAGTTGGAATGATGAATACCATGTACTGTGTCAGTAGAGTGGATACACATGCTTGCATGCACGTACCACACACTGAGCAGCCATTCCCACCCGATGGGAGTCTGGCAAGTGCTTGCATGCATGCACCACACACTGAGCAGCCATTCCCACCCGATGGGAGTCTGGCAAGTGACAAAAGACTTCAATTACATAATAATAATGTAGGTGTAAATTGTAGTAGCACAACACCCAGAGTGTATCAATGCTTTGGGCTACGCAGCCCTAACACGTACACGCATAGATTGTACAGTTTGTATTATTAGTTTTGCCCCAGGCCGAGTCAGCCCAGCGTGAGACTACAGTCCATTTCAAAACTATAGACGCGTACCTAGGCAAAAACCGTTATGCCAGCATCTATACCACATAAAATCTGTGATCACTTTGTGCATAATTTTTTCCAAATTGGGCGTCTGTTATCCAATCCTTTAGAAACTATATGAGAGTAATTGTGGAGCGATCCTGAGCAATATTCCGAAAACTATTCTCAAAAAGTTCCAGCCAAATTTGAAATATTTCAAAAACCCTACGCGTCTATAGTTTTGAAATGCACTGTAAGTACACTTATCAACTTCTACTATGAAGTGCGTTTAAACCGACTTTTAGCTCAGTCTGAGTAGAACTCCAGCTCTCAATTTTTTATTGCAAGGGTGGCTGGGCTGGGGACTCGGTGGGAAATGCAACCATGGAGTGTCCATGATGCTCAGTCTGGCATGCGGTGTTGTTTGCATTGTACATCTCGTGGCAAGGTTCATATTGGCCTCCGGAACAGGTTGAAAGCCACTGTGAGCTGGGTTTTATCCTGGGCCAAAATGTGAATAGCTGTAGGCACACCAACTAGGTACATCATAGTCTTCTGATGACTGCATATGCATAGCAACATCACAATTTGAGTAGAGGCATACTGAATTCCTTTCACTAGACTTAGTGTGCAGATACATCAACTACTGTAAAACCGGAAAGTCTAATGAGTCACAAAGTCTAGCGTTTTCACGACCATTTTTTTTTTCGTTATTCGAAGAAAAGTTATCGCGAACCCGGTTTGAGGTGTCTGTGTAAAGATACGCATACAGATGGGTGGCCAGGTAGCCATCGTTAAACTTTCTGCACGTTATCATGCCAAACTTACAAAAACGTTATTTTTGGTCGTTAAACTTTCCGGTTTTACAGTACTGTAGGAGGTGAAAGTGTGACGAGTTTAATAAGTGGAAGTCAGCCAAGAGCGACCGTTGATCCAAATATGCAAAACAACCTATAATGTGCTACCAGGAGTCCACAACCCGACTCTTGGTAGCACAGATATCAAACGTGAGCTATTCTCTGCTATGAGCAAGAGATGACTAATGTAGTGCGAGCCATCTGGTGAACATTCAACAACTCAACACGCCAAGAAATTACGACCCGCTCCGTGTATACGTAAACACGAACTTATCCGCTTTGCATCACCCCACACGTGTACGGCATTTGCACACATTACTACATGCGTAAAATGACTATGGTGTTGCTATTGACAGCCAATGATGGAGAGGAATGTGACGTACCAGAATATCGTCTTCGCACGAGTGCATCCTACAGGCGCATGCCTCCCCAGTCTGAAACACAGCAGCAGCAGCAACAGTAGCAGCAGCAGAAGCAGCATGCAATACACTGCAGTTACAATGGTGAATGCAGTCATACATTGTATCAATAGTGCGAACAATACCTACAAGTAGCTACCTGATGTTACACGCTGCAAAGTGCCATACCCCTCATGATCTCATGATCACACTCCTACCCATGTACTTGTGTGTTGTAATCGTCTCCAGCCACTCACAGGACCCCCAGGACTCACAGGACACCCAGGACACCCAGGACTCACAGGACACACACAGACTGAACTACACGTACATAAGTCTAGGTGTAGGTGACAACTTCAGTAAACGACGTACGCATGCTGCATTTCTGTGTTTCTGTGTACCGGCTGTGCAAACACCATCAAGAATAGATAACAGTCCTATACATCACATCACACGGACAAAGCCTAATTGAGGTGAGTTTTATTTCCAAAAGGTCTTCCGATAAGAGTACAAGGTTATGAATATTGATCACAACTGGCACTTTGTCAGGATACTGCGTCTAGGAGTACGCCGTTTTCCAGGAAACTTTCCCAGCAGCTGTGCTTGACCTCGGGGTAAGGATAGTGGACTGGACTGACCAGCAAAGCACACAGGAAGCAGTCTGCATGCCTACAACACGGAATCAACCGCCCACTGGTGGTGGCAAGCTGCCTCGTTGAGTCAGTTTGTTGGTTGTCGTCGTCAGATGGCGACAACGCAGGGCATCAATCATTAATCGAATTTCAAGGTGATACTTACAGAGTGAATGAGATCTGGGGGGGGGGGGGGGGGGGGGGAGAGAGAGAGAGAGAGAGAGAGAGAGAGAGAGAGAGAGAGAGAGAGAGAGAGAGAGAGAGAGAGAGAGAGAGAGAGAGAGAGAGAGAGAGAGCAGGACCACATCATACAATGCATTCCTTGCACTGCATGGTGGCCAACATTGTAACACTGAGCTTCGCAAATCATGGCGGCAAGCCATTCTAGCATCATTCTCTTTCGAAGAAACAGATGACCACCGGCCACAACTAAGGACCCATTATTTGTATCTCGGATTTTTTCTCCCCCCCCCCCCCCCCCCAACCCCCAACCCTACCGAAAAGGGGGTTGCTTCGGATACCTACACTATACTATAGTCATCGCTTGCCCTCATTGATTTCCGCACAGGTGCATACCGTCATGTAACATTGCATGTATCCGCCGGGCGCCAGCATGTTTGCATGCCTGTTGCTCTTTCCTGACTCACTCTAAGTTTAATGATAGTGAGTTCGGTCTCACCATACTCCTAGTACTAGTGGATTGATGGCCTCTCTTGTGCAATGGTATTATTCCAGAAGTTCTTAAGTATGTCAAAGTAGAAGGTTACTAATCAGAAGAGGCCCTAGAACAGCCTGGCCCTAGAGATGATTATTCTATTATCAGCAACATGATTCTCTTCAGAAATGTGTGTGTGTGTGTATATGTGTGTGTGTGTGTATATATGTGCGTGTGTGTGTCTGTATATGTGCGTGTTTGTGTGTGTATGTTACGTCCACCCACCAGCGCAAACATGTACTGTGCATGAGCGGGAAAGCCTGCTGCCCAGCACCACTGCCAATGTCACCGACTCAAGTAGACAAGATGGATCCATTCACCAAAGCAGGCTCATGTCTGCAGACACTGGCTTAGCATAATGAAAAGCCAGTGGACTCTCCCAATCCACCCAATCAAGACAATCCCTCCACATGTACGCATGACACAGGCCACTTTTAGGTTACCGAACACTTCCTTATTCAAGTGTTATCAGCCCATTGGCATTACTGCTGGGACACCGGGCCTCGTGGGGTAATGACACACTGAAAACTCCCCGGCATTCTGATTTGGTATTTTAATTTATTTTTTATTGAGTTCCACGTTTGGATAGAGAATAAGTACTACCCTAGCAGAGTACAGGCAGTCAGCCGTTGAACACACGTACACACATGTGCACACACACACACACACACGTGCGCCACACACACATACACACACACATACACACACACACGTATATCCACAATGTGACATACACCACGCACGCACACACACATATCCACATACACGCGTGTACTTGCACAGTGTGCACTAAGCACACAATGCCATGTATAGTTCTACTCAATGAAATCCGGACAGCGTACATACATGTACATGTACGTCAGCACCACCGGGCAATGTGGGAACCTAGTGGAGCCGCAGATCTACAGGAAGATTAAATGCTGTTGTGCATTGGTGTAAGGTGCGAACGTATTCATGAACTCGGATTTCATTGAACAACGGTACTATACAGGTCTGCTCTCGATGTAACAACTCTCATTTGTACGTAAACCTCGCTAGTACGTAAAAACATCAAATCCCGCGCCGAAACAGCACCACTCCCATACAAATTTTGTTCTACACAACATAATCCTACATAACGTAAACCTCGACATAACGCACGCTACGGCGCGGTCCCCAACGGGCGCACTCTCAACATAAATTCACGTCTGCGGTACCATCAATCTGTAGCTGCAGCTAGCCAGTCTAGGCCAGTTTAGTCCTACATAACATAAACCTCGACATAACGCACACTACGATGCGGTCCCCGACGCGCGCACTCTCGATACAACGTAGATTCACGTGCGCAGTACGATCGATCTGTAGCTGTAGCTAGCCAGTTTAGTCCTAAATTCTGTGGCATTGATTGCATCTGATGTCGATGGTGGTACAGTGTGTACATGTTTGCATGGTTGAATCCGTCTTGTAATATCCTTCATTTTGAGGTACGAGTCTTGTCTGGAATTTACACACGGTTTTCTACATAAGTCATAACTCTCGATATAACATATTTTTTGCGTGGTCCCAGAGATTACGCTATATGGAGAGTAGCCCTGTACTGTGCATTGTATCCATGCATCCAATCTTATGCTCCCCCCCCCCCCCCCCACACACACACACACACATACAGTGTATGAGTATGGTGACAGCCAGGTACCGGTTGTATTCGCCATAACATGAAAGCACTGTCAACGCTCCATGCCTGGTGCCATGTGTATAGTGTGACGATGGCACAGCTCTACCCACACAACATCACCACATCTACACGTCCATGTACTCTCACTGACACCTATTTTTTTACAGGAATGACCCACTGGTGCACCTGACGCTAGCGGATTCGTTTTTAGACAACATCGGCACTGCACTGCACTGGGGATAGCAAGCATGCGTACAGTCCTGCAATAACTGCACTTTATATTGACAATAGTACATGTAAGTTACAGTACATCATCCAAGGCACTAATTAGTAGTTACTGAAGTAGTTTCACTGGATGGTCTTTCGTCTATGTGCATGTACAGTGCTGGCAACTGAAATCCGACCCCCGAGCGGTGTGCTAACATCGCAAAGCCCCAGCACGGGATTGTAACATTACAAAATAGAGACCGCTTAGAATCGGTGCTGCGCTCCAGCACGAAAGTCAGGGGTTGGATTTCAGTTGCCAGCACTGTACTACCAGCCGTATAGCACACACCAACACCAATTAATAGCAGTCAGAGATACATGCACTTCATGTACTACTTGTACAGCAGTTACACAGACACTGTACTGTTACTGTGCTCTGGACTTGAGCGGTACCGGTACATGCTGCTCCTTATCTATGTTATTTTAAATACCACGTTTACTCAGTACTAGATAAATCAGCACAAATCTTTCCCCAATGCATTGCGACATCCGACTCCTGACTTGACCAGAAATCCTGCCGCAGCATGGATAGCTCACGGTGTGTACACAAGATGCAGCATGCCGGAAGCTAAGTGAGTGGCTCTTGGGGGAAGGAAATGATTACAAGCTACACGCTACATAGTATTGAGAGCTGAGCTGCACCTGCAGTTGCATGACAGTGTACAAGACTCCCGGGCCTTATTGGACCTCATTGCGTCACAACCGGAACAATGAATACACCGCTCGCAGCAATTACATGCAGTGTATCGGCTATCATTTCCAGTTCCAAGACGTTTGGAATAGACACGCATGCACGCACACGATCACACACTTACACACACATGTGCATGCACTGCTGTCTGTATGAGCGCCCCCCCCCCCCCCCCATACACACACAGTGAAGTGTGAGACACACAGCTGCTCACAAAGATGTTCTCTACGAAGTGAATTACTTGTACAACACTGGGATCTCATCTGGAACCTCATCCGGACTGAAGCTACCCTAAGGAAGGAATAAGGCCGGCTCAAGAAATCACAAGACACGGCTTCAGTAGAGAACACACCATGTGCGCGCACTCGCCACAATTGCAATTTGCCAGGATACATTCATTGGTCTACATTGCAGATAGCCAAAGTAACTACAAACTACATGTACATGTAGGTCCACATTTCAAATCAAGAGAAGACTAGCCTAATCTACCAAAAAAACCAACTCCTCTCATAGACTCCCTGTGTTACAAGCCGTACACAATGTACTGGTGCACGGTGTTTGAAAAGATACTTGACCCAAAGAGGATCAACATGCTAGACCACCCATGCACATTTCCTAGTGTTCATGACGGCTGGCTGGCTCTCACAAGGATGGATCACATTTCAACATTTTTCAACATCCTAGCTCCGGCTCTTCTGATTCTGTCCTCGGCACCTCCTGCTGGTAGGTGATGCCAATACACACACACACACACACACACACACACACACACACACACACACACACACACACACACACACACACACACACACACACACACACACACACACACACACACACACACACACACACACACACACACACACACACACACACACACACACACACACACACACACACACACACACACACACACACACACACACACACACACACACACACACACACACACACACACACACACACACACACACACACACACACACACACACACACACACACACACACACACACACACACACACACACACACACACACACACACACACACACACACACACACACACACACACACACACACACACACACACACACACACACACACACACACACACACACACACACACACACACACACACACACACACACACACACACACACACACACACACACACACACACACACACACACACACACACACACACACACACACACACACACACACACACACACACACACACACACACACACACACACACACACACACACACACACACACACACACACACACACACACACACACACACACACACACACACACACACACACACACACACACACACACACACACACACACACACACACACACACACACACACACACACACACACACACACACACACACACACACACACACACACACACACACACACACACACACACACACACACACACACACACACACACACACACACACACACACACACACACACACACAACACGGAGCACACTTCACCCGCACCAACATTTGCATTGGGATTTGAAGTGGACGGAGCTCACTGACACTGGTAGCATTGTATTCCCACACCTGGTGACGTCCCCTACTCAGCGGCCCCACTATCCACTTGCTTCTGAAGGGCAAGTATTTGATATGATTGGTACGGACATTCTGAGAGCACATTATTATAATTATCCTCTCTGACACGGAGTGAGAATGTGTACTTTCACTGAGTACCACCTACTCCAGAAGGACGTTTGTGGAGATCAGTATCGTCCTTTTTGCACATGCAGAACAGGATATGAACAACAGGACCCTCGGAATGCCCGGATTTCTCTTCCAGAAAGTCAAAATGATCCACCTTTTAGATTGTCCTGATCCACCAATAACTCGGTTTAAAATTGCATACGGACATGTACATGTACAATGGACTGGACAGCTGTACTTCAAGTCATATGTACAGTTTACATGTACATGTGGCTCTTATAAACATTTACCAATTTCAAGGTTTGCGTGCCATCACCCTCAAGGATCAAGGCGCAGATGCCGCAGCTCCCTAAAGCGGTGGGAGGTGAGTGTGAGTAGACTAGACCCACCACAGGGGCGTCGGAACCGGTGCGGCAGGTGCGGCTTTGTCGAGTGATTTTTGAAGCAACGGAATATGGGCTAGTTTAGCCCGATTTCCCTAAAGTTTTCCCAGGGGAGGACCCCTGGACCTTTCACTCATCCATGGCCGCACCAATGTCGAATACTTTCCGACGCCCCTGCACCACCACCAAGTGGTCGAAGACCGAAAATCCCATTCACTGCATCCATGTGTCCCCGGTTATGCCAAGCCAGGCCACAAGTTCCCAATTAACTGACACGGGCTGGAAAAATCCTTCAGATTCCAAGCAGGACTTAACCTGGTGGCCTCTGTTTCTCAATCACAGTCGTAGACCATCCCACTATGCCTACCTTAGCTCTTATAGAACACATCTAGTAATAACATCGATAATTGACGTTTACTCGTACTGTGATATATTGTCTCCCAGGTCTAAACACTCCACTCTATCAACTGCCTCTGCCTTTGGGCGATCGCTGCCTTATCATCAAGGCTTCATTATTGTGCTTCAAGTATCTGCACCACCACCAGGAGACACACTTTCTCGCCATTCTCTCACTATGCTTGTCCAGTCAGCAGGAGATTTCTCCATGCAGTCTGGCCTTCAGGGTAACCACCCACACGGGTCATTGGCCAATCCACCTAAATCACCCACGGCATGACATTAATCTTTGTAGTCTTTATAGCAATATAGGCGCTCCTGCTACTGACACTGTAGTGCCTAAGCTAGTAACAGGTTAGAGCTTCCCTTCCCCCCACCCCTTCTCTCTCTCTCTCCACCCGCAGATCAATCAGAACGGATTTTGGGCGATTGTCCCTGGGGCAATTTCAAGGCTGCAGAGCATAGTGCTAGAGTGGGTACAATGATGGTAGGTTTCGGTTTGGCAAGCATTAGTGTACCCATGAACAACACCAATCACTATTCTTCCGCGTGCCCGAAGGATAATGCGACTGTGGACGAACTCCGTCTTTTTGCAACTATTACTTACCAACAGGTTTTCTCGGGCTTTCTCCAGGTTGTCAGCGGCCATCTTCCATCGCTTCTTTTCCTTGACCGCCTTGCAAAACGCTCTCGCCAGTTCCTCTACGTCGAACATGAGTTGGTCGTCACTCTCCGCAACATTCCTGGGACCTCCGCTGTCGTCGGTGCGACCGGGAGCAGCTGAGAGTCGAACGAGGATTCTTTGGAGAGCTTTGTGACGGCGGTCAGCCGGCTTCCCCGTCGATGGTACATCAGTCGACGACATGAGCTCCGCTCAGTTGACGGGTTGGGGCTACCTTCCCTTAGAGAACTACAAAGTGCCGAAAGTAGGAAAGATGTCAAATAATTGATACCGTAGCCAAAGTACTATGACTGTATAGTTGTCGATTGCGAGTAATATCGGTATCACGATCACGAAGCGGCGCAGCGGTGCATGTCCATGTCGCTATCACAAATCTTGCACAAACTGCTAGTGTCAAGCCTACAAAAAACTAAAGTCAGTAGCAAAGACCGTGTACGCGTAGTCAGTCAAAACTCTGACCAAGGGGGCAAGTGTGGTCCCGAACAAAGAAGAAAGGCCTGCGAGAAAGACACCACGTTCATGTACAGTGTAATTGTTGCAGCGGCATTTACATGTGTAGGTACTGTACTACTACTAGTACTAGTACTAGGTAGAAGCTAGTTCAAGAAAGGAGGCACGAAGAGCTATGTGGTCGTCGGTGCTTGGCATTTTGTGTGGCATGGTGTAGATCTTTGTACACCCTGGCTTAGCCTGGGCAGACTAGACCTGCATGTGGGAGGCTGAAGACCTGCCTAGCCTGTCTAGTGTAGATCTAGATCTACCTCTGAGCCGTAGATCTACACACATGACTGCCCTCGGGGCCTACGTCCACCACCGCGGCACTGCGAAGCGTTTTTAGTGATCAGACTCAGAGGGAAAAGAGGCCCGGAGACCGATTTTGTTTGTAGCCTAAATGTAGGTCAAGATAATTATTGCCAAAAATCAGCCGAGCTGAGTTGACACCGACAGTCATTATGATCACATAATCATTGTATGACTATGTGACCTATGCCCATGTATGGATATGCGCTATCCTGCGCCGCGCTGCAACGGATTTTGGCTCTTTGCTTAGTTTTAGTTTAGCCTTTACAAGGCAGCCTTCGTCCTAATAAAACGTGTTTTCTCGATCGGGGATTGGCTCCTCAGATCATGTTGTTACTAATGTTAGGGGGAGTGTTCGCGATCCCGGATTCGCGCGCGTACGTACATGTACATGTAGATACGTGTAGGTTGTATTTGGTCCTTTTTGGAGCACTAGTTTCACCCCGGGATAGCCGTATTTAGACGGGCAGAGCATTGCGCCACGTGGGAGTGTCTCACCAGTAAGAGCTCTTCCGGGTTCAGGGGTCAGCCGACTTTTGCCCCGGGCGTCCACGTAGCTCCATCAATCGGCCGATCGGATCTTCGGAGATCGCAACCAGGTAGTGCAGAATCGTACTTTAGTACTATCTGATCGGAAGGGCTTATCGCAATCCCCTGATTGACGGTGTCTTGCTTCAGTTTAGGGCGTTGTCCCTGTTGGGCTCCGATCTCAGCAGTATTCGCCTTGTGGCATGCACGGCTACCGACGATTGTGCATCTTCAGCTCGGCGGCCATGAGTTCGGGGACGGAGTGTACTTTGGATTGACCTTTTTCTTTTAAATCTTCCGAACTGTCCTGTCCCCGGAAGAGACTACTGAGTCTTTTTCGAAGCCACTTGGAGGGCATGGACAGCGATAAATTCACACTTGGATACCCACAAAATACTAATCATGTACATGTATTGGGGGTCCAAGAGGTGATCTTTTCGTCGGGGTCGGACCAAAAACAATCCCAACCAGGGAGTTGTAAAATTCCCTTCCCCTGCATGGCCACAAACAGACAGTGAGACACGAGCGAGCATCGCGCAAGACACCATGGTCCATGTATATCACGCCATGGATTCGTACGGTGCACCGGTGTTACATAAAAATCGGTGCTCGGGAGAAGGAATATGAGGTGAGCTTGACTTTTTCTTTATACGGGAATAGCAGGGTTATTATGGACTCTTGTCTTGAGGACAGGTACGTTTGTTATTCGATTGTAGCTCTACTCTCAATCGAGATCAGTTTATTAATTTTTGTATGATGAAGTAAGCCCACTTGTTGGCTAACCAGATTGTCCACTATCAGCTAACGAAAGGAGCGGACTGCGAGGATTCACACTGTCTTCTGTGAGACGCAACATCGACAGATATCTGAGCCGAGCTACATTGTAGGTGAGCTTTGACTTACGCAATTACATGTGTGAAGTGGGTACACTCGATACGAGTGTGGTTGCACACTATTTGTATGCATGATACCAAGAGTACATAACCCAGTGGGGTTATGTACTCTTGATGATACTTTGAGCTGAGGGAGGCAGGATCAGAGAGAGAGAGAGAGAGAGAGAGAGAGAGAGAGAGAGGGAGGGAGAGAGCGAGAGAGTACGCGATAATCATTATGGTGTCTGGGTTGTCGGACTTCACCACTCCACGCCCACAGCCCACTATGTAATTAGTAATTACAATTTACATGTAATGTGTGGGGGGTTAATGGGTTAGTTCTTGGCATAATTGTATTTACATAGAGCTCCATTGAAAACTGAGATGTGCATGTACATGTACATTTATGTACTGAAGTATGTTTATCAGCTTGATGTTCATGTACCTCAATCTTGCATGTATTTACTGAGTTTAGTGCCTCGGAAACGACTTACGTAGCTTGCTTCCCGTCAGCTGTAGCGCTTGCATTCTGTTCGCGTATTACAGCCGTTGCAATTCAGTTTAGCCTAACTTTAGGTCCAGGCTTTGTTTCTGAGTGGTTATCGCTGAAATAATTGTACACGTGGGTCGTGTGAGCGATACATGTCACTTGTACATTGTTCGTGTGGTTGCGACGTAGGTCTGTTACTTTTTTTGGTACCGGGATACTTCTTTGATTGTCCTCCAGCCAGCAGCTGCTGCCGTCGGGTTGCAATTATGTGTACGTATGTGTACGTATGTGTACGGCTAGTGCAGCTTTTATCTTCATGGGTCACTGAGATTGTCAATGTCAGACGTTTTCTTTCCAAGAGATGGACGCTCTTCCGTGCACGGCTGCATCGCTGCACACTCGTGCCCTGCATCCAGGAAATGTGGACTGTACTGTCGACTGTGGTACGTTCGTCGATGGGCTTGAAGGCAATACAGCCTTCATCGGCGAAGGCGACTCCGTTGTCGCAACGGAACAGCCATCAGTCCTGTAGTCATTTTCAAGAGAAACGCACCATGAACATAACTGCCCCGGCGATGTGTGTTTGTAAAAGGCATGGTCCATAATAATTAACATGGTGTGCTTTCGACATGGAAGAGCCGCAGTTCCTTCTCCCCACTTTCCTCCTAACTAACTTATTTAGCATGGTCTTCCTTTAGCCGGAAACTGCTTGTCATTGGAGTTCCTGTGAGTGTAACAATGATTCTGTTGTGCCAAGTTTGGATCCTGTTGGAGCGCTTGAGCTTTGAGTCGGTTTGACCTGCTGCACTGGTTGCAGTGGCAAAATCCTGTCTTCTACGCACGGGAGCCTGAACTGTGCCCCAGGCGATAGCCGTACAAACCCATTGTACAACACACTGCCCTCCGCGCTGAACCATTCCATATTAGCTAGTCGCCAGGTGGAATTGGCAGGTTCTCCTCCTTACTTGGATCACCCACATGTCAAAGTCTTTCGCAGAATGTCCGTAATGTCTTTCACCTGATTTGGTTTCCTCTGCAAGCTCTGCCGTTGCTTTGCTACAGGGACTGGGCACTATCCTTCGGTGTCCTTGTTTCGACGACTCTGTGTTTCACGGCACGCAGCAGAGTGTTGGGCTACATGTGTGGCCATTCTTCCCATGCTGCTTTTCTTTGTCGTACCGTATTCTTTGGACTTGAATCTGGGCCGTGGACAACGTGTATTCTGAAATCGAGCGGTTCCGCCGTGTGGGTCCTTCTGAGCATCTTGTGTTCCTGATTGCCTGCTAGCAGTTCTCAGGTTCTGGGCCACTGGAGTTAGTTATTTTTCGTGGTCACCCTCTTGCCTCGAATGCTTGACTTAGGACCATTTCCGGTACACAAGAGGGCTGCTAGAGGCGGAGATTTCTGTATGTTCGGCGAGAAATATCCCTCGTACCCGTAAACGAAATATTTCACGTATGTTCTCTGGACTTCTTCTGCCAATAATATGACCTGTGCGTGCAGAGAGGGTTGAACTGGAGCAGATTTCGTGGAACTGAGGGACGGTCGAGTCACTGCGACATTCAGGCTCCGGTATGTGCATAGAATGATCGACAACTGTGTGTTTATTTCATACATGTAATTAAGCGATTTATGCCCCATGGCAGAGTACTGTAACTAATGTTTACTTACAAGTTGGCTCTCAGAGCACAGTGTCAATAGTGTAAAACTGTCATTAGTGGGTTGACTATACATTATATAGGTCATGTCATGTGCAATGTAGCACCGTATTTTTTTCCTTTTCAAAAGCTGCTGAAGTCCCCAGGGCAAAAAAGTTGGAGATGGAAGTACCATATTCCCCTGATCATAGTGGTCCATCTATCCATGTACTTCATGTCGTGCCCCGGAAACTCTTTGTGTTGCCTTTGGGGACTGTCCAACTCAACATTCAAATGATGATGATGATGATCACAATGCGTATGGCAACGGCCACGCACCGGGACACATGCTAACTATATGTAACTATTTTGCGATGCGTTTCCCGCACGCGAATGTAGTAAAAATGGGACTGAAGTCGCATCCAAATACATGTATATATACATGTAAGTCGCACCCCCATTTTCAGGTCTCTGTTGATACGTTCTAGTGGGTTCGTGTGAGTAGTAGTCCACATTCGATTGTAAGCCGTGCCTCCTTCTTCGACTTTGCGGTTTCTTGTAAAAAAAAAGGTGCGACATTTACTCAGGGGAAACACAGTATCCATATTTGGAGTCCTAAGCTTGGGTGTGGACGAGGGAACGTTTCAGCTGCACTTCAGTATTTAGTATTAGAAATGCGCTCAATGTTTTCGCCGAATGAACTTCACACAGCAGAATTGTACTCTTGCATTCCAGATGACCGTGTTCCCCAGCCCCCAGGTGAGGGTGCCATGCCGGCTAAAGGCATATGGAATCGTCCTGACCTAAGCAGAAGTGCCGTGATTTATCATGCAACTTTGCCTATCGTATCACCGACTCTAGTGTGGTATAGCCCTTGGCGGGCAATGCCGGCAGAAAAATTGGCAGAATTCGGTACTTTTTCTGGTATATTGCATACATGTTTGGTATGTGGTTAAGAAATGGAGCAGAATTCAAGGAAATGTCTACCATATTGTTTGTACTGGTTTGCCAACTTCACTGCTTTTCAAGCAGAGTCTGCCAATGTTTCAAGCATTATCCGCCATGGGCTAGTGAGACCAAGTCCGTATATCAGCACCCAGTATTGCAGTGGTATGCTGCATACAATGTATTGTCAGAGTACAGAGTACAGTGTACATTGTATGTCCCTTGTTTGTTCGTGTGTGTGCGTGTGTGTGCGTGCGTGTGTGCGTGTACATATGCATTGTTTGGGTGTGCGCACCTTCTTTAGAGTGCGAGTGTTGGTCCCCAGGCCGAACGCTTTGTGTGCTAAAGGGGTCGTCGCAAAAGTTGTTTGTCGTCCCTGAAACGATCATCGTTCATTTCATACTCGGACACCCTCCCCTCCCTCTGAAACGAAAGCAACTTGCTATGCTGGACCACGAAAATCGCATGCATGTACATATGTACAGCGTCGGTCGACTTGCGATTTTGGCTCGCACCCCCCCCCCCCCCCCCCCCCCCTATGAATGATGTTCGTTTCAGGGACGACAAAAAAACTTTTGCGACGACCCCTAATTAACACAAAATATTGATTAGATAGTGTTTACATGTACAATGTAGATCATGAACCTGTGAACACCGTACATTGTACTGAGTTGAGGGAGGGGGTGGGTTTTCAGGAGTTTGTGTGTATTCCCACATGTATAACTATCAGTGTACTGAGAGCACCAGTAAATTCTAGGTTATTGTTCCAGTACATGATGCTCCTTGGAAGCTTATTGCAAGCTTGTGACTGGTCAAATTGGTGTAGAATTTACTACAATGGTCAAGGATATGAAGAGTGCAGACAATGAGATATAACGGATTATATTGGTGATGCAGACAGAAGTGAAAAGCAGTATAACCATATAAAGAAGATGAATAAAAAGGGACCCATAGGGGGTGTGCTCCAATCATGGTAAACCCATTCTGGTGGACGTCACCAATTTTGGAGTACTTGACCATGTGCACTCCATTTACGGATCCAGGCGTAAGCTGAAATGAGCACCTGTCCCCGTTTTGGCCAGGGAGGCAACTTTACCATATTTTCGAACCTTTATTGTTCCAACAAGGACCTAAATTCCTTTATAGATTGTGCACACAACCTGCAGCTAGCTGTCATGACCGCGAGAGGGCCAGGCATGCTCATCTGGTGCATTCGTATTTCCTGTTTTGCCGTTCGTGAACGTTTCAACAGTTTATGTAAAGAATTGTTGGATGAAGTGTAACCTAAAATGGACTGAGAAGCAAGTAGAAGCAAGTCTTTTCAAAAAAGAACTTTCTCAGCTGACAATTTTGATTCCAGAATGAGTTTTACCTACATGTACATGTAAAAGGAACCCACCCTGATTGAGAACCCACCCTGATTGAGAAAATTACTAGTTCCTAGCCACTGTGTGAGACATGCTGTGCTAGGACAGAAAGACTGTACTTTGCATGGCCACATTTCGGAACCAGTGATGGGCACCAGTAACACCGCAGTACTCCATGCAAATATCTCGCACACGTGTGTGTGTGTGTGTGTGTGTGTGCGCGCGTGCGCGCGCGCGTGTGTGCGTGTGCATGCGCATTAGAGCTACAGTGTATCTGTACGGCTTTCCCTGTCACGTTTTGGAGTCATACATGTAGCTTGCAAACACTATCTGAGTCGTGCCATGGAGGCTGGATGTTACTGTATTCATGAGTGCATCTAATGTGTGTATGTCCTAGTACGCTTGCACTGTAGTACTGGAACAGGTGCCTAACCTTCACAGGGAGGTTTCATCATTAGCCTGGGACACATTGATGAGTCCTAGGCGCATCTGTGTGGCAGAGAGTGCTATGTAAACCTGATGTCTTTAATACAGTGGCGTCCACGAGCGTGGATAAAGCAACAAAATTCGGAATACTGAGTGCTTGTACACGTTCATGTATATTCCCGTTGTGAAAATCTGAAAAGGAGGAAACAGTTCAATGGCGCCCAAAGTAAGTTTTGTCTTTGGTGGACTTGGCTGTAGATTAGAGGTGTCACTGTCAGTATTCAGCAATGCATAGGCTGTATGTAACTGCACTGCGGTGTCCCATTACTACCAGAAGAAGAGTAGAGGTGGTGTGACCAAGCCTACTAGACTGGACGTAACATCCTTGTGGGAAACGCCGCACGTTGTGTTCCTGTCCAAGTGGGCATGGCCGTCAGCAGCTGTGCGTGAGATGCTATTCATGTTGCTGTCACTGCATAGGTATGTGTACGGGTATGTGTATGTGTACAGTATCTGCATGTGACTGCTCAGTTTGAATAGTATGTGCTCTCTGTACTGTACTGTAGTCTGTAGTCTGCAGTATTGGGCTAGATGGCTGTGCATGGCTGTGCATGGCTGTGCATGGGTATTCATGACATTGTACCATGTGGACCAGTGCCCTATCCTATAACGATGTGCTAAACTAGAGCCAGGTCTGCAGTGAAGCATGGTCATTGTGCTGACAGCTGGCACATTCCACCGCACCCAGTCATACCCTAGTATCACAGATTAGCCCCTGACAACAGTGACAGTGGTGGTTATTGTGGGGTCTAGTGTGCCAATCTACGCCTAGCCAGGACCTGGTAAACAGCATTATTTTGAAGTGGTGATGACTTCAATGTGTCAGTGCCAGAGTAGTCACCTGGATCTTTATTACTTTAGCCAGCTCCTGGCATTGTTTAGGTGTTCAGTAGCGGACAGTAGTGCAGGCTATGTGTCACTGCTGTGTGTGTGTGTGTGTGTGGTGGTGTGTCAACCTCTGTCACAGTCTATGCCAGTGGCACCTAGTTGTCACTGCCATCATCATCATCATCATCACCACTGCAGCACTGTCTGTACTGTGGATCTGCACTGCATGCCGGCCACCATGTAATTGTTCAGCTGCTAGTGCCCTTAGGTGGCTGAATGTGCACACAGTGCACAGTGGGCCAGCACGGTGTGGCTGACAATTGACATGTGTGTGAGTCTTCTGGCCAGTGCTAGCTTGTAATGTACCCATCACCTGCCATGCATGCCCTGGACTGGGCCCATTCTTCTCAGTCTCCTGCGCCCGTGGGGAGTGACAGTGGTCCTGACATGGTGGCACCCTGAGGCTTGGCCATCTCCCGTCAAGTTGAGGTACTTGTTAGGAGTGTGACAGGTAGCGTCACTTCACAAGTCACTTCACTTCAGAAGTTCAGATTGAGTGTCTTGCTCCAGCCCTAGTCCTGATGGAGCAAAACAGTCAATCACGCACTCACACACACATACCTGTCCTGTCCTGAATAAAACAGTCACATGTCCCTTCATACGAGGGGCCGACAGACATAGAGTATGTTGCTTGAGTACTGTACGCAGCACACTCCGTAGGTTAGCGTCCAGCGAGAGTTCTGATATATTTTGGCAGTTGTGGAGCACACACACACATACACACACACACACACGCACAAACACACACGTAGGTATGCATGTGTATTTGTGCATACATGCGTGCTTGTGCATACGTGCGTTCCTGGCACGTGCATGCTTGTAGGACACACGCGGCACGTACCCACACAACACATCCACTGCATGCAGCCCTGTCATTGATGGTGATAAGGATGATGGCTTGATGATGTGAGCTAACCTGGCCGTCTGTCAGTCTGTCATGTGCATTAGGAAGGAATCTCACAGACATATCCGTACTCGTTTCACGCACCTGTAACACGCACACACACACACACACACACACACACACACACACGCGCACACACGCTCGCATACAGGTGTTTGAAACGGAGTTGAGTCGGTCACTTCATGCTCCATTTCGCTTTCTGTCTGTACCTGTTCGGGTTGAGTGTCCTGGCTGCCCCCATACACCTCTTTCCGTGCAGCACAAGTCACTTGTAATCACGGCAATGTATTTACTATAAGTATTGTCCATGTGTAGTATGCAGTACACTGTCATGTAAGAGAGAGAGAGAGAGAGAGAGAGAGAGAGAGAGGCATGTACACGTATGTACATGCTGGGTATGGGTATATACTGGGTCTCACGGGGACTAGAGCTCTACACATCAGAGTACATGTATTGGCATAGCACGCGTCCGTGTCCACGTGTGGCCATCGACACAATTGAGTTTGTTGTCTTTCTACAATGCTTCCTGAGAGTAATGGCCTCCATGGTGCGCAAGGTGCGGCATTCTGCGCGAGGTACTGCAGAATTAATACGTGGCCAGGCAAGTCATGCACTGGCGCTGCAGTGCAACCAAAGCCACGGTATTCAGTAGTACAACAATAGTGCCAAGAAACCCTGAGTGTAGATGTACAGTGTATGTGTATGTGTGTGTGTGGGGGGGGTGTACTGCTGCAAGCTGCTACCTGGGTGCTGGTATCAGGGCCTACACCTTCATGTGGTGACACACGTGCACAACTAGACCATGTCATGCCTATCTTGTTGTTACTTGTGCCGTACACTGTGAAACCGCCTAGAAAGCCGACCTTATAAGCTTAACCTATTATAATCTGCTGCGCAAACTCGCGGCAAAGCCGAGGTGTACCATGTGTAAAACTGTTGGAGTTAAACGAGCCCGTGTTTTTAACGTCAGGGTTGTCAGACAGGGTCAGGCTTGAGAGCCACGACCCGGCCACGTTTCGTCATTTTAAAGACTGCTTCCGACGGGCCTAAGTACATGTACATGTACATGTGGGTGTTTGTCAGTTGCCACCTTTCAATATCAGGCTTTAGCGCAAGCCAGTCTTTGGGCAATATAGTCCTGTGCATCACACGGCCACATCAGTGTCATTACGGTACTACTGTTGCCTCTACCAGCTCAAACTGACAAAAATACAAGGGGTATTCAGATGGGGAGAATCATGCTAGCATTCGCAGAAATTGTCGACTATTGAGCTGAGGAGTGAGTGTGGACTGAGTTGAAGGTCAGCAGATGTGCTCACTAAGTGCAGCATGCAGGCAATGGTGGGAGCCACATGCCCTGAGGCCTGTCTGCATTGGAATGTACCCCAGTTTGTTCATGGCTCCTATTAGAGGGCAGCACAGTCGTTCCACAGCGGCTGGATGTCCAGGGTAATGGGTATGTGTGTGTGTGTGTGCGAGTGTGTGTGTGTGTGCAAGTGTGTGTGTGCGTGCGAGTGTGTGTGTGCGCACACGCGTGCGCGCGCGCGCGAGAGAGAGAGAGTGTGTGTGTGTGCGTGCGCATGTGTGTGTCCACTGGCCAATGCTGTCTGCGTTTGTGTGTATGGTGTTGGGTGGTACTGCTTCAAAGGTACTAATAAAGTTAGTGTGGGTCAGTGACAGCCAGAGTGACAGCCCAGTGGATGGACAGCATAGCATGCATGTATCTTAGTGCTGTAGATGGTCCTGATGAAGTCATGCAGTGACCGCATACCTGTACTGTAGCTACCCTGGCCTGGGGTGTGATGCCACCCACCCTGTAACCAATGCAGGATTTCTTTAGTTTGTTTGCTGTAAACATGTATATGTAGGGGTGGAGGGGGAGGGGGGGGGGAGGAGGTGCTCAGTGCAGGGGAGGGGGGGGGGAGAGGAGGTGCTCAGTGCAGGGGAGGGGGGGGGAGGAGGTGCTCAGTGCAGGGGAGGAGGTGCTCAGTGCAGGGGAGGGGGGGGGGGGGTCCTAATGGCTGCCTATTGGCAAGTGGGCACCTACCACCATGCTGTAACGTAGAACTACAATTACTTGCCGAGCTGCTGTAGAGAGGGAACTTTGGGCAATCAATCACACCCAGCTAAGCGATCATCCCGATATAGATTGCTGCCTTGCATTGGGCCGTGAAACTGCTTGTTTTCCAGTTTGCTGCAGTCACCGTGGCATGCTGCTACCTTTGTGAACCATTTCCTGTGTTATTGTATGACAGCAGGCCAAACAGGTCAAACAGCATCGTGTAACTCAGCAGCGTGGCCTACTGAGTGTGTTATGTAACCTGCAGGTAGCTGTACACTACACTACCCAGGCCACCGTGCTTCTGTAGTTCTGTAGTTCTTGCCGGCACTTCTGTACTGCTGGCCGGTTCGCAGTGTCACGGGTGTTCGGTGGTGTTCCTTTACATGATGCCGCTGACTTGGTCACATCACCCCATACCAGTACAGTGTAGGCCCTGGGCCAGATCAGACTGATTTCTGCACCCCTGGCTATCAGATGCATGTAGTTTGTGTGCGTGTATGATGGATGAACTGTGCCTGACCAGTGATTAACTATTTTTACTGAACTGAGGTGTGTGTACTGATGACATCCATAATTCCATATGACAACTACTTTTTCAACCAGATATTAGACCCAGGCTTGGTTGTCAGATTGGGTCTATAAGTATTTTTCCGGTTGTAAGTCGACCTTTTACGACTTTTAAAATAGAAGGAGAACGGGCGGGATTCGACTTATAACTGGGCACTATCAGTATCTTACAAAAAATGACCTGCACTGCATGCACGAGTGCACCATGTTTATACATTTTTGCCAGTTTATTGGCCTTTTTCAAGGATTGGGACGTTATATCCTCCAATAAGGAATGTTTACATGATTTGTTGATGTGTTAGCAGCAGGAGGTGGTTAGTAGTGCTTCTTTGGGTGAAAACTTTGAAACGCAGAATTGAGACCTCCAGATAGGGCGGTCGACTTATAACCGGGGTCGACTTACAACCGGTAAAATACGGTAATATCTGGTTGAAAAGTAGTTATTATTATGGATGTCATCAGTATACATGTACATGTACAATACATGCATGTTCTTCAGTTCAGTAAAATTAATCATTGCCATTGGTCAGGCGCAGTGCATCATACTGTGTGGCTAATACTGAGAGCACATGCATTGTACAAGCATTTGTACAGGCCCTCACTTCGTGTGGAGTCAATTTCAGAGTCATGAAAACAGCTAGTTGCGCCTGCTTGATCGTCTAAGTGACCAGTTGCCAGTGAGAGTGTCCTGTGGCCCAGCACCGTGGGCCAATACTAATAGGGAGTGTGCCTGTATGGCTTCATGTGTTTTATCCTAGCCAAGGCTGTCTTCCCCAGACCCAGCTAGCCTTGGGCTTGGATAGGGGAAAGCCATGTATGTACAGTTGTGTGAGTACTATAGTAAGTACCTAGTATGTAAGTGTTGCTTGTCTGTGTACAATGTACTGCTGTGTTCTAGTCTGGCTGGGCCCGGCTGCCCAGCGCTGGCCATGCAAGGCAGATGACCTGCATGCTGCATGCATGCTGCAGCTGGGTGAACTGTAGGCAAATATGGAGCCATGCCCTGCTAATGCTATGGCATTGGCAAGCCGGATAGTACTTTATTAGTACTTAGTAGTTTGTACTGGGGTGACTGGTGATGGAGAGCAATGATGTACCTACACGTACATGATTGTATACATTGTGTACCGACCTGTACGTGTACTGTCTACATGTATCACTGTGCTGTCAGTGTGACCCTCTGCCTCTGCAGGCTCTGGGTCCTGACCTTAGGCAGGGCTCCTGGCAGTCCTGCAGCTAACCACTGCTGTTTATTCCCAGTATGGCAGTAGGCATAATAATTACAAGTATACATGTACCTGAAGGACGTATTGAACTGGCCTAGGGCATTTGTATTGCACATACTACACTGCTTTCATTGCCTTGCTGGGTGTGGGCTCTGAGTCTGAGCACAGAGTAGTGTGTGAGGCAGCAGGCACTGCAGCAGCAGCAGCTAGGCACTCAGCAGGTCCTCTCCACCACAAGTAGGTGCAAAGAACGATTTGTGTAGCTCATCAGCTCTCCTACACAAGTACTGCTAGTGGAGTTTCCAAGGAGGACAACATTCTTTGTACTAGTATCATGATGACTGTGTGTGTAACGTTGTGTGTGTGTGTGTGTGTGTGTGTGTGTGTGTGTGTGTGTGTGTGTGTGTGTGTGTGTGTGTGTGTGTGTGTGTGTGTGTGTGTTCATGTTCATGTGTCTTGCACTCTTGCTAGCCTACAAAGTAGTTTTCAAGCACATGAGCATAGCCCTTTTAATAGTATTATCCTAGACATTGGTTTCAAAGTGGCTAGCTGGCCTACTCCCGGGTCTACTCCCAAGTTCCCGACTTGCGGCATACATAGCCATTGTGTTTCCTCTCTCTATCTGAAGTGCTACTCGTGAAGCCGGTGGAACAGGTGATGCCTACCTGTTGTGCTCTCTGGCTGAGCATTATCAGCATGCCTGATACACTATGCTGTGTAGAGGTATGGCTTTGAACTGCCACTTCCTGTAGTTCAGGAGCTTCCTGTGTACACCGGGCTGCTGCCCCAAACGGCCATGGTCACAATGGTGTGTGTGTGCGTGTGCGCGTGTGTGTCATTGTAATGTGTGCAGTCAGTTTCTCACCCTCACTACTGCTTGGTTGTGTTCCTGTTGTCCTGGGCGGCACTTCCCCTGACATGACCACAGCCCACAGGCACAGCGTGACTCTCTAAACTGCACAGTTGTAGGATATTAACATGGCCTTCAATGTACAGTCAGTGTATTCTCATTGTACTCAGCTGCTAGTGACGTGCCCGCCATGCATGAATACATGCACGGCACACTACTGCCTGGCACCGCTAGTGCACTGGGTGCTGGGTGCTGTGCATGGGGTGGGTAGCACTGAGGTCAGTGAGGAGACTATTGAAACAGAAAATCACTCACTAGTACGACTATACCATGACTGTAGCTCTAAAAAAAACTCCAGTCCAGTTGCGTACTCTGCTGTAAACTGCCTAACGTTCACGGCGTATTCATTTCGCTATTTTCGTGAGAAGAACATAACATGAATATTGACCTGCGAGAGAACAAACTTCAGCAGTGGGCGTATATACTAAGTACGAAGTACATGGCCAATGACTATGTACATGTATGTGGTCGCAGTGCTCCACGAACATTTGCCATGGTGAACTCACTGGTTCTGAAATCACGAAAATTTATTCGGCGATGTGCAGTATACCAAGACTCAGTACTCTTGCTTACGTGTACATGTACATGTACTGTATATGATACTAGCCTGGTTAAATTCCAGTGATGTCCGCAGTTGTGTTTCTATCTCCTTTCCAATACATGTACACGTATCTTGGTTTATGCAAGTTGTGGGGAGCTGGGCTGTTTTGGAAACAATGGAAAGCTCCTACATTTGTTCGTCCAACACCCCCACCCTCCACACATACAGCAAAAAGCTCTTTTCAGTTACTATTATTTGAGTTTTGTGATTGTATTCATGATTTGGATATTCAATTCAATTAATCCAGTGCCGAGGTAATTACTGATAGTGTATATTTCGCGTATAGCCCATACCTATTCTTGTAACGTGTGAACAGTCCAATGGACGCGCTGATTGTGTCCATACATAGTGCAAGTGGTCATCTAGTGTGTCAATTACACAGTGATGACCCACTTGATCCTGGCCAGCAGCAACTGATGTCTAACTCAATGCCCGGTATTGTTCTTCTCCCTTCCTCTGCCCCTTGTGCAATCCAGAGCAATCATATCCAGCTGTAAGAGCACTTGATGGCAGCGCCAGGACAATCTATGTCCGGAAATACATGTACTGCTCGCCATCTACCCAACGCACAACTATTGGATTTACCTCAGAATTTATAATTACTATTGGATTTGGATATATCGGCCACAACAATAAGCTGTAAGTGTGAATTCCAGGGCCTTTTTTGTGTGGTACATTTTCTGCTTGTTGTGTGTGCGTAAAGACCTGCAATGGTCCTAGTGCTGCCATAGTTTTGCACTCTGCAACCCCGCACGCACGCACGCCTGGTTCTGTGTAGCCTCCCCATCTACTAGTACTGCTGACTGCACAGACGTGTATATGCATGTACATGTATGTACAGCACCAGCTACATGTACATGTACATAATCCACAGTGTATTGCAGACGCCAGAGCATCACACCCCCAGTGGCCGCAGTACTCAATGCCATGTGTTGGGCTGAGCCATGCAGAGTGTAGGGAGCACAGCCTAGCTCTTCTAGTGTCCGTTTGCAACGGTGTGGTGCACAAAGCATTCCGGCTGCACGCAATTCTTGTTTCCTACTCATCCCATGCCCAGACCTACCCCATAGTGCATATGAGAACTCCATCAGCAGAGCTGGTCGTCGAAAAAAAAAACATGTTGCCGTGACATCAGGCACAGTTGCATCGCATGGCCTGCTGGTGAGTGCTGTTGTGCGTCATGGTCAGCTGAACCCCGCAACACCAAATGAATACTACCAAGAACTGAGCAGGTGCTCAGCATGAGCACAAGTCATACAAAAATGTACCAACAAACCTAAAACCTCAGACCCAGTCAAGCATGACGATTGGGGGGGGGGGGGGGCTCCTGTCACCTGGGTGTGTTTGCGTTGAGCGTGAGCGAATACTAGACTGAGCACCATCCAGATTTTAGTATTCCTGTAGAGTACTACTACTGCATTATGCAGGAAAGCCTGCCTTGGCTATGATAGAGCATTAGAGTTTAGCCTACAGTGCAGACTACCAGTCTTAGGAAATCGGGCCTGGTCACAGCATGAGTGCCAGGGCTATCAGCTCTACTACCCGCACCAGTACATCGACATAGATGTAGCTGTATTTCTGCACCTGTGCGGAAAGGGAATGAAAAAGAAAAAAAGAAACAGCGTCCAGCACTGAAAAGAAACAGTCCCTCTACTGGTGTTGGCTGAACTCATCCTGGCCTGAGCTGAATCACAAACCACTTGGACTCCATTCAGCTGGTCTGGAACACAGGGTGAAACAGATTGTCTGATCTGTTCAGAAACAGATCATCTGATCTGTTTCCGTCAATCCAGAAATCCAGAACGTGGAGTGTGCGTACACAAACAGGGGTTTCCTTAGCCGTCATCAATGCCAAAACTATTCAAGGGCGGAGCACTTAGCTGCACAAGTAGGCTCTCCAGCCCAATGCCAGTGCAGTGTCAGCTTGATTCCTGGTTGTTACCTGTGCTGCATGTGCATGGCCATGCATGCAGACGGTATGCAAGGACAGTACATGACTTATACATGATGAGTGTTGTACCAGTGCATGCAGTGAACCCAGCTACACTGTAGATGAAGCCACCAAAGTCCAAACTGTGTAAATACTAAAATTTAATGCTAAAACAGACACAAACTCAAACTGACAGTGACACAGTCACAGACACGGTACGCGGTGTGGTGACGCCATCACTCCGCCACGCACACTGCAGTCTACAGCCTTGCAGTCTGGCCCAGCCCAGGCAATGAGCCCTAGCCAGGACAGCCAGTTCCATGTCCATAAAAAAATACATTCAAGTAAGCTGATACTTATAATAGTAGGAGTTAAACCCTCAACTCTCAGGCTCAAGACAGCCACTAATGCATCAATGGGTGTGCTACCGTCTCAGCATCTCATCAACCATCCTTACCTTATTTGCTTCATCAAATAAACAGGCATGGATGCCTTCTCACCAGACCAGTGGCCTGGCTCCTGCACATGCTGATACCAATGAGCAGTAGAGGATGGGAAACAGCTGCATGATGGCTGTGGGACTCCCCCAGCCACGTGTACATGTACATACATGCACATGTATAACCTCTTACCTGGGGATGCTGAGCAATTCGAACTCAGAAGGGAATGTTAGTTTAAACGGAAACTGGGTTCAAAATGCGGAACTCAGTAAGTTACGGACAGAATAGGTCGAGAAGTCGAGACTCGAAAATTATTCTCGACGAGGCTTGTTGGAGGCCGCTCGTGTACATGCTTCGACCAGTCCATTTGGCACTTACACGTAGTGACGCAACATTCCCACTGCCAATGCTATTCTATTCGCATTTGACGTCACGACCGCAGTTGGGCGTTTAGAAAATGCGAAAAGCTAAACCTCCGAAAAGATTCCAGGTCTGACTATCCTGCTGCAGAATATTCACTGCATGAACTCCGAAAATTCTAAATGCCTCTACGCCAGCACTACTACTAGTTGTACATGTAGTTTAAAAAAGGAATCGTCCCTAAATGCTAACGCGAGGTCAAGCCAGTGTCAAGTAACATCAGTTGTTGCATGGCAGTGACCAGCTACATACATGTACATGTACGTGTAGGGTTCAGCGTGTGTGTGCGTCCCGCGGGGTGCGTTACCGGGGAGTGATTTCGTTAGAATGGAAGCACCTACTTTTTAGAAGTACCGTGTCCGGCTGTACTACTGTAACATGTACATGTACATGTACATGTAGTGTGTAGCCCACAGCCTTCCTGATGTTGGTGTATTTTGGAAGCTATTACAGTGTACACTACAGTGCCTTTCAAAAGGCCCGACCATCTGGAGACTTTTTCACTGAATAATTCAAATCTCGTTAGAGAGTTTCAATAATTTTCTTCTGAACTTCACTCAAATGGGTTGCAATTGTCCTTTTATCAATATCTAGGCAGAAAGGAGAGCGTTTTGTTTCGAAAATGTATGCACAATTTCACCAGTGTGTAGCTGGAGGCTGGGGGGAACAGGTTTGTTATGGAAGGTCAATCTTTCAGGTCGGTACTTCTGAACCACTGCCATTGGCACTGCTCAGCACTGCTCCCTTCTTCCTACATGTACATGACCATTGTGTTTCTGATAAGTAGTGCATGGTAGACACTAAGACAGCGCATGATCTCACAGACGTGTAGACCATGGTAGATGTAGACTACAATGTAGACGTGTAGCTCACACTCACAGCTAGCCGGCCAGGGACATAATCAGTCATTGCGTATGAAATCATGTGACCCAGGTATGCAGTCACTCAAGTACCTGTACTACTACCGTAAAGTACCGCCAGAGCGCCCCACCAGGCACCATCTCATCCTTTCGTGGTCGTATTGTGGAGGTGGTTTAGGTCTGCTGTCTGTAGGTCATACGACATGAACCTTGAAGTTGTACACATATAGCACGTGTGGCAGTCAATCCGTACCTTCGAGCGGACACAAGCTCCACACAAAAACCTGCCAAGTGTGACCTTTAACACTAAGGCCAGGTATACCAGGGTATAAGCTTCTTACATCGTACAAACTTCGTTGCACTCTGCCATACGATTTTCCTTCCTCTGGCTGTAAAATCAAGGTGGCGCGCTCTGGCGGTACTTTACGGTACTAGATTATCCTCAGTCAGGGGCCTCAGCAGGGCAACAACAGATAAAGAGTCACAGTGCCTGCCATGCGATATCATGCCAAGACTAAAAGTCTGTGTGTAATAGGTCGCCGAGTGGTATCAGGAGGCACACACAAGACGACTGACTAATATTATGTTATTCGGCTCAATCTGCCTGAAGTTATGTATACAACTGCTCCGGCTCAATCTGCCTGGAGGGACTCGGAAAGGAATACAACTGCTCCGGCTCAATCTGCCAGGAGGGACTCTGTTCTGTTCTGTTATGTTCTGCTCTGCTCTGAAGAAATGAGTAAAGCATGGCAGCTTTTATAGGGCGAAAAGGAAGGAGATCATCATAGCGTCTGCATGAGCCATGAGTCATGAAAAAGGGCAAAAGTCTGTTGTGTCAGTCCAAACAGAACTTGGGAAGGCATAGCAACAGTATCTAAATGTATAAGGATGAAAGAAGCAAACGGAACTTTGGAGGGGAACAGAGGCCAGGGAGGGCATTAGCAAATGGATGCAAACCGGATTTAGAAAGGGGCATGTCTGTGCTCATGACCTCAGTCAGGGTCAGGGAGGTACAGTACACCATGTGGGTGTTAGTTCTACATGTACATAATATAGGTGTGATGATCTAAACTAGCAAAGATATGTAGTATGCAATCCAGCAAGCGCAAGGGAAACACAAGTGGTGAGAAGTGATTATAATAATTAGCTTTGCAGGCTTGTCAGCAAAGGAGTGACAAGAGTCATGCAGTGCGTGTACGTGTACATGTGACATGATTAGAGGTCAGTAGATATTACATAGTACTAGCAAGGCAGGGATACTACACCCTCCCTTCCTACAGATAATCACGCCCTCGTGATTTTTCCAAAGTATTAAACAAGGCTTGGTAGACTGATAATAAAGTAGGGACCCTGTGTGTATAATGTGTGAAGGACCTGTCTCTCTGTGGAGCGGGAAAAATTTCGGACGGTAAAAAAAGGATGTGTAAAATCGCGTCACTGTGGACGGTAACAGTTCTTCATTCGCGTCTCTCTGGGACGGTACAACGGGAAAAGTAGACTCGCGCATCATGTGGCGGTATATCATGTTACATGGACTGGTTATTTGAGTGCGTGCTTGCAGGGTATACAGTATTTTGGGTCTGAAACTGATTGCTTGGTCGTTACGGGGTGAACATGATCGGGATTGGTGATGAAAAGGCTAGGAAACTTTGTGATCAAAAACTTGAGAAAGCGGTTGTACGGAAGCTGCAGTGTGGCGAAATGTTGGGTGATCTAGAACTGTGTACTGCATGTATCTGGACGTACATGAAGGTACATGGAGGGTTGTGAGTCCTAGGTTGTTGATCGAATGGTGGGGCGGGGACTGGGAGTGGGATTGTCTGTGGGATGGAGTTGCTGAAGGGACGTGGAGGGCCTTGTGTATCGCGTGTAGTGTAGCAATCAAACTAAAGGTGAGAGATGTTAGCAGGGGAACAACTTTGGCAGCAGAACGAGTTAGTGAGAGGAATATGGCAGCAATGATCATGATCACAGAATGGAAACAATCACGGGATGGCGGAGCTTGCATGGTAGGGGTGGCATATGTACTCACGTTAGTAACAGGTGCATTTGAAAGGGTTGGCGATAGAGTTGCGATACAGCAAGTAGGGTGACATACCTGGGTTGAAGTGAAGATGGGTCGTGTCGCGCGAGGACGATAGCAATACGCTATGTCATGGCCAATTTTCTTGCAGGATCGGCAATAGGGACGGAGACGAAAGGGCCGACGTCGCTTGGGTCGTATATATACCGGTAGTACTACAGGGACATGCCGGAGGGCATGAGAGCTCGCTGGAGAAGTATGGTGATCCACTTTGCCGGAACGCGGGCGTCGCAGCGTCGATCTGCTGTTCGGATGGACTGGCGAACCGAGATTCTGCATCGTTGTCAGATCGTCATGGGTTCAGAACCGCGGTGGGGGCCAATTAACGGTGCTTTCCGCTCATCGTTCGAGGCTGCCATCAATGTAATAGGTACTTATAACGAAACTGACGACAACGATTGACTAAGGACAACTTTAACCACGCCTGCCACCAGTGTAATAGGTAGGTTCGAATCTTACAAAGGAACGTCGTTAACTTTAACCACCGCTGCCACCAGTGTAATACAGATACTAGGTTGGTTCGAATCTAGCAATTATAAAATTGAACCACCGCTGCCACCAGTGTAATAGGTCGCCGAGTGGTATCAGGAGGCACACACAAGACGACTGACTAATATTATGTTATTCGGCTCAATCTGCCTGAAGTTATGTATACAACTGCTCCGGCTCAATCTGCCTGGAGGGACTCGGAAAGGAATACAACTGCTCCGGCTCAATCTGCCAGGAGGGACTCTGTTCTGTTCTGTTATGTTCTGCTCTGCTCTGAAGAAATGAGTAAAGCATGGCAGCTTTTATAGGGCGAAAAGGAAGGAGATCATCATAGCGTCTGCATGAGCCATGAGTCATGAAAAAGGGCAAAAGTCTGTTGTGTCAGTCCAAACAGAACTTGGGAAGGCATAGCAACAGTATCTAAATGTATAAGGATGAAAGAAGCAAACGGAACTTTGGAGGGGAACAGAGGCCAGGGAGGGCATTAGCAAATGGATGCAAACCGGATTTAGAAAGGGGCATGTCTGTGCTCATGACCTCAGTCAGGGTCAGGGAGGTACAGTACACCATGTGGGTGTTAGTTCTACATGTACATAATATAGGTGTGATGATCTAAACTAGCAAAGATATGTAGTATGCAATCCAGCAAGCGCAAGGGAAACACAAGTGGTGAGAAGTGATTATAATAATTAGCTTTGCAGGCTTGTCAGCAAAGGAGTGACAAGAGTCATGCAGTGCGTGTACGTGTACATGTGACATGATTAGAGGTCAGTAGATATTACATAGTACTAGCAAGGCAGGGATACTACATGTGTGCCACTTATACAAAAAGAAAAGAAAGAGATTGACTATGTCCACACGTGACGTACATGTAGTACGTACATTTGGCAATCTCTTCCCTGCAGAAGTAATAGTTTACATTCCTTTCTTTTGAAGGACTAAAAATAGGACTAAAAATAGCTTGACTTGACTGATCTACTCTGTCATACTGGCTGAGCCAGGCAATAGCCGGTCAGTGTACATGCCGGTGTGGCCAAGTATAGTAGGCCAGGTAGACGTGCTTGCCTACATACTAGTACATGCATGTACTAGTAGTAGTAGCATAGAAATTAATTAGAATGGTGTGTTTGTGTACAATGTACATGTACATGTATATGTACATACATGTACAGTCAATAGAGTCATGTACATTTGTGACTGTGAGTTTGTGTGTTTCTGAACATTCAATTCAAGTGATGCCAATGCGGATCCCGCGAATATTATTATTACATACAATCATACATGTATAGCATTGTGCTGTGTTGGCTGGGACCTTGTCTGTTGTCATCTTGTCTAGCACTAGTAGTAGTGTTACAGTGTACGTACAAAAAAGTACAATGAAAAAAGTACAATGTACAACAATGTAGATCGTCGCTTCGTGATTTGTGACTGGTGTAGTGAAAGCGCGGATGACAGTGACACGTGTGATCGGAGAGCCTGGGGAGGCAGGCCTTGGCGCGTCATCTTTTGTCACTTGTCAGGTAGCTGCATTGGCTCCTTTTCATTTTGTTCCTCGGTGCTGGTGTCAAAGCGCATGACGCCATGAGTGGAGTGCGGTGTTGCTGACACGACCATGACGTGTGCCGTCACTTTTTGGACAGGTTTGCTGCACGACTGATGAGTCGATCCACCACAATGCAGACACAGAGCTAGAGAGAGAGTGACTCTGACTCTGAGTCTGAGTCAGTCAGAGTTGGAGAGGGTTTGCGCGCCTGCATTACGCTACTGACACTAGCTCCATATTAGTATACAGTGTTGGCCAGAAGTTTGGGCCTACCTATAAATTTTTGGGGTTTGGCACAATACAGTGGTGCTGCCAGGTTGTGTATCTTCAAACCTGCTGCAAGCCCGATGAAAACGCGTGAGATAAGTTTTCTACAGCGCACGCGCGCTTCAAAACAAATTTTCAGGTGAAAATCATGAAAAAGCTAGGCCCAAATTTTTGGCCAAAATATTTGAAATTTGTACGGTACCGTACGGTACAAAATGTGTGATGCAAAACCAGCGGGAAATTCAACTGCACAACTCGTGGTGGTCCTCACGACACGAACAACAAATTTTAGTTGCTGTTTTTGACATTTTTCCTTCACCATGGGTCGATCCAAGCACCTTTGGCTCTGACGTGAGGGAGTTGGCAGTGAAGATGAATAATGATGGCCTCTCTTCGAATGATATCGCCAATTTGACCCGCGTTTGTGCGCGCACGGTGAGAAAACTGTCACCAGGTTCGCAGTGATGCAAAGCTGCAAGAATTAGCCTCGTTCTGGTCATCCAAGGCTGACGTCTGCTCGTGACGACAGGTACCTCAAGGTGATAAATCTGGCTAGCAGAAGGACTTTGTCGTGGGAGCTCAAGACAGACTGGTGCAAAACCGTGGCAAACATGTCCCGAGCCGTACGGAACGTCCCAGACTGCTGAAAGCTGGCGTGAGAGGCTGCAGGACCACAAAAAAACCGTATATCAACCAGAAAATTGAAGAAACAGCTGGTCTTTGCCAGGGCCCACCAAGGATGTACTGTGGACCAGTGGAGCAACGTACTGTGGCCCCACGAGTTTAAATTTAATATGAGAGCATCAGATGGTGTGGTGTATTTCAGTTGTTGACCAGGTGAACAACTTGTGCCAGAGTGTACTGTTGGCACAGTCAAGCACAGTGGTGGCTGCATCATGATACGGGACCGCGTCGCCAGCAACGGGGTCGGGCGGCTCTACAACGTTAACGGAGCGATGAAAGCAGACCAATACCAAGGAATACTGCAGAACAGTATGCAGCCGTCCATGGTCGATGTGTTGCGCGGTCTGGATGATGTATTTGCGCGCGCACACGCGATAAAGGCGTAATTGGCGGACCGCCCATATCGCGCCCTGGGGCAGCCGACGCAGTCGCCGGACCTGTATCCGACTGAGGATTTGTGGGAAATGCTGAATTGTCTCTGCCATGATGTTCCCCAAGTCCCATCAACAGAAACACAGCCTGGGGAAGTGTGCAAGACAGCGTGGCGGAAGATCAGCAGGGACAAGTACACGAAACCCGTCTCGACCATCCCGGCGCGCATGGAGGCTGTCGTCAAGGCAAAGAGAGGACCTACTAAGTGGTAAAATTGGGCAAACAGTTCACTGATAGGTTCTTAGCATGGAAACAAATCATTTCGATTAGATTTAGTTGATATCTATTAGCTAGTTACCTGGATTTTGCTGTTTTTTTAATTTTGGCCGTAAGTTTGGGCCTACGCTTTTTCGATTAATTGACTTTATTTTATTTTACAACTATCTAGCCTTCGAAAGATGGATCAGAGTATGGTCTCTTCGGTAGATAGCCAACTTCAGTAGTTTTGTTCGTGCACTATACAAAGATTCTCCCTAGAAACCTGTTTTATCTTGGGTAGGCCCAAACATTTGGCCAACACTGTATGTTTGGACACTTGAGAAGGGCACGCACGCTTGCGCATACCTGCGGACCAAGCTAAACGTCAAAAGGCACACGTGCCCAGCGCGGACAGCTAGCGCTAGCTAGCCACGAACCACGCGGCCACATCACGCCGCCTTGTATTTTTTTGATTTGTATTTCTAATTACTAGTACACAATCTGCGGACAGAACTGTTTCGTCCTTTGTGGACTCATCAGCGCAGCACAGAGGAAATGAGGCCGAACCTGATCGCAATGAAAAATAAATTTTCCAAAGCCAGATTTAAACCAGGCCCGAACGTACCTTGTCAGAGTGACAAGTCAGTGAGCTCTGCATAACTCAAACACTTGAAACAGCGAGGGCACTACCCCACACAAGACTCAAGAGTGCTCAACTGCTACGAGAGCAGGAGCGAAATACTCAATCTGCGGACAGAACTGTTTCGTCCTTTGTGTTTCGTCCTTTGTGGACTCATCAGCGCAGCACAGAGGAAATGAGGCCGAACGGTACTCTTGACTATGATTGTAATCACTTCCACATCGATGATGTGTCTTCGTTTGTACTTCGCTGTGACGTACATGTACATGTAGAATTCGGTCCTTCAGCGCGGAGACATTTGCTCTTCAAGTGCAACAGTAGTACCTACTACTAGTACTTCCGTACGGCATTGTATTGTGCTTGGATATAGGGGAATCGGGTGTAGCCTGTTGGCGGTCCAATGGCGGACCGGACGTCTGTATGCATGTTGTGTGACGGGTACGCGCGGGTCTGGCATAGCACAACATCACATTGCCTGATTCCGCGTACATGTACTTCGTAGCCAGACTGTCCACGACCGCGTACCGACCTCCTCAAACCAAACTCCAAAGCCATTACTTTCACCGACTTTGCCAACGCTAAGCGACTAGTACAATGTACAGTACTTGTACCTTTTAATTATTTACGTACAGTCAGTGCACATTGTACATGATTGTCACAGACATGTACAATGTAGCAGCTTTGCGTAGCGCTCAGCCTGTATCAGAAACCGGACTTGGCGGGGTAAGCGTGCACGCCCGGTGCGGTGTAGCGTCTAGCGCCGTAGCGGTGGCGTTGCTGTTTATTTGGCATGGTACGAAGGGGGCGGAGATGAGATTAATTTAGGGTTTCGCACGCCAACACCCCGGTACCTAGCGGCTATGTCACAGTATGTGGCTATGTACATTGTACATGTAGCTGCTGTTGTCCGTGACAGCACGAGACGTAGCCTCGACACTAGACAGACAGACGGCATTGATCCGTGGCACGCAGCCTAGCCATAAGGCATGCCCATGTCAGGCCATAATAATTATTATGGACACGTTACGTCCTGACTTGCTTTGCGGTTGAGTTTGCCGCACCTACTCACAATGCTAGTGTGAGTTTGCCGCACCGACTCGCAGTGTGAGTTTGCCGCACAGGGCAGAGAGCTAGAGCTGGATCACGACTGCGTCACGACCAGGCTTGACATTGCGACTTATCTTCGGTATGAGGTACATGTAGATCTACATTGTACTTCTATTTCTACGGTACTAAAATAAGTCTTCGTCAAGTCCTCTCTGTGTGGAGTCCAACTGGCTCTTTTAAGTGATTATTATACAGAAAAGGAGTCCTGGAAATCAATACTAGTATGGAAATCACAGGTATTAGTACTATTACTACACAGTACACTACATGTACATGACTGTAGAGCCTGTCAGTCATGGACTGCAGTCTGCAAATAGTGCAATCGCTTTTGTGGAGTGGAGCTGTAGTCTGCAGGTCAGTGTACATGGTGGAGGCTACCTGAGTTTTCTGGCGGATCCGTGACCCGGGTGGTGCGGAAATGGCTCGTAAAATCTAAACACCAGCGTTATCGATGCATCGTCGCCTGTTCCCAGTTATGAATGAAGCTACAGGAAGCCTCACCACTGCTACTTACATGACTGAACAGTCATGTGCATTGTACACAAATGGTACATGCACCATTTGAATGCGTAGAGCTCTTGGACCATTGTTTTGTTGTACGGTCGAGTCGATCCACTACCAGGCCCACTACATGTAGGCTAGACCTGGTCATGGCGCCACAGGCACAGATAGGCCTAGCCACAGACTACACATAATAATCAATCGAATAAAAGTTTAAAACAACACTGACTGCATACACGGACATCCAGCTGCTCTGATCTGAGCTTGTCAATCTCGACAACTAGGTGTACATAATGTTTGTACATCAGTCATCACCCATGCTCCTGAGCCCTGACTGGATGTACACTTTGTACTTGTACAGTCATGTACCTGGGCAGGCTGGATTCCGTGTCACGGTCTACCATGGTCTACATGTCAACGAGTCTAGCTCGAGCTGTGGCTGTCTGCACACAGTACCCGGTACAGTGCACTGCACGGTCTAGCACTACAGTAGATCTACTCCATGTTACAGATCTACATGATTGTACTAGTAATCATGTAAATGACTATGCACTGGCTGTGTAATGAGTCTCATTATCTCATACCCAGACTAGACCATTTTTTTGTCTTTGACTAGACTAGAGCAGTCGAGTAACAACCAACTAAACTAACGTTACTTCATGTACTCAGTAGTAGCAAGAGTACAGTGGGTTATGTACTCTTGGTAGTAGTAACCAACCAACTACTTACTTATTATACTTGTGGAAGTTGTGACAGCACCTTGTCATTCGTGACAGCACCTTGTCATTCGTGACAGCGAGGTGACATCTCACGAGTATAATAATATTCGCGGGATCCGCGTTAGCCTCGCTGAATGTTCAGAAACACACAAGCTATAATAGCCTTCGCTTCCGCAGGCCACCACTATGCCTTTTCACCTTGGTGGCGAATGCAGACCTCACGACACAAGTGAGGAGGTGAGTCTCTCAACCAATCGGGCGTCTTATGATAAGTTCCCAAAACCCTGTAAACTGCATCCTTTCTCACGAGTCACCCCACAATATTTTGCAAAAGGATCGAACAAAAAATGACCATGATGTTTGGGAACACAGCCATGCTAGCTGTGTGATCAGTCGTGTTGAGTAAAAAAATCCTAGCATGATACTAGTACATGTGTCAGTGTGCCGCGTATCAGCAGCGAGGCAAGTGTACATGTACAATCATGTAGGAGGGGATTTTTCTTGTCTCTTCTGCCTTTACGAACCCTAGCTCCTGGCGATACGTCGAGTAAAAAGCTACATGTACAATGTACATTGTACATGTACAGGCTGGCATTGCTCACGACTCACGAGTCACGAGCCGATAACAAAAGAAAAGAAAATGCAGTTGTATACATAACTTCAGGCAGATTGAGCCGAAGAACATAATATTAACCAGTCTTCTTGTGTGTGCCTCCTGATACCACTCGGCGACCTATTACACTGGTGGCAGCGGTGCGTGAATTCGTCCCTGTAGATCTGTTTACGCAACTTCAGTCTTGTTATGTTGTTACCATCCTTAGTCAATCGTTGTCGTCATTCTCGTTGTTAGTACCTATTACATTGATGGCAGCCTCGAACGATGAGCGGAAAGCACCGTTAATTGGCCCCCACCGCGTTTCTAAACCCATGAGGACCTGAGAACGATGCAGAATCCCGGTTCGTCAGTCCATCCATACAGCAGATCGACGCCGTCACGTACGCATTTCGGCAAAATGGATCACCATCATTCTTCAGCGAGTTCCCATGCCCGGTATGTCCCTGGACTACAGCCACCGGTATATGTACGACCCAAGCGACGTCGGCCCTTTCGTCTCCGTCCCTATTGCCGATCCTGCAAGAAAATTGGCCATGACATTGCGTATTGCTATCGTCCTCGCGCTCCACGACCCATCTTCACTTCAACCCAGGCACGTGACCCTACTTGCTCTACCGCAACTCTATCGCCAACCCTTTCAAATGCACCTGCTACTAACGTGAGTACATACATGTATGCTGCCCCTATCATGCAAGCTACGCCATCCCGTGACTGTTTCCATTCTGTGATCATGATCATTGCTGCCATATTCCTCTCACTAACTCGTTTTGCTGCCAAAGTTGCTCCCCTGCTAACATCTCTCACATTTAGTGTGTTTGCTACACTACACGCGATACACAAAGCCCTCCACGTTCCTACAGCCACTCCATCCCACAGACAATCCCACCATTCGACCAACAGCCTAGGACTCACAACCCTCCATATACCTTCATGTCCGTCCAGATACATGCAGTACCCAGTTCTAGATCGCTTAACATTCCGTCCCACTGAAACTCCCCTACAACCGCTTTCTCCCCGGTCTGACCACAAAGTGTCCTAGCCTTTTCGTTACCCATCCCGATCATGTCCACCCCGTAACGACCAAGCAATCAGTTTCAGACCCAAAATACTGTATACCCTGCAAGCACGCACTCAAATAACCAGTCCATGTAACATGATATACCGCCACATGATGCGCGAGTCTACTTTTCCCGTTGTACCGTCCCAGAGAGACGCGAATGAAGAACTGTTACCGTCCACAGTGACGCGATTTTACACATCCTTTTTTTACCGTCCGAAATTTTTCCCGCTCCACAGAGAGACAGGTCCTTCACACATTATACACACAGGGTCCCTACTTTATTATCCGTCTACCAAGCCATGCTGTCTCACCATAATGATCATTCGTACTCCTGCTTTAATAAAAACTTAATACTTTTGAAAAATCACGAGGGCGTGATTATCTGTAGGAAGGGAGGGTGTAGTATCCCTGCCTTGCTAGTACTGAACTGTAGCTGACTACTACATCTACATCTATTTTTACCTCTAATCATGTCACATGTACACGTACACGCACTGCATGACTCTTGTCACTCCTTTACTGACAAGCCTGCAAAGCTAATTATATCACTTCTCACCACTTGTGCTTCTCTTGCGCTTGCTGGATTGCATACTACATATCTTTGCTAGTTTAGATCATCGCACCTGTATGTGCATGTAGAACTAACACCCACATGTTGTACTAGTAGTACTCTGTACCTCCCTGACCCTGACTGAGGTCATGCGGACAGTCATGACCCTTTCTAGATCCTGTTTGCATCCATTTGCCAATGCCCTCCCTGGCCTCTGTTCTCCTCCAAAGTTCCGTTTGCTTCTTTCATCCTTATACATTTAGATACTGTTGCTATGCCTTCCCAAGTTCTGTTTGGACTAACACAACAGACTTCTGCCCGTTTTCATGACTCATGGCTCATGCAGACGCTATGATGATCTCCTTCCTTTTCGCCCTATAAAAGCTGCCATGCTTTACTCATTTCTTCAGAGCAGAGCAGAACATAACAGAACAGAACAGAGTCTCTCCTGGCAGATTGAGCCGGAGCAGTTGTATTCCTTTCCGAGTCCCTCCAGGCAGATTGAGCCGGAGCAGTTGTATACATAACTTCAGGCAGATTGAGCCGAAGAACATAATATTAACCAGTCTTCTTGTGTGTGCCTCCTGATACCACTCGGCGACCTATTACACATGTACATGAGGAGGGGAAGGTGAGCGCAACCAAGACAAGCACAAGCTGAAAGTCTCAGCTGTGAAGGACGTAATCGTTGGCGCATGTTCATGCATGTCGATGAAATTTATCCTTGGCTCTCCATCCAAGTCCATTCTTGCACACCTGCCCTGGCGAATGAGGTCGGCGGTGACGTCACGGATTTCGTTGTGTCGCTGTACTGCACTTACATAATCCAGACGGTACAGGACAGACTGAGAGTGAATATGCCAGCTATCAGAGAGAGAGAGACAGAGAGAGATAGAGAGAGAGAGAGAGAGAGAGAGAGAGAGAGAGAGAGAGAGAGAGAGAGAGAGAGAGAGAGAGAGAGAGAGAGAGAGAGAGAGAGAGAGAGAGAGAGAGAGAGAGAGAGAGAGAGAGAGAGAGAGAGAGAGAGAGAGAGAGAGAGAGAGAGAGAGAGAGAGAGAGATTGAAACGGAGACAGAGGAGAGGGAGAGAGTAATTAATTATTAAACTGTTGCCCTACCCCTCTTCTTCAGCCGACTGATACTGAAATAATACGTGTGCCTGTATTTTCTCGAGACAGCTGTTTCGCCTACGAAATGCTTAGTAGGCTGAATTGGATAATCTGATGGACATCGTCTGTAGAAAGCAGTATCAGTACTCGTAAACCTTCGTTGTTGGAATTTCAGTTGTGTTATTGTGTAATGGCTACCGAGGGTTGCAGCTAGTCGGCTGAAGAGCGCATGGAGGACAACAAGAGAGGAACATTGTATTACAGTCCATTCATTGGAAACTGGCACCCTAACTTTTTGGTGTCTCCCGCACATGTACATGTAATGATGTAGTTGTAGATATCGTGAAAATATTGATAGGCCTACTGCTAACCACTATGTGACTTCCAAACCACTCAGTCTCTGGACTCTGGCCCACACATTCCCACATCACGTGACTTGAAATAAACAGAAACGTCAAGGACGTGTGTGGCACTGTGGGCCAGGCGCCATGGCCCCAGCGTGGGTGCGCGCACGCGCGCGCGCGTGTGTGTGCAGATGTACCTGGCTATAGGCCGCCTAAGCTAAAGAACTAATTACTTGAAGTTTAAGTTGAACTCGGATGGTGAGCCAATAATAGTTATGATGAAGAAAGGAAAAGGACAAAATGTTACGAGTTATGACAAACTGTCCACCAACGTAACCAGTTCTTATACAGTCAGCGAGTGCGACAAAAATGTCAGGTCTCCGAATGTCTCAGTACTCCTTCGAGTCCTTGTCAGTTTTGTGCCATTTTTGTCGCACTCGCTGACTGTATGAGATCTGGTTACGTTGTTGGACAGTTTGTCATAACTCGTAACATTTTGTCCTTTTCCTTTCTACTTGAAGTAAAGCCTACTAGCACTAAACTACTTCAAAAGGGCATGCAGCACTGTTTTTGCTTCCCATACCATGGCCTAGCATAGGCATAGACTCAGAGTCATAGTCTGTACCGGTACATCATTGTACTCTTTAGTGGCCATAGCATTATCAATACATGTACCGACCGTTGGCCGCCGAATGAGTGCGAATGCTTACCAACAACGTAGCGAGTGAACAATAATAGTTTAGTAGTCTAGATACAGTGCAACGAGTGTTAGTTTCCAAGATCTTTACAAGACTGGCGAACACTAAATGTCATGAAGAAAGTGAAGAGAAAGGAGGTTTATATAGGAAAGAGATTGTGATAGAAGACTGTGCAATGAAGTTTGTTGTTTTGTTAGATATCTGACGTGTGCTGTTTGGAAGAAGTGTTTGGATGCAAACAGAACTTACAAGAGATGAGTAAAGACTACTTTTCTACAATAGCGTTGTAGGCGAGGAGTGCGTAACATCAAAAGATGTCGTAATGTGTATTGGAACTATGCTAGCCAAACATTACGTAATTATTATGGTAGCGAAGTACGTGTAGTAGGTATTACAATGTGTGCGAGAGTATGGTGAATCAGTGTTTGTGATGATGAGGAAAATATGACGTGTACATGCAAACAAATGATGATGTCATGATGCGAGAACGTCAGAGACGCTACAGAGCTCCCCTCCTAGTGAATGAGTAATGAGCGATAACTAGCGCGATAAAGTGAGAGCAAGCAAATGGGATAAGCGAGAGAGTGTCAGAAATAGGCGGGAAATCTGACTTGACGACCAGCTCGTGTTTGGCGTGGCGGAGGCACGTCGAATGCGAGCGATGGCGTCGGCTTGGTCGGATGGCAATGGTCGACAGACTGGTTGTCATGGAATGCGGGTTTGAGTCGGTCGATGGATACTGTGTCGGAGCGGCCGTTGAGGTCGAGGCGGAAGTACTTATCATGACGTTCCAGGACTCGGTGTGGACCAGTGTAAGGACGTTGGAGGGGCGTTCGTGTTGCATCTGTGCGAATGAAGACATGAGAGCATGTCGAGAGGTCAGCTGGAATGAACGGATGCTGGGTGGGTGGCTTGCGGGGTTGTGTAGGGCGGAGCTCGGACATGGCTTGTTTGAGGCGGCTGACATAGGACGTCGGATCCGGAAATGGCTCAGGCTCGTCAGTGAGGAAATCACTTGGCAGGCGGAGGTGGCAACCGTAGACCATTTCTGCAACTGAGCAGTTGAGGTCAGCCTTCAGGGAGGAGCGAATGCCGAGCAGGACTAGTGGCAGATGTTCCGTCCAGCGCTGTGGATTGTCGGAAGCTCGGAGTGCAGCTTTCAGTTGTCTGTGAAAGCGCTCTACCATGCCGTTGGCAGCCGGGTGGTAAGCCGTTGTGCGAATGCGAGATGTGCCAAGTAGTGACATGAGCGATGACCACAGGGATGACTCAAATTGGGCACCTCGGTCGGTTGTGAGCACAGTGGGAACACCAAATCGGGCGACCCAGGTGGCAACAAACTGGCGAGCGACGGTTTCGGCTGTAATGTCGGGAATAGGTACTGCTTCGGGCCAGCGAGTAAAGCGATCTACCATCGTCAAGAGGTAGCGAGACTCACTAGAAGATGGAAGCGGGCCTACGATGTCGACATGGACATGGGAGAAACGGGCATCAGGTTGCTTGAATGCACTCACGGGAGATGTGGTGTGGCGCTGAACTTTAGACTGCTGACAAGCGTGGCAGGAACGACACCACTCACTAATATCCTTGTTCATCGCGGGCCAGACGTAGCGAGCTGTAATCAGGTGCCTGGTAGCGCGGGTACCAGGGTGGGAGAGGCCGTGAAGCGAATTGAAAACAGCACGGCGCAGCTTGGCAGGTACATACGGGCGGGCAGACGCAGTAGAGGTGTCACAGATGAGCGAGTGATCAGTCATGGGCAGAGCTATAGATTGCCAGCATAGCGAAGTGGATGGATCCTTACCAGGACTGGGCAAGTCTGGATCATCTTGTTGAGCGGCGGCAAAGGAAGCTGTGTCAATGGCAGTGATGGCAGAGACGGGCTCATCGGGTAGGTGGCATCGTGACAGTGCATCAGCGGCAGCATTCTGAGAACCCTTGACATGACGAATATCTGTCGTGAACTCAGCAATGTACGACAAATGGCGCTGTTGACGCGGGCTGTGGGTCTGTGAACGGCTGTGGATGGCATATGTCAGAGGCTTGTGATCGGTGCACACATGGAAGACACGCCCTTCCAGGAAGTGTCGGAAATGCTTAATGGCTAGGTAAATAGCGAGGAGCTCTCGACAGAAGGTGCTGTAGCGTGTCTCAGCAGGCTTTAACTTGCGTGAAAAGAAGGCAACAGGATAACACTCACCATCTAGCTCTTGTTGGAGGACGGCACCAACAGCAATGTCTGAAGCGTCGACCATCAAGCTGTAGGCGGCATCCGGGCGAGGATGGTGAAGTGTGATGGCCTCAGTGAACGCAGCTTTGACATCATTGAAAGCAGCGATGGCCGAGTCGGACCAGACGAGCGCGCCTTTGGTGCGGTGGCGTTTCTCAAGCATAGCGTGCAGAGGTGCGAGCTTAGCAGCAAGATGTGGCTGAAATCGGTGATAGAACGTGACGAAGCCGATGAACTCACGGAGCTTACGAACACTAGCTGGCTGTGGGAATTCACGAATGGCGGTCATGCGAGCGTCGAGAGGTCGGATACCTGAGGCAGTCACGTGATGTCCCAGGAAGTCAAGCTCATCCTGGCCGAACTGCGAACTTAGCGACAGCAAGGCGGTCGGGTGCCAGACGGCGAGGCTTAGCGTGGACGGGGTGGCCATCTGTGACTATGCGGTGTGTCACATTGTGCTTGACAGGCGAGTCACCAGTGGTCGGTCGGACAAGGTCAGGAAACTCACTCAGCAGGGCAGAATACTCACTAGGGCTATCAGTGTCCAGCAGGTTGGTAGCGGAGGTGCTGACATCCGAGGCGGATCCGACAACGGCAAGTTGAGTAGTGGAGTCCCGGAGACATCTGGCGGCCAGGTCGACAGTGAGTTGGAAGTGGCCAAGGAAATCCGCACCCAGGATCGGATAGCTGACGTCAGCAACGACGAAGACCCATTTGAAAGTGCGTCGGAGACCTAAGTCTAAATCTAGCAGCTGCTGACCGTACGTGGCGATGCTGCTCTGATTCGCTGCACGGAGGCGAGGGCTATTGCGATGAACACGACGAGACAGAGTTACGAATGACGGAGGAAGAACACTGACGGCGGCGCCGGTGTCGACAAGGAACTCGACGGACTGGGAGCGATCCTTGACGAATAGTAGGCGACCGGTAGCGGTATTCGAGGGGCCAACCACACTAGCGGTCGCGACTAGTGGCTGGCCTTCCCGTTTCCCGACAGGAATCGGCAGGGGTCTCGGCATTTGTTCGCCTTCGCACCGAACGCACGGTGATACCAGCAAAGGTCGTCGTGATTGTCACGGCCGGGAGACCTGGAGGCACTTGGGTGGCGTGACGGTGGCCCGGGACTACGCTCTCGTTGGCGGCCACGCTGGGAAGGGGCACCGGTGTCACGGGTCATCACATTCACAGCGGACGTCAGCTTGGCGAGTTCAGCTCGGAGCTGGGCCATCTCAACCCTGTCAGCGGTGCAGGCCTGTTCCGCATCTGTGGACGCTGTAGATCTACATGATAAGGCCGTACTAGACCGAGCAGGGGCTGCACTCAGAGCGTGAACACTTGTACCGGTGAGTGGGGTTGAGCACGTGCTATCAACCATCTATTCTTGTCAGCAAGCGCGGCGAGGTCGGCCAGGCTGAGGCACCAGTCACGGGCAAACGCTGTACAAACAGCTCGCGCAGGATAGTCGGGTCTAGAGACTTACTGCCCGAAAGCGAGCGGAAGCGGAAGAACCAGCGTTGCTGGACATATTGCACTTTACTCACGTCGGAGGTCACCAATTTAGTAGTCTAGATACAGTGCAACGAGTGTTAGTTTCCAAGATCTTTACAAGACTGGCGAACACTAAATGTCATGAAGAAAGTGAAGAGAAAGGAGGTTTATATAGGAAAGAGATTGTGATAGAAGACTGTGCAATGAAGTTTGTTGTTTTGTTAGATATCTGACGTGTGCTGTTTGGAAGAAGTGTTTGGATGCAAACAGAACTTACAAGAGATGAGTAAAGACTACTTTTCTACAATAGCGTTGTAGGCGAGGAGTGCGTAACATCAAAAGATGTCGTAATGTGTATTGGAACTATGCTAGCCAAACATTACGTAATTATTATGGTAGCGAAGTACGTGTAGTAGGTATTACAATGTGTGCGAGAGTATGGTGAATCAGTGTTTGTGATGATGAGGAAAATATGACGTGTACATGCAAACAAATGATGATGTCATGATGCGAGAACGTCAGAGACGCTACAATAGTACCACAGTCACAGGGGGCATACATGATGATACAGCGGGAACCAGCGCCAGCAGAGACTGAAAGTTGAAGGAAAAAGGGGTAAAGGAAGCACTACAAGGGCTTTTAAGGAGCTTCTATTCGAATCACGTGTCGTCGACGTGGTGGACGCTCTCGCGCTACTTGCTTGAACTGAAGTGAAACGCAGCGACCTTCTGTGGAGAGAAGTAACTAGATGTATCTCTACATGTATGTAGGTCAATACTAAAACCAGACTTTAATAACATTGTACATACATGTACATGTACGTGTATGTACATGTACATGTATGTGCTGACAAGTGACAGTGTATCTTAAAAATCAGGTTTTGTATTCAAAACAGGCTTCGAGACAGGCTTTTATCAAGACACTACGTGCATGTACATGTACATGTACAGTCATGTACCTGTATATGTGGCTGTAAGTGTAAGGCTGTGTATGTCAGGTCGTGGCTGTTATCATGGTTATTGTACTTTGTAGCTTGCGAGTTGATCAACGACTTTGTATATTTTCTGTATGGTGAGCTTAGCGCGCCCAACCAACACGGCAACAGCAACCTAGTGTTCCACGTACAATGCAACGACAGTGTACTGTACATGACTTTGTGCATGACTGTACATGTACTTGCAGGGTCCGGGGCCGGGTGCAATCTACTAAAATAATAATGTTTTATAATGCAGCTCAACATTAAAAAAAATTGTAGCAGACGCTGTCAGTCACCATCGATCATCCGCCATCGTGATTGTATCTTCTACGCGGTCGCATCTGACTGCAAACTCCCCGCGACCCAGTCACCCAGCTCAACTGAGTGTCAGTCACCAGATCAAGCGGATTCTAGAATCTAGAAAGGTATGGCCCATACTAATACTATGCCATAATCATGATAATGGCATTAGTGCCTAGTGGGTCATCGTCACTCAGTCGAGTCGAGTGAGCTGTACAATACATGTACATGTACATGTATGTACTCCGGGTGCGGAGAGGCGGGCTCACAGTCTCACACCCCTGCTGACTAGTGTATGGCAACTACTTTGTAACTAAGTACATGTACATGTACTTCCCCGGCCCCGTGTCTCATCCCCAAGATTAGAAACATTGTAGTACTGTCCAGCCGTAGATACTGGTCTAAATCTAAACAAAAACAATTATTAGGAAATAAAGAGGCCACATGCCACGTACTGCTCTTTTCTCTCCGAAACTCAACACTTGCAAGCCAGATATGAAAGAAAGAAAAAGTCATCAGTCACACCACCGGGACTGTCCGGGACTCGAACCATGGACCTTGCTAATCGCGAGCAATGCTCTAACCAACTGAGCTACAGTATGACTCTTATCCACAGTGATGGTAAATGTATCGTATAATCCTTCTTCGATCAATCCACATCTGGCTTGCATCATACTGGCAACTCACACCAATCAAGAGGGCCCTCGGCCATTCGCTTGATCATGGGGAGCGCATCAAACTATGTCCACTGCGAGCAAATACAAATTGCAATTTCAAATTTGGACTTCACGGAGAATTTCAAAGTATTAGGAAATTAGAGGCCACATGCCACGTACTGCTCTTTTCTCTCCGAAACTCAACACTTGCAAGCCAGATATGAAAGAAAGAAAAAAATCATCAGTCACACCACCGGGACACTCGTTTTAAATTTGCGACTCGTTAATCGTTATAACCCCGCGGGGGGGGGGGGGGGGGGGAGGGTGGTTCTACTCTTGCCACTAGTTTGCGTAGTTTCACAGGATCTAGGAAGCGCGAGTTTCGGGGCAATGACATTATGTAACTAACTTTGAAAGATCTCTGCTGGGATAGCGACTACCATGAGCATACATGTACATGTAGCTTAGTGGTAGAGCATCGTTCAAATCAAAGGCTCCTGGTTCGAGTCCCGGTACCATGCAGCGCAGATGCAAAGTCAATAACAGCATTCTTCAGATGTTTTATTTTCCTTTTCACGTACCTCTCTCAAACTGAAAACCTTTTATCAAGTGTACAATCATGACATTCATGTTACTACCGGCACTGCACTGCACTGGACAGTGTGTCAAGGAGTCTTACAGCCGTGTACAAACTAGACAGTGTACATGTACATGTATTGTGCACTGCTCTGCCGTGAGTGCGTGTTGTTCTTTTTCGCAATACCAAACGGGCAATAAGCCCATGGAGTGCTTGGGAAGTAATGGGTGCATGTACCGCAAGACCCACACATGACTCACGACGCACCAAAAAGTGCAGCACGCCAACTTCGCCAAGGCGGCCAGCTTCGAAACTGGTTTATACATGTAAATACAACAAAAGAGAGCATCATGTACTATTACAGTGTTTAGCTGTCTGAAATATAATAATTGCCTGTGTAGGCCGACATGACTATTCCAAACCAGTGGCAGCGATGCGTACGCGTGTAGACTAAACTCTTATTTTTGCCAGGTACATGTACATGACGTGGGAGGGTACACTCGTTTACTCGGCAAATGCTGCCTGTACTGTGTGTAACTGTCCACCTCTTCAACTAACTAAGTAAGTTAGTTACTTCAAGACTATGGGGGGGGGGGGGGCGGGATAGCCTTGGCCTCATGCACGCGCACAAGCCTGTTTGAGGTTTCACGCGAGGTGTGAGTTTCGAAACCTGAACTACAAAATTTCAATACATGTAGTATAACATGTCGATTATTATAAACTAACCATTAATCGTGGACGGTCGCTGCTAGGATGACCACTGGCACTACACCTACAATAACATTGTAGTTTAGTGGTAAAGCATTGCTGGCCATAACATAACTCGTAAGCAAGGGTTGGTTCGAGTCCTGGGTCACAGTGGGTGGCCAGTCAACTAACAGTAACAAGACTTAGTAATTTTTCTTCAGACATTTCCCGTTTCCCTCAAACTCATGAATAATACGAAGTAGTACAGTACTCAGTACAGTGTAGTAGGTACATGTACTAGTCAGTTGTGGTTTTAGTCCACATGCTTCGCTGCTGCATGGCATTGGCATTGGTTTTGTAACTGCTGCTTTTCTTTCCGGCCGCGCAAAGCATCAGCAGTTCAAGCTTTTTACTCAAGCTCAATATTTACGACTCCCGATCCCTGGTCGTGCGTGACTCAAAAACTGGCACGTACATGATTGTACATTTGCGTGCATCAACTGACTGACTTTTCTGACCAGGCCGGAGATCCTACGCAGACGGTAAATCTACCATTTGTATGGCTCTTTCAATACACTCTTACTACACGACTGTAGTCTTAGTCTTAGTTATAGCTACTACAGTAGTACTAGTGCTTGGTGGATCTACAATGTATGTCCGCACTGTCCTTAGAATGTAGAACCAGGGTGTAACCGTTAGTCTGCTCGTCTCCACGTGCCCATCTCCTCCTCCCCCCCCCCCCCCCCCCCTCTCTCTCTCTCTCTCTCTCTCTCTCTCTCTCTCTCTCTCTCTCTCTCTACAACAACAACATAAAACCGACCAAGCACTGCCGTCTGTACACTGTACAGTCTGGACTACTACTGTAGCTACTGCGCATGCACTGGTCACTGCCAGTGGCACTGGCAGTGTTAGATCTACATCATTGTACACGTGCCAGCCTGGACCTACATAGTCATTGTGGCTACACTGGGCCATGGGATGCGGACTGCGCTGAGCGCTAGCGGAGGCTGCATCTGAGTGCATGCTCAGCTCTGAGTCTGACAATCGTTGAGACTGTAGACCTGGTATACCCTGGTATACTGTACTACTACTAGTCTGTAGTGTAGCCTGTACTACTGGCTGTACTGTAGTGTAGACCTAGCGCTATGTACATGACTGTATCTATAACTTAGTATAAGTGGTCGGAGTACTGCTAGCTAGCACTAGCAGATCTACGAGCGTACCGTCATTGCAGGTTTACCCTTTACTAGTACTAGTATTAGTACTAGTATCATGTAGTTACTTGTGCCACTGAGTTGTGGGTCTACGAAGACGTGTAGCTGAGTACCACTGCCACTGGCACTACCAATGCCAATGGCAATGCCATTGCAGTACCGACGCAGTGCAGTGATGGCAGTGTCTGATGACGATGACCGTCACCTGTCTGCATGTACGTATCACACTGACTGAGTGCCTGGCCTGGTGCTCAAATGTATTGTACTGTACTGCAGCATCATTATAATATGCGTGGCACTGTTGACTTGGGTCATTGGTTGGGCATTCCAGCGACAGGGAGAGAGTCTCTTTTTTTCGTGTCTTGCTCCAACACTGCAGTGTGTGGACTGAGAGTTAGAGTGAGAAAGTCTTCAGATCTTTGCCTGGGTTTAGCTCTGGTGTTAGTTCGTCCGTCGCTGAAGTAGCACTGCAACCCAAGAAATTCGCACCTCCCAGCGTTCGAGTGTTGGTGCGTAGTAGCTGTAGCAGCGAAGTGTGAACCAACTCAGTTTCCACTTCCAGCCCCGTACATGGTGTAGGCTCGGATCATCAGGCTCTACCGAATGTGTGTAGACAAGGACACAATCTGCAGCAAAGACAGCGCTAGGCATTCAGTTGGATAGGAGCCGTCCCGGGGCCTGACTGACTGCTGCGTGGACACGTTTCCTACATTGATGCGTTGAACTGTTCTGTATTATTATCATCGCCGCTTCTCCCCACTGAGCAGCGGTGCGGGTTGAGTTTGACCAGTCGACTAACGCTAGTAGTAGTGGAGTGTCCCTCTAGCTCTTCGTTTCTCGAGTGTTGTGCATTGCACGGCCGCGCTTGCTGCTCATCGAAAACGCGGACGGGGATTGCTGTTGTCTGTGGAATTGCTGCTACTTCTGCAGTCCTGTATTCTCTGTTCGTATTGGCTGTTGGTGGTGTGCCCGTGACAAGAAGAAGGAAGAGGGCTTGTGGTTAGCCGTATGTTCTCCTGCGTGAGATGGCGGAGAAATCACCCGCTCGCGGCAGAATGGAGGAAACATCACTGCCGACAGATACATCTGTGAAAGCGTCCACCGCCACAGCGGCAACAGGAGGAGCAGCAGTGAAAGTAGCAGCGCCCTGTGAAGAATTTACCTACAAAGAGACCCTGGAGAATCGTGGCGAAATCTATCGTGTGTATGGTAAGATCAGTAATGCGCATGTGGCCGTCGTTCAGGAGCTTCACTGCACTTTCTCTAATCTGCAGTCGAAAAACTGTAGAGCTGTGGAGTTGTTTGTATCAGTATCATTGGTAGTATTGCTGGGGTGAAATAACGCTGCTCCACATACTAGAATCCTGTTGCTCCATTACCATGCCCTTGTTTTTCGTCTCCCTGCATCAGGTGGGTTTTCGCACTCCCCTTTCTGCCCTTGACTGATAATGAGCTGTGTTTAGGAGCTTGGCAAGCAAGGCTCTGAACTGGATACACCATCGTCAGTCAGATTTGGGCCTGTCTTGCATGGGGTACACAGTGTGGGGGTGTTTTTCTTCGCAGTTTGGGACTTGACAGTAAGAGCAGGTCTCGCTCTGCTAGATAGTAATCTATTAAATCTACTAAAGTCACTTCTGCAGTGGATTTATTTAGGATAAACCACACCACGCACTCGTCGTGTTGAGCGTCATTTGGAAGGCTCTTGACTTAGCACAACGTTGCCAACCCACACTACTAGACTCTCAGCTGAGGTGACCACAAATGCTGAATCGTCTCAGTCTCGCATTCGTTCTAATAATAATAATTCACAATGGCTCTGGCAGTGGTTGTGATTTTATTTGTGCGACTGACGGTTTTGCGGTGCACACAGAAACTGACCCGAAATACTCGTAACGGGTATGCGCCTAGCGCCTGCCTGTTATTTTCTTCCTTGGTGTTACAGCGAGCACCCTTTCGCGCTGTGTACGAATTCTGCTCTTGTTGCTAGCACGTAACGTTGCCAGATAATTATTTTATATTCGCTGATGGATTGAGCCTGATCTATCGCGAGTGGTACATGTACTGCGGGTTTAGCCGGCGCAGTGGAACAGGGACGGCGTCGAATGCGTTGTGACTTTGCGTGCCACTACGCAGTACTGCTCTATGACCAGGTTTGTTTCATCGTGATTGTGTTGCCTGTTGGGTAGTAGTGTTTTAGGCAGCAACAGCAGAGCGTGTGCGATTCATCCGCTGCATTCTACTCGTAGCTAGTACCCAGTGGCTGAGCGCAGTTTGTATTGTCCAGTGTTACCGCTGCTAGTTTAGGAACGCCTCGCTTAGATTTCTTGCCAGTGCAGCAGACTGCACTGCTGTGTGGTGGTGGTGGTGGTGCATGCTCTGAGTCTGAACGAGACTTGATCGCGTGTTGTTACGATTTCTTGTTCCTGGCCTGACAACTACCTACTGTACTGGACTGGGTTTTACTTTTTAGTCTTGTCTGTGAGTGTGAGTCCGCTCGGCGCGATGATGCTATGACAGTTTGTTCGCTGGTTTTCTTCCCGGCACTGGCCTTGCACACTTCGAAGTAATTACAGCACGCCAGCAGGGCGATGGGGAGGTTGTACATCAATTTACCAACAGCACAATGTCACAATCGTAGGTGCCTGCGTGCGTCGCACTTGTTGAGTGAGGCAAAAGTGGCTGTAGGGTGTGAATGCGACACGGTGATCAATACCTTCAGCAGTTTTCTATTGTGTTTTTCTCCTTTCGATGTGCGTGCGTGTTTATGCGTGGTGTGTGTATGCATGTCTGTGCGTGTATGTTTAGATTACGTGCTGGTCGATGCACCGAAAGAGGATTTGAAAATAGCGCAAATCACACACATTCCCCAGCGTCACATAAAGGTAAGAAAATTATACTCGTGACGTGATCCTGGACTGACTTTTTCGCCGGTTGGAATATTCCATCTGCGCAATCTACACAACTAAGTTACTCTCCTCCTCCCTACTGTCTCCCTTGCAGGCATCTTCACCTCTTCATTAGTTCATGTTCCCCGCTGTTCTCCGCTCCGTTTATTGCCCCGGGCTCAGTGTGTGTATTATGAAATTGATGTTGTCTGACGTCCTTACCCTACCCTAGCACTAGGACTAGGAGTACTAGCAGCAGAAGCCACGAAAGAGAGGAGTGTGCATCTTGCCAGTCCTTGGTGTGTTGTTAGAACCAAGCTTGAACTCTCACTCAGTGGTGGCAATGGATAACGCGAACGGCCAATCGATATCGTGGAAGTGCTTTGTGGTGAAACGCTGGCTTTTCGATTAGCATGTGATGTTGTCAATTCGCCAAGCCTAAAATGTCGAGAGCCTGCAATCAAACTCCTGAGCTTGGCAGGTCCGTGGCTACTGCCTAGCAGGTCGGATCTGGCAGGTCTGGCTGCTGCTGCTGCTGCATGCTGTTGTCTGTTGACTTGTAACTACAGTACTCAGTAGAAGCAGTAATAGACCTACTGCCGTACTGGTTGGCTCCATACGGATTGCTTTGACTGCGATCGCTCCTAGTCCTAGACGCCTGGCAGTCCTACTGCACCACTGGCACTGCTCTGCAACACTTTCACCGAAACGCGTTTTGATCGCTTTGATCAGTGTTATGTACAAGTGCCACCAAGACTAGATATAGAGTGGGGGCTATGGTGTCACCGACAATAAAGTCTGCATAGATGTACGTACATCTAGACAAAGAGGGTGCAGCTTTCTCCATTTCCTCATCGTGGAAGCTGCTCCATGCTCCACACGATGAAGCCACACGGTCTCTGCTAGTAGTAGTACTACTAGCCTTTTGTATGTACACATGTATTCACCCTCATCGTGGGCCAGGCCCGAAAATTTTTTGGAGAAAGAACATGTTTTTGATTCACAGTAAAGAGACCGTTATCATGGTTATTGGAGCTGAGGAGTGATGTTGTATGGAGGACTCGAGGAGTGATGTATGTCAATGTCCTGTGGAAGTGGCTGCGTTGGAGTTTGCTGACAATACGACAAAATGTGATAGGTAAATCGCCAATATCTAACTTCATGCACTGAGTTCATGAAGCAGTATGGCCTTTTCTATTCTACTTTTGTAGAATTCATGTTGTGGTGTGACATGTCCACACTAAGAATAAGATTGAAGTCGCTCAGTTGTTGCTGCTGTACGGACACTTGGTTTTGAACGCCGTGTGTCAGTATCGATCTTGCCTCTGAGGCGGCATATGGGCGCTCCATGTCTAAAGCGGAAATGTGACCTTCCGCTGGGACCAGCTTCTCATGCCTGTTGGGACTGGCGCTTAGCGTCGCTCGCGCTCGGGTGCACCGCGATTAGTCGCTGCAACTGAGTGTGAGTTCCCTCTCCTCCTTTCGACCGTGCAGTGTTGAAGCTACGCATCCTCACTGCTGTGGCTCCCGTCTTTGTCTCTCTTGTAGTTTCAGGCGGAGCCTGTGTGATTGATTTTTTTCTCTGGAAATGTTTGTGGCCACAAGAACATGCAGCGTGAGCTGCTGCACTGCTACTGCTAGGTAGGGGAGGCTCCTTTGATGCTTTTTCATCCTTGGCCCAGCTTGGAGCCTTTCCACCTTACTACAAATGTAGAAGTAAAGCTGTAGACCTAGTACTAGTAGACCTACGTATGTGCGTGTGCCCTGATAGGCTGATGCCGATGGGCTTTATGTCGTTATGAAGTAATGGCATTTTTCCTCGCGTGACACGCGCGCTGAACTCCGTGGCGCTCGCGCTCGCAAGACCTCATACTAGTACAGTAGTAGACCTAGATCATGTCAGTCGTTTTCAGACTGTTAGTTTGCTTGTACTTGCAGGGAATTTTATGTTCTTCTAGTTCTGAGCTTTGGCATGTGACGGACATAACGACGTACTTCTTTGCCTGGTAGCTGGGCTCATGAAGTGCGCGCCTGTCATTGAGCTGATTTGAAGGCTGTCCTCAGCCGGCTACCGTGCGCGGAGTGACTCCGACTGCAACCTCAGTCCCACACACTCGCGGCGCACATGCACATCACACACATGCGCAAGTACGCAATCATACTGACGTGCCAAGGCAAAGGCTGGAGTTTCATTTTCTGAACTGGATCATGGAGATCGAGAAGTGCCTGTGTGTGTGTGTGACTGTAGCCGTGTACGGTGTAGGCTGAGCTTTTGTATGGTTTGACTCTGTTGTCGTGTTGTGTCTGACTGAGCGAAGTACAGTATGACTGTGCTTGCCCCCTTCAAAGTTCAAGTATGATCCTGCGATAGACATGACTCGTGAGGGAAACCTGTACAGTACTGTAGTGTAGTCCCGTGCGGTTGTCTGCACTGCAATGCCTGCTGCTGCTGCGCATGTGTTTTCGTGTGGGTGGAAGCATGACTGCATGCCTTGCTAGAGATAACTACTACTACTAGTACTTACATTCAACATTGTGCATGTAGTCATTAATTTTCAGGTTTTGCCTTTTCAGCACATACTGTGACATAGTTCTGCACAATCATTATTTACAGGTGTCAGTAGTACTGCCTGGACCACTTGCACTTTGTTTCTACGTGGTGGTAGCTTCAGATTTTTCCTTCCCTGGCCGGCCTTCTTCACCGACTTGAAAGACTTAGTGTTAGTTGTGAGAGTTGCGCATTTTTCTTGTCGTGTGAGGCTAGTGAGTGACTAGTGAATACTACTAGTTAGGAATCCCAAACAATTGGAACGAAAGTCTTTGATGAGATTGAGAGCAACGCACGGGGAAACAACGTTCTACAGAGCCTAAGTACGCGCCGCTTGGACTTGGAGTGCACTACTAGTACTAGGTCATGCAGTACTATTGCCGTTTTCACTGACTTGGTAGATCTACTCTGTGCTGCATTGTCAGCTGATTCACACCAGACTTTGACGACTTTTCTTCGCTTGTTGGCATAAAAATGCTGCATTCGAAGTGCGTGTCAATGAGTTACTTGCTAGATCTATCACCTATCACTTCTGTTTTTAGTCTGTTCTGCTGCTGCGCCCTTGCATTGTTTGCTGTCGCTTGCTACTGCCACTGGCTGCTACATACATGACTGTACTCTTCTTCAGCTAGCTAGCTCCTGACCTGAGCTACTTCCCTGCTTTACATGATTGTACACTGCACTTGTATTATTTTGTGGCGCTGTTTTCCTGTTTTGTTGCGAACCGTGAAGACTTTAGTTTTGCGTGTATGGCGCTTGCGTGCTGCTGCTGCTGCTGCTGCTGCTGCTGCTGCTGTGCATGTCACAAGCGCATTACAGCCAGTGCACTGTGTTTGTCTGTGTGTCGTGTAGATCTACGGGAGCTTTTTTTAATCTAAGTGCGCGTGTGTGTTTGTATCAATCGACCTGACTCCCTATGCAGGATCGCACTCTTGTGCTGCGCCAGTATAATCTCTTGACACAACCCAAGCTTCAGACTGTCAGGAAGGAAATTCTGGACGAAAGGAGCAGACTGAAAGGTAAGGCACAGCTACAGCTACATTGTACGGCCGGTCACCATAGTCTTTTACGTGATCCGCCGTCGTTCTGAGTTTGAGGCTTGTTTGTTCATGTTCCTCCTCGCTGGGTTTTTATTATTATTTTTTATTCCGTTGTTCCGTGGAGATCAGCAGTTGAAGTGTCACTTGTTTCTGCTGAACCAGCCCAGAACTCTTCTCCAGTGGTCACAGGGTGCGCAGAAATACTGTCAAAAGCCTTCCTTCGCGCTAACAAGCTGTTATAAAAGTCAAAAGCGTTGGGTGCGCTACACTCTCCTATCCTGTGACCTCAGCGTTCGGGCCAGCCTTTTTGACTTGAGCGGCTGGGCAGGCAGCTCCCTTCACTCGGTCAGTGTTGGGTGCAGTGTCAGTAATCGCTGCTGTCGTGTGCCGCTAGTCCAGCGAAGCACCTTCATACCGGCACTGGCGGCATGCCGCATACTGTTCGCTTTCTATCATCGGCGATCTAACACTGGTCGTGCATGACTGTTTTTGTATCAGTAAACTAATACAGTACTTGTGTCAAACCCAAAGTACATGGCTAGGCGCTTTTCTCTCAACTGCATGCACTTGCACTGGTGATCAAGTCTCATATTATCAGTTGGTGACCAGTGCACAGTGCGTAGTGCTCCAGAGAGAGAGAGAGAGAGAGAACACGACCTCAGATACTAGTACTGCACCCTGTTTTTGAGAGTGAGGATATGGGGAAACTGGTGAAGCATTGATTGATGAATCACCATGCTGTGGCACTTGCTTCAGTTGCCTGTCCTGTGGAGGGGCCACTGGTGACCTTTCAGACCTACATTGTACATTGTAATTTGTACTAAATAGTAGGCTAGGGACTGGTGCCGCATCATCTATCTAATAACTACTAATACTAGTAATACTTATCTTGTGCACAAGGCTAGACAATGGTGACATACATGTAATCATTGTACAGTTTAAAGACTATTAACCCTTTACCGTTTTAGGTATTTGTACAGCAAAAACCGACCGTCATTGTTCATGCCGTAACTTTTTTATTTTTCACTTTTATTATGTACAAAATGGGGTGATTCTGAAAGTAAAAACCCTCAGGAATGCGATGCAAAAACTTTCAAGTCCAGAAACTGAACAGAGATATCACTATTTAGCACTAATAATTATTTGAATTTATTGCCGACCGGGCAAACTGTTGCAATATGCAATAAATCAGATCCTTGCACTGGAGTGGCTCCCTCAGGTAAGTGGATACCAGGTTCGTTCTCTGGGTGGAATGCAGGAGTGTTACCAGTCACAGCGGTGTCAGCATTGTCCCAAGTATTGCAAATATCGACTAGTGCAGGTTGCACCGCTGGCTGTACACAGTACCTGTGCACCACGACCTCTACCGTGACGACGGCCTATTCCACGGCCGAATCCTCTCTCTCTGCCACGTCCCCTTCCACCATTAGTGGCACTGTCGTCGTCTGTGACATCCATGTCACTCTCACTGGCGCTGCTTTCACTCGCCATGTCATCGTCGCGGTCGTCGTCAGAATAAATATTTTCAACAGGATTGTCTGGCTCCACAAACTCATCTTCGCTGGATGAGGCAGCAACAGAGTCGTCAGGAAGGGTCTCCAGAAGCGAAAGAGCTTGCTCCGCGTCCATGGCTTGCACAGCAGGGCAGACAGTCGTGAGGCCAGCTCAAGCAAAAGTCGAAATAATCTGCAGGCAATACCAAAAGTCGCAGGGTACGCACTTTTCCCAAAGCGCATTTTTCAAGTCGCGATTTTCGCGATTTTTTATATTGCATCACACAAAAAAATTGTCGGCACCCTCTGCGCGTACATCTTGGCTACCAGTAGGGAAAATCCCAGCTCCCTGCGGTGAACCAGTCCAGCGCTGTGCGCATAGAAGTCATCGACCGCGAGCGGTCGAAATTTGTACGTACAAACGGTAAAGGGTTAAAGGTAACAATAACATTAATAATTTTGTTATGAGTACTAGTCTGAGTAGAGACTCAGTGAAGTCACTAAATTTTTTGTCTAATGACTATTGTAGTACTAGTAGTAGGCTGTGTTTACTGGCAGGTTTCCACTGCACTGGCCAGATTGCAGTCAGTGGGAGTCTGTAGCCTAAGTGTAGGCTGCAAATGACTACAATCATACTTCTACTGTACTAGTAGTGTAGTATAGTAGTGTTGTGTAAGCCTGCATGGTTGTGCTGGTCATGCATGGCTACCTGTACAATCTGCAGTTGACAGGCATCATGTACTAAGAAGTGTGTACATCATTGTGCCATTAGTGCCATTACAGCATTGTAGTGAGCTTTGCTCAGTGGCTTACATCATCCTGCTCTGCCCCCTTTTTTATTTAAATTATTTTTATTTGTCAAGGCAAGAATACATGTAGCTAGCTAGAATATAAAAGATATTAGATAATCCAATACTAGTGCAGTACTAGTATTAGATCAACCTTGATAGTTCACACTTATTTAATGAAGTAGTAGTAGTAGTAATGTGTATTCCCCGGTTTGCATTGAACAACAGTTGGAACGTATCCATGCAAAAAAAGCTTCATTCCCAGTGGAGCCCCCCCCCCCCCTCCAAAGGGGAGCGAAAACAATCCCGTCATTCCTATCAACTTGTCCCGCAGCCTGGAAGTGGATGCGTAGTTAGGCTATAGTGATAACTATTACAATCATGTACATGTTTCTGTACTTTTACAGTACTGTTTATTTGGTTTGAACAAAAAAGCCACTGGCTATCATAGCGTCCCATGATGCGCAAGGCGAAATCCAAGTCAGCAACAAGCATCTGTGTACCACTGTTGAAGAATCATGTCGTGCAGGTAGCACCTGTCCCCTGGAGGTGGATGTTCCTGACCTAGATTCTAGACCTTGCACTGGGCTTGCAGTACAGTGCTGGCACTGGCCTGGCACTCGCCTGGCAGTAATCTTTTCAGCAAGAGGCCATTCTCAGGAGTGTCTCAAGGTCACATGGAGCCTTTTTTGATTGGAGGGGCTGGCATGTATGATGTACATGTATGCTCTGGTTTGGTGACAAGGGTATGTGGTGTGGGTGATGAGACATCTTGTTGGAAAGCTGCAGAATGTTGTTCTAGGATGAGCATGATGAGCAGCTGTACTCGTGTTACCTGGAGTGGGTGTGGATGTGCAACAGGCTGTTCCAAGTAATTCTCATTTTTGTACCCCCTGCTTGTGTATTGTGACATGACATGTCATGATGTGGGTGGTCAACCTGTAGGCTTTACAATACTGTGCTGGATATCTGTGTGCATTTCTAGACAGCAGCTAGCTCTTGCCTTGGTGCCTGCTCACCCGGGCAGTAGCCTGGTTGTCTTTTATTTTCATTTTCAAACATCCAATCCGGATATCCAGGTTGTTCTCCATACGGACCATAGTGATGCCATGGAGTGTATCTACCATGGTCCACTATGATTACAGCTGTGGTATGCGTAGCAGTAACAATGGTAACAGTACTGGTAGTACTAGTACATCTCCAGGTACCATGTATTGTACTCCTAGATCCTAGTCCTATAGTACAGGTGTACTACTATGAGAAATGACCATGTAGGTTAGAAATCATTAGCATGCCAGTCACGGTGGATGATGTCTGTTGCCCTGCTTGCTTTGCTCCTGTGGATTGTGCTCTTCTACGCTGGGTCCTTTCTACACCAGGCACTATGCTCTGTGTATGCTAGAAAAGGAGAGAGAGAGAGAGAGAGAGAGAGAGAGAGAGAGAGAGAGAGAGAGAGAGAGAGAGAGAGAGAGAGAGAGAGAGGAGAGAGAGCACAGAAAGTAACAACGAAAAGCAAAGAGATCATTGCAGCTGTTGTCAGTAGTACTGGTGGAGTATCCTTTGGGTATTGATGTCAAGATCTATGTGACATGTGGAAAGGAGGAAGTAGATTGGCTATTGTGAAGTCAAGTAGTCAATTAGAACTGCTCCTGGCCTGGTGACCCTGTGTAGTACTATGGCTTCCTTTTCGGCATGTTTTTTGTGTGCCTTCTGTTCATGTATACAGTGGTGTGCTGTAGTTGCGGATAGGAGAGCAGCCACATTTTGTCTTTAGTAACCAAGTTAGTTCAGGGACATCGTTCTTCAGACTGGTGCAGTTTACAGTGGGTGTACACGTAAATGTAGGCCCAATACTCACTGGTATCAGTGCTACTTGCTGAGTTTAGGAGAGACCGTTCCTTGGACGTGTGAAGTACAGTGCTTTGGCGACGGTGCTGGGTGTAGATTTGTACAGCTGCGGTGACAGGTCTTGTGTTCTGGACTTTGTATGGTTCCCTCATCAGTTGGCAGAAATCTCTGGAGTCCAGGATGTACACATTGTGGCAGAATATGAAGAAAAAAACACGTTTATTATCTGTTTCAGCCTCGTGTCGTTTTTGTGTGAAAGCGAAACAGATTCGCCGACTAATCTGTGGGTGGTATCGCATGGGTTACATTGATATTGTCCTCATCTTCTTTTCTCTCATTCTCATCTTTTGTATCCCTGTTGGTTTCTGGTATCGGAGGATTTTAATTATTTTTATTCCCTCTCCCAATACACTCTGTATGGAATGCTTGGGGCTGACCGTAGATTCAGCATAAGTGGCTCTTTCCTCACTTGCCCTTCCCTCTCCTGTCTTTTCAACAGTTGGCCTGTTTTGAGTGAAAGTGCTGATTACTGGTGCATGGGTAGGCGAAGAATGCGTGTCCCAGTCTCACCTAACTGGCTGGCTAGCCTAATGTCTCACTCTGTATTGGTGGTGTATTGCACCGGCCACACTAGCACCGTATGCCTGAATTGGCCTGTAATGCAGCCAACAAAGAAGTGATCAACCGGTGCACGGTCAGCTTCTGGTCAATTGCTTGGACAAGGAATTCAGAGTGTTCTGGAGAGTTGATGAATACACATAATTTACTGCATGCACTACTCTGTGGAAACATTGCAATTGTGTCAGTGCTATTCTAGCCCCATTTCTAACTACTTGCTCAAGTTACCAGTGTTATCATCATGAGCTGTTAAAAGCCTCCTTGACATCCTGAAGCCTGGGTGTGAAGTTGCTGAAATGAATGTTGTTCTTCCTGTGCTGCACCTGCCAGCCTTTATTTCTTCAATTTTCCAGCATCAAAAAACCTTACGTTTCTATTCAATTTATTTTCGCAGTTCTTCGAGAGGTGGAATTATTAGTATTATTTGAAATGGGAATGGGATAAACTTCAAATTCAGCATAAACAATCAGGGGAAGCAAACTGCCCGAATACCTAGGGCAAAATGCCAATCCCACCAGGACTCAAACATGGGACCTTGCTTGGGACCTTGCTTATCATGACCAATGCTCTAGCCATCTGAAGCCAAACCTAAAAGGCGCTGACAAGTTTTTTCGCTCCAAAACTCGGATCCGAACGATTGTTTGTACATCACTCCTCAGGAATCATCATTGTACAAATTATGAACTCTTTTTAGAAAACTCTTTCTTTATTGTTATTCTCACGATTGCATTTTCTTTCCTTTTTTTGTTTTTGCACGTTGTCTCCCATTATGATTTAATTTTTGAACAGAGTGGGGTCGGTATGTGTGTGCTTCATTCCTGCTTGGGTTCATTTGGTCCTTTCTTCTGTGCCTGCCCAGATCCCCTAAGTCAACTACTGTGTTCTCCGGACATCTACCGGTCAGAGGTGATACAAATAACCAGTGCGGATTACAAGACCATCCCCAAGCAGCACCTTCGGTTAGTACTGCTAACCTAAATTTAAAGGGAACAAGGACCCAGAAACTACAGGTTACGCTATGCTGTCCATTAACACAATAAGTAAATACATACTGTGTATTAAATGCAGCACTGTACAGGTTTGGCATGTGACAGTGTTTGAAGGTTGCTAAGAGACCAGTCTACAGCCATGTATCATTCAGCAGTGGTGTATTAGTTTCTCCCACTTGTTCACACGCTGGCTTAAGCTCCAGGCCCTCCTCTTGCTGCTCCTGACTCCATTGTGATGTGTGTGTGTGTGTGTGTGTGTGTGTGTGTGTGTGTGTACGTGTATGTGTGTGCGTGTATGCGTGCGTGTATGTGTGCAGTGGAAAGGTGACTGTGAAACAGATATCCGACATCGGTGACAGCGACGCCCTATCGGCGTATGTCCAGGAGGAGCACCATTACTATCACGTCATGAACATGCAGCAGCATAACGGGTAAGCCACTCTTGTCGCCAGCTAGTTGTTCCAGATTCAAGGCCCTGTTGTTTTCTTTCGAGACCTGAAGTGTTGGGGATGGAGATATTAGCTTCTTGCAAGTGCCTGTGGGATGTTGCAAACATGAGTGAGATGATTTTAAAGAATTTGACCACTCTGCTTCATTCGTGCTGGCATTGTTGTGCTTATTGTATTGTTCTGCTCTCGTCTTCTTTGCAGGTTGACATTCCCCAATGATCCTGACAAACACCCGTCAGTAATTCTCGAAGTAAGTCAGCTGATGATTGCTTTGATCCAACTACTGCTATTTATACTAGTGGAAAGTGCACTAGAAATGCACTGTGTTGTCTTTTTCACTGAGAGATATGTTCTTGAATCCTTTTTTCCTGACAACACGCGTGTCTGAATGTGACTGTGTATGGTGTTGATCTTCAGGATGAGCTGCCAATGTGCAGAGATGGAGTTTGCGAGGATGAGGAAGGTGCTCAGCTGGTAGGTGTACTAGTAGAAGACGATCTGTTTCTGGTGTTGTGTCTGCTTGGAGTGGCCAGGAGTCTTGTTTCACAGGTTTTTGTTCGTTGTGTTCCTACCAACGGCTTTTTGTGCTTGTGTAATGTTCTTCGTCGTAACATGGGCGTAGGAACCGGTCCGGCAGGCCCGGCGGTCGCCGGACCAATAATTTTCGAATTTTTTTATTTATTTTTACATTTCAACCTTGTTGATGGCTTGTCAACTCTTGTACAGGTACCATGTTTTACATCGACAATGCGGTGTATCATCAGCATGCATATTCTTATTTCTCATATTATTCTGTAGCATTAAAATATGGCCTTTTAGGCCCAATTTTCCAAAAAAATCCCGGGGGAGGACCCCAGGACCCCCCTCTCACAATTTCGCCGCACCAATATTAAACTGCTTCATACGCCCCTGCGTAATAGTGATGCTTTCAATATTAACTGCCTGCAACTGTGCTTCATGCATCTGCCAGGTAGCATTAATTGGCATGATACTGTCATGACACGATGTCCTCTTTGTGAACCTTCTTGCTTTGTTTGCTTTGATAGGTATATAACGAGAAGGATATCAGCATAGGTGATGAGGGTCGGCTCTTGCAGTGTGTATTGTAAGTTACTCTCTGCTCTCTCTCTCTCTCTCTCTCTCTCTCTCTCTCTCTCTCTCTCTCTCTCTCTCTCTCTCTCTCTCTCTCTCTCTCTCTCTCTCTCTCTCTCTCTTCTCGCTCTTGCCCTTGTGAGCCTCGCGATACATATCGTTACTTTTCTGTTTGACATAAATTTCCTGAGAATTTTTGTACAGTCGACTCCTGATATAAGAAACACCATTGTTCAGGAGATCAGATCTTTATAGCGAAAGTTCTTGATAACAGAAATGCACTCACACTATACAAGCATCAAGTCATGACTGGCAAGTGGTCCATGACAGTATGAGTGCACTTGGTTTACATGCGGCCCTACAAGATTTGGTTCGTGATAAACGAAAACTGTTCGCTTTATGGGTCGATTTTGTATGGGCTCAGACAGGGACATGGATGTGGGTTCGCTATATCACGAAATTCGTTATGTGCGAGTTCGTTATAAGTGGAGTCGACTGTATATTCTCTTTCTTATGCCTTTGTCCAGTCCTAAGCTGGTTGAGCGCTTGGAGAAACTCAGTCCTGGAATTGAGAACTCCAAATCACCATGTAATCAACACCCAGCAACTTGCAAAGTGAAGGAAGAAGGCGAGGAGGATGTGAAAGTCGAAGGCTCTGCATGCAAGGATAGCGATCACCCGCACTTCAGTAATTGTCACGTGAGGACGAAAAGGAACGGTCTCCACTTCCCTCGATGTGAGCGTGTTGATAGCACCCTACTGATTGGCTTGCCGCATATTAAGTACCAGGACCAGGACACCGGTGCACGCTTGCAAGAAATGACGGCACTCGTCAGCACCGTAGGGATTGGCCATCGACCCGCGCACTCACCGCTGCCTGAACGCCTAGCTGATGTCACGAAAGGAAGTAGTTTGAGTGTAGCTTTTTCTGATCCAGCTGTCCAAGCTGTGTCAACTCAGGCTGTTGCCTCATCACTTGGCCAGCAGGGCGTATCGGCTTTTGTTCCCGTAGAACGGAAACACGAAGCTGCTATCAATGTGCAAGCGGGACAGGCGGAATGCAGTAAAATGAGCCCAGAACGTGCGCTGCCGTTCAGCCCATCGGATGGAGAAGAAGACGGTGAGCTGGCTGACGAGGACTCATCGACTGGCGCTCTCGACTCGACGCCAAGTAATAGCAGCCCAGTGTGGGATGATGGGGCGGACGGATGCCATAATGATGACATACTTGCAGCAGTCGGTATACAGGATCGACGTCCCTCAGGCAGCTTATTGTCCAGCATCCGTGCACCACAGCAGCAGCACAACATGGATTCACGGCCTTCGTCCACCGAAGCTCTGCCAACGCAGGAAGAGCTTACAGCATTAACACCAGTACCGACTGCAGTCTCGCCGGCGCAGTTCGCTGCCAACTCACCGACGGCACGTCAGTCTCCCGATCCGGACGTCAACACAGTAGCAGCCGATGAAGAACCACCAGCAGCGTCCGCGCTGAAAGCTGCAAAGACGAGGAAGGGCCGGCCAGTGAAGAGAGGTCGTCCCAAGAAAGAAATGGCGAATGTAGACTGGGTAGCAATGTTCACGGGGCAAGTGAAAAAAGTCTCACAAGATATCTCACAGCTGATGTCTCCATCTCCAAGCGTGGTAAGAGCTTTGTGGCTTTGGCTGAGCTTCCTTTCCTATTGCACCTTGTCTTTACCCACTTACCGCTGGTGTGATGAGCCCATAACTTCAGTGGGATCATTTCCAAGTCCACCCATAGTTTGGGAATTTATTTCCGGGGGTGTGGGTCGTTGGGCGGTTCAATAGCCCATTGCGTTATCTTTCCCAAGATTCCTTTTGAATCTCTCTCCCCTCTCCCGGGAAGACCCACACCCACGTCAACGCCCACGTGACCAGTTTTGGCAGTGAGCAACTATAACCCCCCCCCCCCTACTATTTTGACCTGGCTAGAACCCTGGTACCAACCAACCTAACTTAGTATCTAGCTGGCACACACACACACGCATACACTTACACATCTCATCTACTCACTGCCAAAGCTGGTCGCACTGTGTCTCCCTGTGAGAGGGTACACACACACACACACACACACACACACACACACGCACACACGCACGCACACACATACGCGCACGCACACACACACACACACACACACACACACACACACACACACACACACACACTCAGAAACACACGCAAGCACACACACACACACACACTCTCTCTCTCTCTCTCTCTCTCTCTCTCTCTCTCTCCTATCAGTTGCTGTGAACAACTTGAGTGGAGAGCGCTTGCTCGAGCGTTGAACCGGGTTCTTAATCCACCATACCCAGTTCGCAAGGCTGGGCGGGGTTGTGAGCAGGCTTTCATTTCATCTTTTCTTATTATTTCTTATTATTTCTGCTTTTCATCTCATTACAAAAATTCTGCGCATTTTTTCTCCATCTGCGCATAAAATCTAGACTGACAACCTGCTTGTTAAATCATGCATCTGCTTTCAGGCGTAAAAACCCTGTTGTAGAGGTCTCAGTCCTCATTTTTTAGACTTACCTGTCTTTATAAATGTAACTTACTCTCTCTCTCTCTGATGTGCTGGCATCATTTTTATTCCATGTGCTTCTTCTCCATTGCTACACCATTCTTTCAGCTGGCGACGGAGCAGTGTGATGATAAGCGTGACAAGCATGAACCAGGTGTTCTTATGAGAATGTTACTTCCTGATCGCTGGATTCAGGTTATCCACGATAAGGTATGCGTATGATAGCAACCGTTGCTTCTCCTTTATGAATTTCTTTACTTGGCTTGAATATGATGTTTTACTTCCTCCGGGAAAAAACTTCGTGACTTCAATCGACCTCTCAGTTCTGGTGAATTGAGCTCTGCTTCGTTTGGTCTCCGTTCTGCTCTGCAATCATTTTTCTATGCATCTGTGTGTGTGTGTGTGTGTGTGTGTGTGTGTGTGTGTGTGTGTGTGTGTGTGTGTGTGTGTGTGTGTGTGTGTGTGTGTGTGTGTGTGTGTATGTGTGTGTGTTTCTTCGTCTAGCTTCATGAAAACAAGTACAATATCGACCAGACCATTAAGGCGCTAGAGGGAACAACATTTCCTGCCATTTCCTTGGCCGAACTGTTCAGCGATCAACACCGGGTATGTGTGTACTTTCATCCTGCACCTGTTGCTCTACATGTAGTGGTGTTGTCATGTTATGCTGTTCTGCTGTTATGCTATGGACCTGGATCATTATTGTCATGCCTGGTTTGTTGTTGTCGTTGTTGTTGTTGTTGTTTGAAATATTTTATTCTCACGATGGCCTGTGGCCAATAAGAGAAAAATAATTACAGGCACTTTTTTTGTTGTTGTTGTTGTTGTTGTTGTTGTTGTTGTTGTTGTTGTTGTTGTTGTTGTTGTTGTTGTTGTTGTTGTTGTTTCTTCCTCATCCTGTTGCTCTCTTAGCGTGGATTCCTAGCATTCCTAAACGCATGTGTTGTTTCTTCACTTTGTTGCTCTCTTAGCGTGGATTCTTAACGTGCCTGAGCGCATATGGGAAAGACCCGAATCAGCTGGCCATTGCCACTGAATCTTCGCGGGTAAGCTATCTTGCTCCTGAAAATGGATCACTGGGAATGGCTTAAAATCAAAACATAGCGAAAAATCTATGACTGCTTGATGCGGGAAAATAACACTCCCCGATACATGTACCTGTTTGTCTATGGTAGTACTAAAAATAGATCAGTTTTGTTGAGTGAAGAGGGTCCACGTTTCTATGGCTCTTGCTGACAGTCGCAGTGTGTTTGCTCTACTGCCTATGTCGTCTGCACTGTTGCCTGCAGGAGAAGTGCATGGACTACTACTACATGTGGAAGCGCAGCCCCGAAGCGCGAGCAGCCAAGCAAACCAAGGACTGGAGCAACAGGAAAAGAAGCAATGACCAAGCGCACACAGCACCGACACGCTTGCGAGCTGCTCGCAATGAGACAACATGTGAGTTAGTGGGAATGCCTGGCCATGAAACATCATCATCAGAACTTCATTGCTATGCTGTGTACCGTGAACCCTCATTCACCGTTGTACTGATTACGTTAACATCCTTATTCTTGTAGTCTGTCAAGTGGCGGTCACAACATCCCCCGCTTTATCTCGCTGCAAACAGTTCTGCCTTGTCTTCAAGTCCATCTCCTCTCACCATCAGTTTACGCCTCAAACCCAGTCGATTGGTAGCGCTTTCTTGCCTGATGGTACCCATCCGCGCGCACGTATGGCGCATAGTTGACAACGACGCCCGGCTCCCTGGATTGCAAGTCGAGTTTCGTCCCTCTTGGCGGACTCGTCAGGAAGTCTAGGGCGGCCATCTTCTGGCTGAGTGTGTGGAACTGAATGTTGGTTTGAGCTCACACATATATTTGTGTATAGCTCCATGCATGCACTGTGCACCAGCCTGCCAAGCAAGATATCGCCACCCATCGATTATGCGTGAGCCGGTAACCAATGGTGATGGGAAGAGATCTGAATGTTGTTGTCGTTGTGCCGCATTCTCTTTGCACAGATGGTGCATCAATGCGGACTGGTGCCATTCGAGTTGAGGATGTGAAAACCCGCAGTCAGTCCGGTGTAAGTTTATAACGGCCTGGCTGCTATAGCTGCTCTTTCTGTCTTGCTCAGGACCAGGGTGGGTCGTAATACAGCAGTTCGCTGTCTATCTCTCTCCCTCCCTCTCCCTCTCTCTCTCTCTCTCTCTCTCTCTCTCTCTCTCTCTCTCTCTCTCTCTCTCTCTCTCTCTCTCTCTCTCTCTCTCTCTCTCTCTCTCTCTCTCTCTCTCTCTACCTCTCTCTCTGTTCCTCGGATGAGGGTGGGTTGTAAAACAGCAGCTACTTCCGATAGAAGTCTAAGCCGGTAGTAGGATAGGACTTGTACCCAGACTGGTATCTTGTAGATTGCGTGTTGTGAGTTTCAACTGTTGGTTTGCAAGGGGAAGCTTCTTGCATGAAGAATGGTTATTGACGGCAGTCACCAGGAATCCGTATCGTGCTCTAAATACATACTATCGTTTGTGCGTTTCCCTGTTTTAGCATCCACCACGTACGCGTCATCAAATTGAGGCGGTGAAAGGTAACCAATGCCGCATATTCTGTAGCTTTCTCTGCTATTCCTTTGGTGCGAATTTGATTGTAAAACTATTTTAAAGGATTTGCATTTTCTCCCTTCAACACATCACCATCATGATTACGGTTTGTGACGCTGAAAATGCATTTCCTATTTTCTTTCCTCCTGCCCCTTCTGTAGGCTTGAAGTTCTGTTGCTTCCTGAAATGTGGGACTTGAATGTGCTCTGTTTCACCTTGTCATAAAGTTCTCTCTCTGTGTGTATATTTTGGGCTTTTGTTCAAGTATTCTTTTTACTATGCTGTTTGCCTGCGTAGATGAGAAGCCATTGAAGAAGCAGTCACGCGGTGTGAAGAGGCCACACTCACCTGCCATCACCGCCGTCAGCAAGAAGGTATGGCACTGTGTGTACTACTGTATGCACTGTGTTGCACTGCTGGCATTGTTGGAAGTGTCAAGTCTTCATGTGTCCTATTGCCTAACCGTCACTAGTACTCTGCCGCCTCTGATAGAACTACTGCTCCTTCTTTGAACTACTGCTCCTTCCAGTGGCCCTGAATTTGCTCTTTATTTTCAGTTCTTCTACTCTTTGTTTGCCATTCAGTGATGTAATTCTAACTGAAGATCATCACAAGAAAACGTTCTCAGAACAAACAGAACCGTTCCTGATGTCGTGTGTATACACTAGTATATCCACTGATGACTGCACTCAATGTATTGTTCATACCTGTTCTGAAATTTGTGTCTCCTCGTCGACTTTTGACATTGCTTTTGCTTTCGTTGGGAATTGTTCCTGCAGCTGGGTATGTTGGCATTCATTTTGCGATGGAGATATAGTGTGCTGCTGTTGATGATAATGGTTACTGGTATTGTGTCTGTCTGTCTGTCTCTGTGTGTGTATGTATGTGCGTATGTGTGTGTGTGTTTTTGTGTATGCGTGAATTTTCCAGGAGAAGGTGGTTGTGGCGAATGGCCGTGCTCAACAGAAGCGCAAGCACCCAGCTACAATAGCTTCCTCCGGTGCCACGGCCAGCAAAAAGAAGAAGGTGAGCCAGCGGGGGCAATACATGTACATGGCTGTAAGGCTGAAAGGACCAAAAAGTAGGGATTCACTAGCCAGAAAATCCACTGCAAATAGCTGTGTGGTGTAGACCAGGCTGAATAGCGGCGATCAACTCTTCAGCCTTACCAGCTGTTGAATGGTGCAATCCCAGCACAAGTTATTTGCTATGGCTTTTGCTGTAGCATCGGATATGTGTTATAGGTCAACGGCCAAAGGTGTGTGCGTACGTACGTGTGTGTGTGTACGTATGTATGTGTGTACGTATGTATGTGTGTGTGCATATGTGTGTGTATGTGTATGTGTGCGTGTGTGCGCATGTGTGTGCATATCTGTGTGTGTGCTCAGGTCGAAGACTCCTCGTCAGCTTGCTCGGTATCACCGGTAACTGCTGATCTAGCAGACGATCCCGATTATCCTGACCCTAGTGAGAGAGGTGCAGCAACGGCGGCGGCCAAGAAGCGACCTGCTGCTGCTGCACGTTCAAAACGAGCTAAGCAAGCACAGCCGGCAGCACAACAGCAACAGTCAATGCCACAGCAGCAGCAGCAACAACAACAGCATGAAGCTGCATCGCCAGAGCCGCAAGCAACGGCTGAAGAAGCAGACGACTCGCCACCTTCTCCCCTACTAGATACTGCATCGCAAGGTGTAGCTAGCGAGAGCGGCAGTTCTGAGCGGAACCTTGAACCAAAATATGAACAATTCGGCTTTAGCGCCCTCTTTCTTGAAGCAATTGTTCTGGAACCGGTTAGTGCTTTTTACAATACCCGCGTCGAAATTCCTCTGTTTGCGTTCATGCATGTATCGTCCTTGTACATGTAGTTTTGTTTCTAGTAGATACACAGTCTCTATAGCAAGTGTCTTCTCCCGTAGAGGGGCATGTACACGGTGTACATGTGTATGAGGGGCTTTAAACGAATAGATGAGCAATCCCTGCTGAAGGTGCAGTACACATACTGGAATGCATTGGCTGGGAATGTGTTTAGTCGTATCCTCATGCATCATATAAACTTTTATGATAACCGATAAAATGGACCGGGGAATCCAAATTTAGAGTTGGCTGGTCATTAGCGGGGACAAAAGTAAGCGCTTGGTCTCTATTGAATACCAACGCAAGAACAAGATGAGGAAATCAACTCTTTGGGGTTGTAGTGGAGAATGCTTGTGTTTTGAAAAGGTACATCTAGGAACTGGAGTGAATGTTGTCTGGTTTACATTCTGCTGTACATGGCTTGTAAGCGCATACCATGCTGTGCCTGAGATACTGCATTTGGGGATGAGCCCGGCACATTGTTATCTGCATGCAACTATGCGTTGTCCCGTGTCCATTGAAACAACGTGTGAAGTGGCGCAATTAACTCTTCCAGAGACGAGCAGCTCCTAGCCTCGATTGTGACAGCTTGGCAAGCATGATGGGCTACTCAAGTTTGCAGGGCTTTGCTGGTGGGATTCTCGAGGGCACGCAGTAAAAACTGCAACTCGGGCAGTCATGGAAACTGGGATGGTTGCTGTTGCAGGAAGAAATTGCATGCGCTTGGAGCACGGTGGCTGCTCTCCAGCGCTGGAGATCGGTGGTCTGCGTAATGGTCCACCACAGTTTCTTCGTCTTGCGCAGACTTCTCCGGCAAGCCTAAGATTGTGTGTGGATCACTTGTAAATCTGAAAATAGGATCCGAAAGTATGCGCATTTTTCCTGTGGCTCTCAAAGGTTAAACAGTTCCTCTGGTCTGTGGTGTGGTTTGAATGTGCAGGATGGCCGTCGAGCTGGCTCTCAATGTGCAAGAACATATTTGGCTTTCCATCGGAAGATACCGAAGTGTGACCGGGTCGGCGGCCATGGCGGTGCCAACGTTTTGGCAATGCCGCAGCTCACTGGCTCTTCTGCGGCACCGGAGCAAGGAGAGTTCAGAGTGGCGGTGCCAGTGGCGGAGCGAGTAAGTGTGGAGTAGTTGTGGAGCAGCTGTGTGCAATGCATGCCATGTAGTGTCAACCCTTGCAAGGACTGCTGTGGTGTTGCTAACGAAATGTGAACAATGCTGTCCTGCGGGGCGGCTGTAGTTAATGGCCTCTGCTTCTCATAACAATCTTGCTCGCACTTTACCTCCTTTTGTAGGTAATTGTTCCTCCCTTGTTGTTGATTGTATGTTTGTGCCGTGCTCTATGCTTGCAGGCGTCTTCCCATCCGACATTGGTAGCCGGAGTGGCCGGCGGTCAACCTACATATCACCACCACTCACCTTCAGCTCGTACCGGTGGTCCAGCAGCAGTATCTGCTGTGCCCGCTGGTCTTCATGGCATGGCTGGTATGCAGCAAGTACCGGTGACTACGGTTGCCACCTCTGATGCCAACAGTCTTGTCATGCTGGCAGCAGCACAGACGGGAAGTGCGCCAGTCAACAACGTATCCCCTGATCTTGCTGCGCGCCATCACGCCAACAACTTGCCACCCGTCATCCAGCCCCATGCCATCCGCGGTGCACCACAAGGCTACTACATTCCTCAGCAGATGATGACCGTGGAGCAGGCGGCTGCTGCTGCCGCTGCTGCAACTGGTGCGGTGACTTCATCCGGGGAGCACCTGATAGCGACAAGCATCCAGCCTGGCGGCTACCCAGCCAGCGCGTATGCACCTGGACAGCCTGTCATGGTATCCATGTATGGAGACACACCTGCTTACGGAGGACACCCGCAGCAGCAGCAGCAACAACACCAGCACCACCAGCAGCAGCAACAACACCAGCAGCAGCAACAGCAACAACAGCAACAACAGCAACAACAACAACAGCAACAGCAACAGCAGCAGCAGCAACAACAGCAGCAGCAGCAGCAACAACAGCAGCAGCAGCAACAACAACAGCAACAGCAACAGCACCAGCATCATCCGAATGATGTGTCGAACCCGAATGCTCCCGCTGCAAATCAGCAACAGCAGCTGCAGCTGCCAGCAGCAGCATTGGCGCACCAGCAGCAGCAGCATAGAACATCCCCATCCCAAGTAGTCCAGTCCCAAGCTCCACACAACTCCAGATCACGGCAACGGACGAGCAGCAATGGCAATCACAAAACCAGTGCTACTGCTGCCACTGCTCAGTCCAGTGCTACAGCGCTAGCTGTTCCAAACCAGCCAGCATCTCATGCGCCGTCGCACCAGCCACGACGCTCTCCATCTCGCCAGTTGTCTCCTGCTGCTGCGTCGGCACACGTGCCTGCGGCACAAACGTACACTCAACACCCCATATCAGGGATGGCAGTTTCTGCTTCTGCAGCGGCACAGCATCAAACGATGACTGTACAGCAGCAGCAGCAGCAGCAGCAGCAGCAAGCACAGCAACAGCATGCTGTTCCTGTGCATGTAGCCACCGGTGCAGGTGGTCATATGGCTGTACAGGTAGCGCCACACGTCTATCAACAGTACCAGCAGGCATATAATCCCCGCGAGCATGCTCCCGCTATGCAGCAGCCGCAGCAATCTGTTGCTGTTGTGTCCACTCATACCCATGAGCAGCAGCAGCAGCAGCAGCAACAAGCTCATCAAGCGCGCCAGCAGCAACAGACACCTCAGCAACCTGTGCAAGCTCAGCATCCACCGAGACAGAGACAGCAGCCGCAGCAGCAGCAGCAACAGTTGCAGCAGGCTGAGCAACAACAATATCATCGAAGAGGAGCTGAGGAGACAAACCACTCCAGTACTAATGCTCAACACCACTCACTTACACAGGCACAGCAGCAACCACAACAACAACAGCTGCACAATCATCAGGAGGCTCCCGCCCATCACCATCAGCAGCAGCACCAGCAGCACCAGCAGCAACAGCAGCAGCAGCAACAACAGCAGCAGCAGCAGCAGCAGCAACAACAGCAGCAGCAACAGCAGCACCAGCAGCAACATGTAATTGCTATGCCACAACAAATGGTACTACCAGCTGCTGCTGCAACTGCTGCAGGAATGCCAGCTGGTGTGCAGTACCTTGCTCCTCGTTCAGACATGTCTGCTGCTGCTGGAGCAGCAGGGGCAGCACAGCCACAAGCTGTGCAAATGATTCCCATAGCTGGCCCTGGCGGTCAGGTTCAAATGCAGGTCTTGCCTCATTTTGCTGCCACAGTGCCTGCTGGACATGCCCAGTTTGTTATGCAAGCCGCACAGCCCTTTCCACAAGTCCAGTACACTCAGGGCAGACATCCTGGTATGCAGCAGCAGCAGCAGCCCGTCTATCTTCCAGGCCAGGCCAATCCTGCAGTGTATTTTATTCAATCATCGTAATATGCTGCATGTTGAAGCAGCTTCCTGATGAGAAGAAGGACTGCTCTGCCAACTTTGAGAGGCCTTGTACATGCATGTGTGTCTCTTTTCACCTCCCCCCCCCCCCCCACACACACACACAATCTTCTTCTCCGATGGAGCCATAACTATAAAGCCATTCGTGTAGATATGGTATACATCCAGATCCCAACGCTGCTGGCTGATGCTGCTTACTGCTGATCTATCGTGGGCGGCAAGTGACTTATTCTTTGTCCGCTGTAGGCATGAGTACAGCAGACAGCATTCCTAGCAGACATGTTTGAAGTTGGGTAGACAGAAGGAAAACCCGTTCTGTTGTCTAAAGTCTATTTTTTCATTGCCTGAAAAAAATATGGCGAAATATTCTTCTATTGTTCTTGTCCTCCAGCACCAAAACAGCCACTGGATTCATTTAGGTACTTGTTTTCTCTCTTTCTTTTCTTACGCATTGTTCCCATTGATCTGAGAGAACATCGCAAATCTCCTGTAACCAAACCCCTGAACTTTTTTTTTATCGTCAAAGCTCGTACAGTAACCATCTATTTAATTGTCCTTGCGTTTGCAAACTATTGCGCACATACATGTCTCGATACACACTTTTGCCTCGGACCTTGCACTCCGAACCCCTTTGCTTTCTACTACCCTTGCCGCACATTCTTAGAGAACCGGTTTGAAACGGGAGAAATCGGATACGTCTAGAACGCCTAGCGGGACAATGCACCGCACACCTCGTCGTAGTGCTTGTCAACCCTGCTCTTAGCTTAGACTCCCGGTCAATTTCTGACCGTGGCGCTGTATATATTGTATGTAGCAGTTACTGTGTGTTTCGTCTCCGTTTGTTCATTGTTGCACTGTGCTGCTCTACTGTACTATAGGCCCTGCTTTTGTAAATATCTCTTCACTGTCGATTGACCCTGATCGTCGCTGCTGCTCCGCTGTAGTGCTTTGCATGGTAGCTGTAGATCTAGCTGACGCTGCTCTACTAGAACTTTCTATTGTAATATGCTGACTCAATGTTATGTTGACTCTTGATTCTTCTGATGTGAAAATGGCCCACAATTGTGCCGACGTCCATGATCTGGTTTGCTGGGCTATGTTCAAATTGTCAACCCTCGTGTTTTGTTTCGTACACTCTGTATCTCTTGATTTTTCGAACTCCTTGCAGCAGCTCTATTGCTTTTGATTTCTTGCTTTATTATTAACATGACCTTGGAATTATATCAACCAACGCCTGTTGTGTGTGTGTGGGGGGGGGGGGGGGTTCGCAGAAGTGGCGACCGCAAACATCATCAGAATTTCTGCCTGGCTCAATAAGCCTATCATCACCTTCGGCAATGGGGCGTCACAACTTACAAGTTATGTGTGTGTGTGTGTGTGTGTGTGTGTGGTGTGCGCGTGCAACTGTGGAGCCAGCAGGACTGGTGCACTGCCACTGGCAGTCTTTTGTATATGTAGTTGGGTCATCACTTGCACCGCCATCCCACTCATATTATACATTATCATATCCGCACATTCACACTGGCGAATGAAACTGGAAATGTGTTTTGTGAATATAAAGCAAACACAGACCCAACCCAGTGTGGTCAGAGTACGTCTCAGCCTTTTATATTATTATTGTACAAGTCATGAACAAGTGCTGTGCTGCAGGTATTACAGTGGCGGGCTATCCAGCTTTGAAGCAGTAATTTTGCGTTCAGTGTTTATAATATCAGGCCTGTTGAATTACATTTTTGCCATGATGTATGATGACAGTATCGCGAGTCTGGGTGATACGCATACCCGCCACATGCAAGACACGCACACACTACCGGTATAGTTTAACATGTTTTTCGATTTTGACAGCATGTTACCGGGACTCTGCCAACCGGGGTTGTAGTCAGGAGCACAACGCGTCCTCGCCTCGGTACTATAGTTGTAGTACACTGTAGCGGTATGCAGTCGTCAATTAGCTTGCAGTCTAATCCAGGACCTGGCCTGACACATGCAGACTGAGGCTACAAGTCAAATACCCCCTTATTCATTGCTCAAGAGATGGAAAGAAAAAGACACAGACCTTCTCAGCTCCCTCCCGTCTGTTTGCATGCACATGCAGACAAGGCAGTCCACTGGCCCGCTACTGTATTAGTCGGCTGAAAGTAGACTTGGAATTAGATAGAACTCCAGGAAAGCATTGGAGGTTGGAGGATAAACGAAGCGTGTGGCCAGCAATGCAGCACTGGATGTGCAGCAAACATGATTACGGGCAGCAGATATGGGTTCCCCCTGTGCAGCAAGTAGGCATTCTTTAAAAACATCAAAAACAGAGAGAAAGAGAAAGAGAGAGAGAAAGAGAGACGGAAAGAAAGATGACCTAGTTCCAGGCATTGAATTGTTCTACAAGCCTGTGTGAGACCAAAAACCAACGAGGCTGTCTATTGAGGAAAACTAAAAGAAGAGCTAAGGACAAAGAACATTGTGTACTTTCATTTCAGTGACCTACTAAGTATAAATAAGGGATGCCTACTTCTTATCGAAGTATTGCTTTGCAAACTGGACGCCCTTCTCAATATCCTTGATGAGCTGCGGCTTGACTTCCTCTTCTAGAAGCTTGCTCTCAAACTCATTCAAGACAACATCCTTGGTGGGCAGCTCAAACTGACCAGGGCTCAAGATCAATGGCAGAGCAAAGTAAGGCATGCCAAACTGATTCTGAGAGGGCATTGGTGCATAGCCGCATGCCCGGACCGTGGCTGGCGAGCTGTCGATAGAGCGAGTGACGTTCTTGACGAAGCGAGCACCAGCGTACGCCATGGAGAGCGTGGCAGAGCCAGCGCCAGCCTTGGCCTCCACCACCTCGGTACCGGCATTCTGGATGCGTACAGTCAGTTCCTTCACCTTCTCCTGTGAGTAGTGCAGTATACATACACGGCGCGCGCACACAAACACACACACACACACACACACACACACACACAGATGCCTATGAAGATACAAAATGTGTACCTCATTTTTGAAGTATAGAAATATCAGTTACATTTGTACATGGTTAGAAAACACGCATTCTTCGTCACCTGAAAAACGTCATAAAGGGAAGCAGCCAGTGCAGCAGAAGTGCCCAACAACAGTGCAAATCTAGAAGCCCCATAAAAGACGTGCACAGTGCTGTGTTGTACTTGCATGCAACAAGAACCACAACGACGAGCTTCACTCGCTCTCTTTTACTCTCGCAGCAAACACCCAAATGTCTTATAGATGTGCATTTCTCAAGCTAGAGTGCAATGCAAAGCTGTTACCGTTGCCTAACTTACATCAGACAGGCCGTGCTCAATGGAGGACAACAGTGGCAAGATAGTTACACCGGAGTGGCCACCAATGACGGGAATGTCCAGCTCATGGGGAGCCTGGCCAATGGCCTCGCCAATAAAAGTGTTGGATCGAACAACATCGAGAGTGGTGACACCACAAACCTGATTGTTGAAAACATTCTTGCGTTGGTAAATCTGAGCAGGAAGGATGGAGAGACAAAATATTATGGCAAGTTCCTCATCGGCGTACATCGAATAACTTCGAACGTGCATGAAATAACAGCGGCCATCAGCCTTTTTTTCCGGTTGTTACATGAGTCGTATCAACAGTAGGATTGCTGTATTCCCATTCTAGTGGTCATCACCTCTCTTTCAGGTTGAGCTTGATCCACAACATGTCCTTACAGAAGTTCGCAATCTTATTGCAGCGACAAATTCCACAAATTCCTGACTAAAGCTGCAGATGTTGAAGTTTTTGCTATATTTAGTTACTACGAATAGCGAGAAGTTAAAAAGGTAAAGGAACTAATAAAGGGTGCTAGAAATGGAGATGGAGGAAGGAGAGAACACGCACGTGACACATCACATCATTGCCGCTGCCAAATTCGCGGGGAAAAAAGTAGAGCTTTCAGAACCAAAGATGGTCTGATTGCGCAAAAGAGGCTGTACGAGCACCAGCGGTAGCTACCAGGGAGGGAGAACTAAACTGTTTACTGATTTCAGTACTTCAAGTACTCCTGATAGTTACAGGCACCGAATGTTTCAATGTTCGTGGACAAAAATTATGGGAACTGCCTCGCAAGAGTGAAATTGCTTTTTTCCTTGTGCCATATGCATACCTTCACTGCCTTGTGCCATATGCATACCTTCACTGCAAATATACTGTTTACTAGTATGATCCGTGAAACTTGCGCAACTTTTGATATTTTTCCGCGAATTTCCACGGTACAGTACTCGCATAACACAAGCGTACTTATGCTACGAAGTCAACTGAGCCACGCAGAATTCAGTGCCACAATCATCAATGCTACAGCTGCACACAACCGACTAATCATTGTACACAGCGGTTGTACTAGCAACAGCAGCACGTACAGCAGAAGTACACATTAGATCGACATTACAATACATGACTTGTACTAACGTCAACAGCCAGCGGGACCATAGAGTTGACCGGGTTGGTGATCAGGCAGAGGACGGCGTTCGGGCACACCGTGCTGGCGGCGTTGGCCAGAGTGGCGACGATGGAGGCGTTTGTGTTGAACAGGTCATCGCGAGACATGCCTGGCTTGCGCGGCATGCCGGCGGGGACAACGACAATGTTGGCTCCCTCAAGGGCGCCAGCCAATTGGTCAGCTCCGAGATGGCTAGTTACCTGACGCAAGGCAAAAAGGACCAACTCAGCCTTTCATCACAATAAGAATGCACGGATATAGATGGATGCACCAATACCTAATTCTACAACAACCAGAGGCCAACATGGGTAGGTGTTATGTCACTACAGCGTCTTGTTTAAAATACGCGATCTAATAGGGCTTGAAAGTGCTACGTCACAGCATAGCAACAATTTCAAAAATTCAAAAACTGGATCCACTTGGATCCAGTTTTTGTATGGATTCAAGCACATTTCAAGCCGTCTTACTCACAGCAAGGTGATGTAGCCAGTGAAACTGACTGATTTGGCTACTGGGGGCGGGGTTACAACTGGTGGCGAAGTAAAAGTCACGACTGCATACGACATGAGTGGGTTGCTATGCACCCACACACTGAGGCAATAGCAAAGTCACACCTTAGTGGATCCAAAATAGAAATGTGATGTCAACTTACTACTCCCTGGCCGTTTTTGACGTCATCACTTTCAAGCCCTATAGCCAATAGTTCTCAACTAGCAGGAGCAGCACCGCATGCAAGAATACAATTGTGTGTACGGACTAAAAATACAGGCAAGTATTATACCTGGCACTACACCACACCCGCACGACACCCTGTCCGTCTCTTTCTCTCTCTCTCCGTCTCCGAAGTAAGCCACGAAAGCCGGGAGGTTCTGCTGATTGCAGTGCATGACCCTGGTTAATGCAAGTAATTACGTGTACTTCACACTAACCTCTCTACAAAGCCTTTGGCATGGCTTTTCACTACTTTGAGGCATGCTACTGTTGAAATGACTTGCTTTTTATTCCTCCTTCTCTCTTCAACCCAAAATCTTTCTTCTTCATGGTCTATCCACCACGGATCTTTCAATATTTCCTATGCTAGGTGTAGTTCTTGTGCGGGTTTTAAATCGTCCTGCACGGATGGCCGATGCGTGGTTTGTTATTATCATCCCCCTCATTTCTTTATGAGCTACAAAGTATTCATGTCTTGAGATGGAAAAATTGCACTTGATTTTTCAAAACTTTCTGTCCAAAAAGTGAAATGCACCTATTATGACCGCAGCCGGACTGGCGCGCAACAGAGGTGAGTACCATGAGGCATTAGAATAAAACCAACCTTGCAAGAAGTATCGATATGGCTGAGGTCAGCAGTGACACCGGGAGCATGAGCAACATCATACAAAGCCAGATGCTGAATGCCAACGAAGCTAGTTTTCAGCAAGAGTGACAGGGGCTGACCAATACCTCCAGCCGCTCCGAGAACCGCAACCTTGGTGTTCCTTGGAGCACTAGTAGACAGTTGGCGAGCAAGGCTCGGAACTCCGCGAACCATCTTTGCAGTGAACGCCATGGTGGAGAGAAACTTGAAGATGATCAGAAAAAGCGAGGTCAAATCTTTCTCCCTCAAATAATTTCGACCTTGAAAGCTTCCCCACCAACGATGAGTTGACCTGGTGACTGTGGTTGTGCAAGACTGATGATCTGATCGCCGCTACACCATGTACTGTGATGTAGACATACAGGCACGCTACTTTTTTTGTAGTGGCCGCGCCGTACCCCGTGGCCGAGGCATGTATGGCATATCCGGGATATATATGGGGGATATGCTGGCCCGGCATGCATGATCGATCTAGCGCTTGCGAAGCATGCATAGAACACGTGCCGTCCTCGAGCGCCTCGCGCCTCGGCCTCGGCCGCCGGCCTCACATTAATTTTTGCATTCAAAACGAATAAATTATTTTTGCAGTTCATGACTGATCGATTTGGACCATGTACCAGCGGATTACAATCTCATTTGCTTTTAGATCCACATTGTGCTCATCCTCCTGTCTCAAGCATTGTTTCCAACATAAGATTCCACTCGCAATGTTTTACCTGGTCGGATTGGGCCTGGCAGATGCCAAAGATATTACAGTCAAAGGGCTAGAAATCGTCAAGAACGCTGAGAAAGTCTACCTGGAAGCATATACGTCTATTCTCACGGTCGGGAAAGAAGCTCTGGTAGGCCACTGACCTTCTGCTAATTTCAATATTATTGATTTCGTGCTATTTTAAATTATTAAAATGATGATAGTAAACATACACGTGGAGAAGTGGGGAAATGCACGCCTGCCCACACAAGTGGGGGAAATGCACGCCTGCCCACACACACACGCTCTCTAGGCTGCAGAGTTACTTGCAAGCACCGTACATGTTCTATCCCAGTCCTTCATAGAGCGCAGACCTGCCAACCGCCATTCCTCTTGGGAAGGAAGATCTCTGCCCTGTTCAAGTTGTCTTGTCGGCAGGAAGGCTATAGGCAGTATAGGCCTTCAACATGTGGTGGTGAACATGAGCACAGTACTGCATGTGAACAGTGCTCGCAATTCCGCCAAGCAAGCACGACGACCGGATGGTTTGGCATCTTTTCCTGTACGGGTGTGTGTGTGTGTGTGTGCAGATGTACTCTAGTCACGTTTACGTAGTCTTATCAAGAGTACATGTACAAACAATGTATATACCACTCCCCAGGAGTGTGCAACTCTGCATGGGTTTGCTAGGGGGAGGGGCTGCCGACGGCGAAACTCACGTCACGTGGTGTACAGTGCGTATCGCCTATAAGGTTGGCGGCTATAGTGATCAACTTCTCAAATTCCAAAAAGAGAAGAAAACACATGAGAACGAGTTATGCAGCAACTATCGACGGATGTAGCAAGATCATAAACAGTCAGAAAGTGCGATAATAGGGCACAAAACTGACAAGCTACTGAGACATTCAGCATTTGCGGTAACTAAGTACTGTATTTTCCGAGTATACGCCGCACTTTGGACACTCGAAATTCGGGGGGGGGGGGGGGGGGGGGAGTTGCGGCTTGTGCTCCAGTGCGGCTTATACTCCGGAAAATACAGTATACACAGTTACCGCGTATACTGGTAGTAATTATCGTCTATAGTGATCAAATTCAATTTTCAAAAGACCTCTTACATTATTTTTGCATTGGTTAATTAAAGTACTATAAGCAGAAATATTCGTCTGGAAGTTAATTTCGTCTTTTTCGTCCAATGAGCTTTGGACTAAATTAAATGCTAGACTACAGTCCATTTCAAAAACACTTATAACTATAAGTGTTTTTGAAATATTTCAAATTTAGCTGGAACTTTTTGAGAAAAGTTTTCGGAATATTGCTCAGGTCCGCTCCACAATTACTCTCATATAGTTTCTAAACGATTGGATAACAGACGCCCAATTTGGAAAAAATTATGCACAAAGTGATCATAGATTTTATGTGGTATAGATGCTGGCATAACGGTTTTTGCCTGGGTACGCGCCTATCTCTTAATTTGCTAAATCCTATATATAGGATTTTGGTCATATTTTTCAACTCAAAATGCGTGTGGCATGAGCATAGGGAAACGTATGTGACCAATTCTTCCGCTTTAGGTCTTAGTCGATATGGAGAGTTGAATAAGATACTTTTTTCAAATACTAACATCTAAGGCTCATCTCCTTGCGCAATATTTCTAAGGCCTGTGCCCTATTTTTTGAATCCTATATATAGGATTTGAGATTTTACTGGACCTTGTTTTATCCTTAAAATTGGTAGTTTCACGACGGCATGTGCGATATGTCGTCATGAAACCACCCCGTGCCACACCTGTAATGTTCTTTTGCACATTCACTGCTTCAGTCCTTCCCATGACACCAGCTGAACAATGCTGCTCAAAATTCCAATCCTTGCTCAAAATGGGTATTCATGATGTCCTATGAACCTAAAAAGTAAACATCCATGCCTCAAACATATTTACAGCTTCTAATAAAACCATTATGCTCTTATTATGGGTCATGAATGACTCATGATGACCAATAACAACGGCATAAAGGTCACGCATTTTCAAATCCTATATATAGGACTTTTGCCCAGCAAATTAAGAGATAGTTTTGAAATGGACTGTAATGTCGATTTGTCCAGCTTTTCAATACACTCTAATGATCCATGGACGAAATTTACAACTGGACGAACTCCCTTTCTTTGGAGTTGGACGAAATTATTGACCGACGAAATTTTCTGCCTGTACTGTAATTGATGCGGAAATCAAGTGGTGCCAGAGACGAACAGGTTGTTAATTTTGTGAGCTCTACTTGCAGTAATAGTTGTCCAAACTGCCTCCATCGTGAGGGTATGCTGATGTTTTGTGTCAGGAGCCTTGGCTGCATAGCATGCATTTCTTAATGTATGCACTATAAGACCAGTGATGTTAACGAACATTTAGGGCATGTTTGATTGGGGAATCCGGATTCAGATCAGATTCACTGGAGCAGTCAGAACAACAGTTCCCAATCAAGCAGAACACAGAACAAACAGATCATATTTTTGCCAGAAATATTGTAGAACTCATGATAGCTCACCATGCCGCGGACTTCAACATTTCCACAGAGTTGATAGATTTTTTTACGTTCCTCAAGATGAAAAAATGTCATCGTAGATTTTACTACAGATCGTAGAGTTGTTGTTAATCATTTGACGTGTCTACTTCTGGCTTGTGATTGATTGCAAGCATGGATTGTTTGCGACGCAGGAAAAGGAAGAAGAGGAGACAAGCTGCTGCGATTGTCTCGGCGGTTCTGTGTATTCTGCTGTCTAATGGAGGTGTGCTAGCTGGTCATCGTCAGCGACTTTTGAATGATCTAGCAGTTGGAAGTACCGGAAGCACTAACAGCAGCAGAAGCACCAACAGCTGGTGTTGCATCTGCTGCATCTGCATTGCCACCGGGCGCCTGGGTGCCCAAATCACCTGGTCACCACGCCAGCAGGCGGCAACTTTCACACCAAGGTTCAACTCGAGTTCAACTCGAGTGACAGGAGTGCACCCAAAAAAGGTCAAACAGGCTAGTACGTTGTACCCTGCAGGCACGGTGACCAGGTGACTGGCGTACGCAGGAGCACGTGACCGCTTGTTCAACCATGTTCGATTGGGAATAAAGGAGGAACGCTGCATCGCAGCCTTTTCGGACCAAAACCAATCGACTCAGCGTCCAAACGACTACAACATATGGGCCAATCGCGGTCATCCATGCTTTTATAAGAACGAAATGGCGCTTTTAGTGATATTTTGCATACAAATCCCCATCTAGTAGGGCGCAGTCACCCAGTTTCGGTGGAAGTGCGCGAGTTCGATTGGGATTCAAGTAGGAAGGGAGCGTCTCAGCTTCCTCGGACTACGACCATTCGACTCAGCACCCCGAAGACTACAACTGGTGAAATTTTAATTTTTGCCTTAACTTCCCCTTTAAGGGCAGGTGGTCGCTGGTCGCTAAACCCAGAGGTCGCTTACACCAGGTTTTACTGTTGTAATAATTATATCGACCCCACTGGCATACAGTGCATGCAGTATTGGTCATAGTAATTTATCTCGCTTTACCAGTATTGATGAAATGCTCAAAATCAAAGAGCAACGCTACAGCCCAGTATAGGCAATACATATCAAAGAGCAACGCTACAGCCGTGCAGTATAGGCAATACATATCAAAGAGCAACGCTACAGCCGTGCAGTATAGGCAATACATATCAAAGAGCAACGCTACAGCCGTGCAGTATAGGCAATACATATCAAAGAGCAACGCTACAGCCGTGCAGTATAGGCAATACATATCAAAGAGCAACGCTACAGCCGTGCAGTATAGGCAATACATATCAAAGAGCAACGCTACAGCCGTGCAGTATAGGCAATACATATCAAAGAGCAACGCTACAGCCGTGCAGTATAGGCAATACATATCAAAGAGCAACGCTACAGCCGTGCAGTATAGGCAATACATATCAAAGAGCAACGCTACAGCCGTGCAGTATAGGCAATACATACTGTCCTGTAGTGTTCATGTGATACTGCATTCCCAGTCTGTTTCTGGGCGAGCGATAGCACCCCCTGAAAGAAATCTACTCAAGTTACGTAATCTGTGCACTGCCTTCAATTTCCTGTCTCCGTGTCCGTCTGCAGGAGAGTTACTATGGTCGTGAGGTCATACTCGCAGATAGAGAGACGGTGGAGCAGCTTGCCGGTATGTTTACTCACAACCCGAATGCCCTGGATCTTTAGAATTTACTGTGTGTTCAGCTCGTGGCCAGGGATGGCCAATCAAGCCGACCGTTGTTGTCGAAACAAGAAAGAAATGAGATCTCTGCAGGTGGAGTGGCTTGGGAGGTTGCCCTGTTATGCAGGGGTGCATGCCCCCCCCCCCCAAATTTTGCAAATGTACAACTGAAAAGATCGGAAATTTCAAGCATGCACAAAAGGACGTCCGTCCAATCACAGTGCAGTCGAGGAGCACTTCTACATTTGCTTTCGATGTGAAAATGACCTGCAGACGTAAAAACACACACACTAAAACACATTTTGGTGTGAGTGTGTGTGCATGTGTGTGTGCGTGTGTGTGTGTGTGTGTCCCATATGGTGCAGTGGTATGTGCAGCGATTTCCAATCGAGAGGTTACGGGTTCAATTCCCGACGATTATGGTCACACACGTCTTTCTTCTCTTTCTCAGACTCCTGACTTTTGTTTCATTCTCCTGGGTGGTTACCAACAGCCAGTGCATGCCGGAGTATGTGGTGTGATGTGTGTGCGGGGAAAAAATGGAAAAGACCAAAAATTCGGGATTCACTGGCCAGAAAAAGCCACTTCGTAGCTGTGTGGTGTAGACCAGGCTGAATAGTGGCGGTCAATTCTTCAGCCTTGCAAGCTGTTGAATGGTGCAATCCGTGCAATCCCAGAACAAGCTGCTATGGCTTCTGCCGTAGCATCGCTATCATCACCTCCGGCGATGGGCGTCAAATGTGTGTTGATGTCGGTGTTTGTGCTCAATACAGATGACTTGCTATCTGGTGCCGTAGAAAGTGATGTTGTCTTGCTGGTTGTTGGTGATCCGTTCGGGTGAGGCATATTCTACTTCGAAGGATACATAATAGGAGTTGTAGTGTTCACATTGGCGGTGCCAGTGCAGTATCAATGCAGCAATGCCCATACATTCACGTGTTTGTGTGGGGAACCCATGCATTCATGTGTTTGTGTGTGTGTGGTGGGGGGCATGCATGCATGTGTTTGTGTGGGGGTGCTTGCATTCACGTGTTTGTGTGGGGATGCCCATACATGCATGTGTTTGTGTGGGGGTGCTTGCATTCATGTGTTTGTGTGGGGATGCCCATACATGCATGTATTTGTGTGGGGATGCCCGTCATGCATGTGTTTGTGTGGGGATGCCCGTCATGCATGTGTTTGTGTGGGGATGCCCGTCATGCATGTGTTTGTGTGGGATGGCTGTACACTCACGTGTTTGTATGGGTGTCTGATTTATGTTTAATAGAAAACAGTGCAATCTTCTTGATTTGTGTGCTGCATACATTTCAGCAGTGTTTACTAATAGAAAACAGTGCAATCTTCTTGATTTGTGTGCTGCATACATTTCAGCGCCACCACCCATACTGATCTAGTGTTGCGAGCCAAGCAGGCTGGTATTGAGGTCGGGGTTGTGCACAACGCCTCCATCATGAACGCTGTTGGTTGCTGTGGACTGCAGGTAAGGACTGGCAGGTGTTTCTCGGCGTATGACCAATACCAGCATATTATTTTGGGACGCTGTCCGCATAGAGATTGATCTGGCTTGAGTTGCAAGCATGCAGAAAACAATACCCCGTGAAGGCATGCAGCTGGATTTTCGTTGCTAATTGCGACTGTGGTGCTGCCTACAGGGACAGGGCAGGGCATCTCAGCTGCGTTGCTGCAGGATTGTAGACAACAGCATCCTACAAATGATGAAAACATTGTTGACACAAGGCTGAATATTTGATCTGAAAACAGCAGCTTTAGCTTGTTCAAGCTAGAGTAGTTAGCGCATGTCCAGCCATTCCAAGCAATTCTTTTTCTGCTTGTATAAGTTCCAATTTCGAAGGATGTTTGCCATAACTTGCGAACGAGACGGTGTTGCCGCTTTTTGATCCATCATTTAACTTTCTTCTGGCCGCTTTGTAGTTGTACTCGTACGGCGAGACTGTGTCCATTGTGTTCTGGTCGGACAACTGGAAGCCAGAAAGTTTCTATGACAAGATCTGCCACAACTCCCAGCGCGGTCTCCACACCCTCTGTTTACTAGGTGAGCGCTCTTCCTTCCTATTACTAGTAGTAGCACACATACGTACGCATGCGCGCGCGCACACACACACACGCACTCACACATATATATACGCACACAATCTCTCTCTCTCTCTCTCTCTCTCTCTCTCTCTCTCTCTCTCTCTCTCTCTCTCTCTCTCTCTCTCTCTCTTTCTCTCCTGGCAGTGAATTCATAACTTTTTCTGATGTTTTCTGTTTCCCCTGTAGATATCAAGATGAAGGAGCAGTCTGTAGAAAACCTGATAAGGTATGTCAAACAGTAAAATGGTGTAAGAATGGACTCGGATGGAGAGCCAAGGATATTAAAATTTATAATAAAGAAAAAGGACCAAGAAACTACAAGTTACGCTATAATGTCCACTAACACCACCAGTTACTAAACAATCAGCTCATGCGATAACATTGCACGACACTGACCGACGACCTGTTAGCCAGTTAGTTGTAGAACGTCAGTACCGTCGGTCAGTGTTGTGCAATGTTATCGCATGAGCTGATTGTTTAGTAACTGGTGGTGTGAGTGGACATTATTAGTGGACATTATAGCGCAACTTGTAGTTTCTTGGTCCTTTTTCTTAATTATACTTGAAGTAAGTAAAATGGTGTGTGAGCATTGCTGTCCAATTCTCCTGTGAAGCCTGCACGTCCGTGTGTATCTCGGCAGTGCATGAACCAGCGTGACTGCTAGCTGCTGGTATCAACATGATCTATGGCTATGCGTGCGTGTGTGTATGGGCGTGCATGGTGCAATGTGCAGAGGACGGCAAATCTTCGAACCGCCTCGTTTCATGACCACGCAGCAAGCGGCCGAGCAACTTATTGCCATTTACAAGCGGCGCACGGCAAGCAGTGATGGCAAAGGCGACAGTTCGGATGACGAAGCCGCCGCAGACCAGAATTTATTTACCGGTATGCGCTGCGAGCATGTGTTTGTTGGGCTTGCTGTAAACAAATGATGTTGAAAGTTATTAAGTTTGTATGTTTGAGTATTGGAGTATTGCTTCTCTAGACACATGTAGTGTTGGTGTTGACCGTAAGTACTACAGTAGCCAGTCAGCATGCATACACATCTTTAGCAGACTACAAGTACTACAGTAGCCAGTCAGCATGCATACACATCTTTAGCAGGCTACAAGTACTACAGTAGCCAGTCAGCATGCATACACACATCTTTAGCAGACTACAAGTACTACAGTAGCCAGTCAGCATGCATACACATCTTTAGCAGGCTACAAGTACTACAGTAGCCAGTCAGCATGCATACACATCTTTAGCAGACTACAAGTAGGGAGTGCTTGTAGGAAGAGTGTCTTCCTGTATCTTTAGCAGAACTAGAGCGAAATTGTGTCTCGAGCTGATTATATGTGGGGGATTGAACCTGTGGCATTCTGTGTGTATTTCTTTCATTTCTTTGGAGTAGGGTACTAGTACTAAAATATTACATTAGATAGGTTCCAGAGTACGATTTTTCGTGCCAAAATCCGTAGAGGCGCTACGGATTTTTCATACGTCGTTTTTGAGCAGTGAAATGTTCCGGAGTACGGAACTTCTGTGTTTGCCGTCATTGCCTAGGTTACGATCCCAAACACGTCACATTCCCGCGCTATGCCTTTATGTTTTGAAAAATTGTACCGAAACCAAAACTTCCCGCGGAAAATCGATGTTTCTCGTACCAAATTTGTACGCGAAAAATCTTTCTGCACTCGATGACGCAAAATCTCCGTACGAAACATGGTTCGTATGAAAGCCAGTCCACACGGATTCTCCGTGCCGAAAAATCGTATGGAGCACGCCTCGAAAATATCCGTAGCGCCCATACGAATTTTGGCGCGGAAAATCGTACTCCGGAACCTCTCTATTGTGCTGTTGTGTTGTCCCTGCATTGTAAGTTGCTTGTGTTTGTTTCCACCTCTCTCTCTCTCTCTCTCTCTCTCTCTCTCTCTCTCTTTACGGTGACTTTATCATAGATGTAACAGAGGAAAGTCTGGCAGTGGGTGTAACACGCGTGGGCAGTGACTCTCAGCGCATCGCAGCTGGCACTCTCCAGCAGCTAGCCGACACTGATCTCGGTGATCCGCTGCACAGTTTAGTGGTGGTGGGACATATGCACTGCTTGGAGCGGGACATGCTACGCCAGTACGCCATCGATGTGGCTGACTTTGATGAGCGTACAAAGCACGTGAAGGAGTAGGAAAGAAGCTGGTTTAGTTGCTGCTGGCGACAATGATGAGATGGTGACCCTGTATGCTCCTGGCTGGACCACTGGTTGTAGTGCTAGTCTCGTTATGGTGCGGTTGTGACCATACTGGCTTGCCCTTATCTATTATCTTGGAGAGTGTGAGGTCCCCAGTGCCACCAGCCGGAAGGGTGTCTTAGCACTCGCGTGCCACCGTACACCAGCTCGGTCTCAGCGATGTGAGAGCTGTAATCACAGACCATGCTGCTGCTGTATCTCTCACTGCATGTGTGCTGCTGCAGTTAGGGACTTCCCCTCGGGCGGTGTTTGTGTATTTACAGCACCGGAGAACACAGTCCGCTAAGTCCATGATCCGTGTTGACTACTTCAAAGTAGTTGTAGCGCGTGGGACATAGCAAGGTGTTCGGCCGGGCAGGAGCTTGCCGCACACGTTTGTGTGTGTGTGTGTGTGCTGCGCTCTTTTCTGACAAGCCCTGCGGGGCGTCTCGAGTTTCCGAGCTTTGATCCCAAGTGACCAGGAGACTGGCTGTCGTCACACGTGCCATACAAGTACACCACCAGCTACTTAGCTTGTACGCTGTACATGCCTGTGTTGTACTACTGCAGCACTATCCGGGTATCCCCCTCCCCTTCCTTAACCATTTAGAATTTCAACACTAGCAATGTGCGTGTTCTGCTTCAAAGTACCTGTTATTATTTCAAATCCTCCCGTGCCTCTTCTCCTGTGCCTCTTCTCCTGTGCCTCTTCCTTAGAAGCTTCACAAGAAACTAGAAGCTAGATGTATACCTCAGAGCACCAGTGATCATTCTATAATTCTATTTTTCCGAAAGAAACGCCAGATCAAGAAATTGAAAACAGTTGTGTGAGTGTGTGTGCGTCTACAACAGCAGCTCGAATGTTTGTCTGCTGTGCATCGCTCCGTGCCTGCTACTACAGTATAATGCCCATACCGGTGTCTACTGATACTGACGGTATGTTCTATGGGTACTGGTCGAGTATCCAGTTATCAGCCAAATAGTATTATGTTTAGCATCATTATGTACAAGCAACATTGCGCACAGCGACAGGCACATAATTGGATTACATGTTCAACAAATCCAATAACACGGCTAGCTAGAAAAAAACTTCCAGTATTAAGAGTGAAGTCTCATGCCTACCTATAGTGTTTCTATTCGTACACATGTGTATGTATGTGCGTGTTGTACTAGTATTCAATAGCAGAAAGCTGGTGGTGTTTCTTATGGAATGAGGTAATATACAAGGCAGTGTGTTGTGGTTGCCAGGTGACCCCAAGGCCGATCTCTCGGCATTGACTAAAATAGTAGGTCACAGAGGCATCTTCATGATCATTGTCAAATAGTGTTCGTACGTGACTGTAATCCAGCCATCCCGATCACGGTCTTCAGTGCTGAATGCCGCCGTCAGCGTCTGCAAGCAAACAGGTGCAGAGGAGGAACACAGAGTCAGTGATCACTTCATTTTGTACAGTCCTACCTAGGTAACCCGTGCTAGCCTGGCTATCGGAATACATGTACACTCAAACGACTCTTATCCGGACGCCTCAGATACGGCACGTCTCTCTACCCCGGGCACCTTCAGCTTGAGTTCCTATGGCAAAACTGCTTCAAATGCTGGGGTTTTGAACATGTTTTTTGGTTTTTTGAAACTCGGATGTTGAGCCATAATTTTTCTTTTTCTTTTTTCGTATGCACTAGTGCTTGTTAGTATTTGTCCATTCTTGTTTCACAAAGCTTGAGATAGCGCGAAGCAAGAGTACATGACCATGTCCTGTACTCTTGCACGAAGGCAATGCGTACCGGTACCTTTCCTAGTCTGAGCAAGTATTAGTACTGTACACATTGTAGCTGAGTCTGCTGCTAAACCTCGGGTACTTGGAGCACTACTGTCATGGTGCTATCAATCCTGCGCCTCGAATGTACAATGAGGTGGTCTATACTGAAATGTTCATACAAATGTACAGTATTTGGGAGAATTCCAATCTAACTTTAGCTGTTCTCCGGCATCCCGTTATCCGAGGCGCAGTGCTAATGTGAAGTGAACACCCACCCACCATGATGTGCGTATGTTCTTTCACGCGCTTGTGTGACCTTCGTCTTACCTGAAGAACGACGCAACACTGAATAAAATCGTCAAACGACACGCTGCCGCATCCACGTCGGTCAAACTTGCGAATGAGTACATCTACGAATCTGTCCGACAGTCGATACCCTGGAACACACACACACAGTTGAGTACAGCGAATAACACATCGGGCACAGAGCGAGTTGTGCCTCGAGCATTTGTCTTTGCACAGCCTGATAGTAACTTGCATCAACCCTTTTGCAAGCCCTTTCGGTAATAAGTACATGTTTGGGGCTCGTGCATCAAGACACAGCCCAGCTGCAGTGCCAGTAGTCACACATTGCTATGTACTTACCAAAACCATAATAATTATACATTTGTACTGAAGCATGTACACACATGTTTTTATGTTTTACTAAATTTTTAGAGTACTCATCTTGAAAGGATTGGGAGAACTTCAGATTCAAAGGACCAGTTGGGGAAGTGAACTGCCTGCAAAGAGTAAAACGTACCAACCCCATCATTCCTCCCCCCCCCCCCCCCCCCCCCCGACGGATCCTTTGAGTACTCATTTTTGTCAGGGCTATGGAGAGCATCGTTGTCTCCATGCTGATTGTTCATACTCGTTTCGCCTTACCAAAGGAAATCAACGCTGAAGACGATCGGCGGCCATAGTCATTGCCGTGGAGCAAGAGTTGAGTGGATAAATGACCAGTCACCAGAGACACCAGATATATGCATGCATGCGCCACACGGACATACCCACGTGCACACACGAGCATGCGTGCACACACACACACACACACACACACACACACACACACACATGGCCATCACAGGAACATGAGATAATAGTTAGTACTCTCTACATACACTATGTAACTAACTTATTAGGTCCAACTTTCCAAGAACGACATGTTTTCAGGCTGGCTCATTTCCAAGCTACATCCCTATTTCGAGCATAGTACTAGCAGAACACGTTATTTTCAGTGCAACTTAAATTTCTCGGCAATTTAGGTAGAGAAACCAGGCACCTGAATTTGTACATGTAGTCGTATACTAATGATTGCTCTTGTATTATAGAGGAGAGTGCTCTCTGTTCTCTATTACCTGTGGATAACTCTTTCTTGTCAATAGCTCCGGAGTTGTCCGTGTCATAGCTACGAAATGCTTGCTGCCAGTCCGTGATGTATTTCCAGAGGCCAGCGAACTCATCAAACGTAATCATGCCATTGCCATCGCGATCAAACATGCCTACAAAAAAACACACACACACATAATTATCATGATCATCATGATCATCACCACCATCAAGTGGCATTCATGCTTGAAGTCCATCACCATTGAATTGCAACCTTTTAAAAAGACTAATGGGACCTCAGTGGTGGCAAGGTTGTCCAAACATTGGTTTTGATCGAAAAATGGAGTTACAGTGCCAGTGAGGGGACTAGAAACAGCAATTCCCTTAGCGATGTGTACCAGCGTAGTGCTATATGGGTCAGTACACTCTCTCATGACTGCTGCAGGCTTACCGACCATCAGACGTACTGTCTCCGGATTGAACTCTGTCCACTGTCCTGTTGTCACACCCAGGCACACACACACGCACGCACACACACACACACACACACACACACACACACACACACACACACACACACACACACACACACACACACACACATACACACACACACACACACACAGCCTGCAATGTGTTTACCAATACCGTCGTGAATGATTTACATACCGGGCTCCGTGCCGTGTCTACATTATACACTCTAACCTGTATCCGATTGAATGGCAGTATTCCATGTTAGTCTTGGACTGGTGGACACACACCGTGCATCACTACTGGTCAAGAATGTCTCCAGTGATCTGAGTGCCTCCTACTGCTTTCTTACCGTTCTTCAACGCGCTGGAAAGCTCGTCTTGTGATATGCTTCCACTCCGGTCAGTATCCACACTGTGAGCCGCAGCGCCGGCACGAGTCGGAATCACGGTACCGGCCACCAGTATTGATACCACATAGTTATTATGTAGGGAAATACACAACACACACACACACACACACACACACACACACACACACACACACACACACACACACACACACACACACACACACACACACACACACACACACACATGAGTGACATATGCATGGATGCAATCATGCACGCACACATACAGCTCCCCATTGTCCCACAAGTCGACATGTGTGTAACTCGTTTGTGAAAGTCACAATGGCAGTTCGCAGTTCTTTCTCAGCTTTACACTGAGCCACGTCAGTTATTCATTTGTCTCAGCCCTCCCTACATGGCTCTCACAGTCTCGTTCTGAGAGCATGACGATTTTCAGCTAGCTCCGCATGCTCACTACGGTCAGTACACAGACTGTCAGTGCCGGAAAACAGCAGCAGCCGAGTCTCACCGTTGGAAATATTGCCATAGGGCATCCCTGGATATCGGTGGCTGGCCTCTCTGCTGGTATGCCATAGTCGCTGCTTCGTTTGCAATGACACCATCCGCGGGCTACTGTTGCAACGCCTGAACGAGTGCGTTCAGCTGTGCACGATCACCATGCAGTTCGCCCACTTGAAAATATGTTGCCCCTCAAAGGCTCCTACCAGTCTTCCCTTCCATTACATCCATCGACGGACGCAAAGTAATAATAAGGAATCCTTCCTATCCTTTCTTTTCTACGACTACGAGTACGAGTTCAGGAAACAAACAAGCAACCAGTTGGTCCGCGGGGCGCGGCGGACGCAGATTCACCGCTAGCGCGCCGGAACTTCGCGGTAGCGAGGCATTGTTTACATCAGGGAGTCGTAAAATACCTGGTATTTTACGACTCCCTGGTTTACATGATGCGGCCACATTCGTATCGCCGCGACTATCGGTGCGCCGGGTTGGGTGCGCGCGCCGGCAGGATACGTGCGCACTTAGCTTTACTAGATCGAATGAGTACTCGTACGATCGTACAGATCTTCACAAAAAAGAACTGATTCTTTGCGTGTGACGGTGTGGTCACTCAGCTGGTTGGAACTTACTTACTTGGAAGCCCATCATGGCATTCATGCATATGCACGGCCACATCCATGCACCGTGTAGATGTCTACGTGTAGTGCACCCGCGATTGGTCCAATGCGAAGAGAAAATTGTCATTCACATTTCACCAGGAAACTCAAGAAGTCAGGTCTTGTTCAGCCTTTTTTACTAGTTGCAGAGGCTTGGTGTGTTGTCTCAGTATCTACTTCGTTTGCTGAAAATGAGTAGCAGCAGTCAGACGTTGCCTCCAAAGGAGGCAACTCTCTTCAAAAGGATCTTGGTGAGACTTCAATGATATACTTGAGCATGATTATGTTTTATGAAGAGAATTGACGATGAACTCTGAAATTTGCTTCGAACTGTAGAGATGTTACGAAATGAAACAGTTCAAGGCTGGTCTGAAGTATGCGAAGCAGATTCTGTCGAATTCCAAGTATGCTGAGCACGGAGGTAATGGTGGCGTCGTCCTCTGATCGTTTGTAATAGGCATGAGAATTATGAAAAATTGTTTCGCATTTTTGTATCATTCTGATCATCTCCAGAGACGCTGGCGATGAAGGGCTTGACTCTGAGTTGCCTAGGTCGTAAAGACGAAGCCTACGAAGATGCTCGTCGTGGTCTCAAAAATGATCTGAAGAGCCACGTTTGTATCCTCTGAATTCTTTGAAATTGCTCGGTGTGAGTGTGCGTGCGTACTCGTGCTTATTGAATTGTTCTATTGAGTGTACAGGATGTGCAGATATTGCAGGTGCTATCCTTGACTAGCTGTCTCACTACCAGGTTGGCACGTATACGGACTACTACAGCGTTCAGATAGGAAGTATGATGAGGCCATCAAGTGCTATCGTAATGCTCTCAAGCTGGACACGGTTGGTTATGGCTATTTCAGAATTTGAAAATTTCGAAATAATCGTTACACCTGTTTTCTACCAATGTGCTTGTTGAGCGACTTGAAGCTACACAGGTAGTATGTTGGGTGTGCTCTGTATCAGTATACTACAGTACATGTACATTGGACTGTAATAATGCCAGTGCGATTGAATGCCATCTTTACTGGGTGGGTCTGCGATAGAGAAAGTGCAGCAATGTACACCAGGAGTTCACAAGGGGAATTTTATGACCCATGATCAAATTACCAGCCCCGTATGTCATTATGATAAAGTTAATATGACATGATGTGCAATGATTGACGTCTGTTCATAAGACTTGTGTCTCTTGTGTGTATGTGTGTGTGCATGTATGCTTGTATGTGCTTGTGGACGTGCGTGTATATGTTTGTGCATGTTTGTGCATATGTGTGTGTGTGTGTGTGTGTGTGTGTGTGTGTGTGTGTGCGTGTGTGTGGTGTTTATCGTACAGGATAATGTCCAGATTCTCCGTGATCTTGCACTGCTGCAAATTCAAATGAGAGATCTTGAAGGCTATCGGGTTAGTGTCAGAGAGGCTAACAGCAGCCTGAAGTACACCACTCCATTGCTTTTTATGCCTAATGGTCGATCTATAGTTTATTTCGCGTACGGTACGCGAAACGCTTTGCAATGTATTTAGCGTCGATTGCGCCATGGGGCAAATAAGTTGAACTCAATTCCACTATTTTGCCGTGACGGACGTTGCGACAGATTTCCTGTATGCGAAATTAAGTAGAAGTCAGGCAGGCGTGTCCAATTTGACCGTCACAATCAAGACAGCTCCGATCTTTTTGGGGGTGAAAATATCTTTTACAGAAGCCCTTTCTTCTGCAGGAGTAGTTCTCTGCCATGTGTAGACCGCAGAAGTGATATTCATATGGGGATACTTGTGCTTTTTGCTGTACTGATGTATTGAAAGTGCGAAAATTGCATCTGTCCTCTCATCGGAAACAACTAACAGGAAAAATGTAACTTCTCCTGTAAAAGTGTTGACCTCCGAAGAACTTCGAAGAAGTTTTGGGACTTCTTGTAGTTTCGTAGAAGAGGAAGGTCAGGTGGACATACGCATTCTAATGGGACATGTAGGTTTACTTGGGCAGATACCAGTACTGTCGCAGATAAGCATAAAACTATCTGCACCACAGGCCATTCACATATGCCATCGCGAGTTGCGACCATGTCCGAGCTGGTGTTAGTATGGAATTTACTCTGGGGGGGGGGGATGGGGCATGCTGGAAGGTCCTTGGTCGTCGATGCTGGGTACTGCTGCATGGATTAGAATTCGAACATCTCTTGCCATCCAATGTGGGTAGGGGTGAAAGTTGGCATTGAGATCCCGAGTTCGAGTACTCTGATTTTCTCCGAGCGAATATTCGAGTATTCGAGTATTCTTCATCTCCTAAAAATTGCACACCGAGGGCCTTAAAATCACATGATACACCCCTGATTGAACCGAATGGCAGTCATTTTTCTCTGGTATATTGGTTGCTGGGTCATTTGGGCTCTCTCTACTCTTGAACAAATGTTCACCACACAGTCTGCACATCAATATCTGCCGATTGCTGCTCTGAAACTGCAGATTTCTGTGGTAAATGCATGTACCACGTATGAACGAGTACTCTGATTTATTCCGAGTACGATTATTTCTGAAAAAACCGAGCGAGTACTCGAGTATTCGGTATAATTGTTTCACCCCTAAATGTGGGTCATCGAGGCTGCTAGCCGCAACTTCAAAGCCTGGCCTAAAAGGAGATAGTGCTTCAGCATTCTCTGTTTGGTCAACCTCCGTGGTGACTGACACTTTAAATTTCAACTTGCTTGTGGTTACTTTCTTCCCTAGATTGGCCCTGATACGATCTTGTTTTTGTTCTTAATTGTTAGGAAACGAAGTCGCGCCTGCTTCAGTTGAAACCTGGCCATAAGCCTTCTTGGCTGGGTTTCGGTGTTGCCCATCACCTACTCAACGAACAAGACCTGGCCATTCAAATTGTCCGCGAATACCACCGTACACAGGCCGTAAGTTAGAAACTTGTTGTGTGGCATGTTTGGTGTTTTTTTCTGTCCACCTGTTGTACTTACTGCATCGGATTGTAACTTGTAAGTGCACGGAGCGTATACACAGACAGTCGGTCATGTGGTGATCATTGTTCCATTGCACCGCCCGCTAGCACGGTGCCTTCTCTGTAGAATGGTGCTATCAGTAAACTGTACAGTAATGCTCACAACTCTCTCCAAGTGTTGTGAAGAGTACGGTTATAATGGATGGCGACAGTGGAGTGTCTGTGCATATTGAGAAGTCTATGAGAGAGAGAAGTCTATCGGTAAACTGGTGGGTCATTACCTGTTTGCAGCACTGGTCAAGATGTTGATAGGACATTTCCGTACAGGGTTTGTATTCCGATGCTAATCGTGTGCCTGCATGTGATGATGTGTGCCTGCTTGTTTAGAATTTGAATGGTTACGAGACGAGCGAACTAGTGTTGTACGAGAACCAGTTGATGCAAAAAAGCAAGCCGCCGAAGCAAGCAATCGATCACCTGAGGAGGACTCAGTCCTCTGTGCGCGACTGGCTCAGCCATGACGAGACTATGGGTAAGGGCGTGCCACGTTCCCTCTGTTATCAGCATATTTACCGTACTCACTCGATAATTAGAAGCCCACGCTTCTATTTTTTCACTACCAATTTTGACGAGGCTTCTATTCAAAAGGGGCTTCTATTCGAGAGGGGTGTTTATTGTTTTATTCCATACCAGTATTCCAATCGAATCTTTAAAACTTTCATATTCACAGCAACTCGGCCCCGAGTTAGCTTGCACACACTACGTTGACCAGGACATGTACCAGTATGTGCATGGACGAGATGTTTTTGCGCACTTGACCTTAACATACATGGCACTACCTGGTCACCCCATGCTTTGCGAATAGTAATCCGGGCTTCTATTCGAGAGGGGCTTGTATTTATTCAAAAGGTCCGTTTAGGGGGGGGCTATGATTATTCAAGAGGGGCTTCTAATCGAGTGAGTACGGTATGTCACTCATCATACTGTTACAGTGATGCTGCTTTTGTGAAGCTTGACCATGTCGTGTTCCTGTGGTGCACTCATGCACTCAGCGAAGAATTCAGTCTCGTTTCTTGCGGCAGTGTTGCTGCTAAGCATCACACCTTTTTCTGTTGGAGGTGTTCAAGTATATTGGGCATCTCTCTCTTGTTCATGGCGACCATTCCTTTCAAGCTGTATCTTGTCTGTTTACTCTATCTTCCATGATTTGCTGAATCTTTCTTTTGTCTGTCCTGACAGCGGATCTACTCTTCAGCGAAGGCCGTCTTAGCGAAGCAGCCGAGGTTGTTGCCGGTTTGATTGACCGCAATCCTGAGAGATGGTCCTACTACAATCAACTAGAGAACTGCCTCAGCTTGGGTACGTACTACATGTATATGCGCATGTACTACAGGAGTTTCCAAAGAGAACCCGACGAATCATGTGCAAGCTTCAGTGATTTGTAGGAAATAATTGTCTGGTGACTAACTACCCTGGCATGTACTAGTTTGGACGGCTGTATGTGTGACGTATAGCGCAGTAGATGTGCAAAGTAATGATTCCTGATCTCTTTGGACAAAGCGATCTTAAATCATAAGTCATTACTACTGCATGTAGTATGCAACGCTTAGGTATCACTATGGGTTCTTATAGCCAGGAATCGCCTATACTAAGGCAACAGCAGGGAACTGTTCACTCTTCTTTGTCGTATCGTTTTTCCCTCTATACCATGATAATTATATGCATACAGAGGTACATATATTTTAGTAAGGGTGACCTAGGCTATGATCGTTTGGTCGGATCCAGATCTCAGATACGTCGGATCCAGATCTCAGATACGTCGGATCCTTCAGCATCAACCGATCACTTTTTTTTGGACCTTGCTGTTGCCATGGTGACGAAGTAAAAAATGGTGCTGACAGGTCACCCAAAAGGGCAAAAGTCGTACTGATTGTGCGCGTCGTACGAAAAGTCAACAAGAGTAGTTTATGGATGTTGTGTGCGTACGACAATGAGTACGAGTATGATTTTACCCGCCATACACGCACAAAGCTCACATTTGGATCTGATGCCCAATGGATCCAGTCAACCCTGCTCCCGGGGCAGAGTTGCTCGGATCCAAATCCGAAGGATCTGGATCCGGATTCGACCTATCAATCACTGTGGATCCGACGAATCTGGGTCTGGATGGTGCTGACAGGTCACCCAAAAGGGCAAAAGTCGTACTGATTGTGCGCGTCGTACGAAAAGTCAACAAGAGTAGTTCATGGATGTTGTGTGCGTACGACAATGAGTACGAGTATGATTTTACCCGCCATACACGCACAAAGCTCACATTTGGATCTGATGCCCAATGGATCCAGTCAACCCTGCTCCCGGGGCAGAGTTGCTCGGATCCAAATCCGAAGGATCTGGATCCGGATTCGACCTATCAATCACTGTGGATCCGACGAATCTGGGTCTGGATCGTGCTGACAGGTCACCCAAAAGGGCAAAAGTCGTACTGATTGTGCGCGCCGTACGAAAAGTCAACAAGAGTAGTTCATGGATGTGTGCGTACGACAATGAGTACGAGTATGATTTTACCCGCCATACACGCACACAGCTCAAATTTGGATCTGATGCCCAATGGATCCAGTCAACCCTGCTCCCGGGGCAGAGTTGCTCGGATCCAAATCCGAAGGATCTGGATCCGGATTCGACCTATCAATCACTGTGGATCCGACGAATCTGGGTCTGGATGGTGCTGACAGGTCACCCAAAAGGGCAAAAGTCGTACTGATTGTGCGCGTCGTACGAAAAGTCAACAAGAGTAGTTCATGGATGTTGTGTGCGTACGACAATGAGTACGAGTATGATTTTACCCGCCATACACGCACAAAGCTCACATTTGGATCTGATGCCCAATGGATCCAGTCAACCCTGCTCCCGGGGCAGAGTTGCTCGGATCCAAATCCGAAGGATCTGGATCCGGATTCGACCTATCAATCACTGTGGATCCGACGAATCTGGGTCTGGATGGTGCTGACAGGTCACCCAAAAGGGCAAAAGTCGTACTGATTGTGCGCGTCGTACGAAAAGTCAACAAGAGTAGTTCATGGATGTTGTGTGCGTACGACAATGAGTACGAGTATGATTTTACCCGCCATACACGCACAAAGCTCACATTTGGATCTGATGCCCAATGGATCCAGTCAACCCTGCTCCCGGGGCAGAGTTGCTCGGATCCAAATCCGAAGGATCTGGATCCGGATTCGACCTATCAATCACTGTGGATCCGACGAATCTGGGTCTGGATGGTGCTGACAGGTCACCCAAAAGGGCAAAAGTCGTACTGATTGTGCGCGTCGTACGAAAAGTCAACAAGAGTAGTTCATGGATGTTGTGTGCGTACGACAATGAGTACGAGTATGATTTTACCCGCCATACACGCACAAAGCTCACATTTGGATCTGATGCCCAATGGATCCAGTCAACCCTGCTCCCGGGGCAGAGTTGCTCGGATCCGGATTCGACCTATCAATCACTGTGGATCCAACGAATCTGGGTCTGGATCCGACCAAACAGTCAGAGCCCTAGTCAGTGGTGCAGTGCAGATGTCTGCCGCTATATCATACTCTTACCATTCGCCTCTGCTTGTCTTCTCTCTACACATCACCTGGTTGGAAATATATTTTTTTCATGGCTGCATGTCTTCGCTTCCCCATTGCTTTCACAGAGACCGAAGAGGAGCGTGTTGCAATATACGACACTGTCCTACAAGATCACCCAAGAGCTATGGCACCCAAGCGTCTGCCACTCAACTTTACCACTGGTATGAAAATAGTTCGAAATACCCAATTGCCTGGTGCTAATTGTGTTTGTTAGCGATGTTGAGTTTTTTGTACTTGTACATTTATCTATACCTTGCCCGTGTTTCAGGCTGCAGTGCTGATCTGTATGTTTTAAGGCTTCCGGTCATACTCTCCTTGATCGTCATGTTGCATTTCTTGCGCACGTTTGATTCCGTTTCTGCACTGTCTTACGAATGGCGTCTCCTGCAGGTGACCGCTTCAGATGTCGCGTCGAGACATTTATCCGTTCTGGCCTGCGGAAAGGAATTCCACAGCTGTTCAACTCTCTTCGGTCGTTGTACTCCTGCCAGGAAAAGGTGTGCTGTTTATCGAAATTGATTCATAGAGGACTGGATGTTTGCATGTCGTCCCTAGTTGTCCATCACTAACCACTAATATAGCAGAGTTTGAAAGTGCAACAGTTGGCACTACTAGTATACTGACAAGTGGTACTGGTATTCAACCACCCGACGTTTAGCTCCATCCAATGTTGAACACGCCAGCTAACAGCTTTGCAGCTCTCAGAACGTACTTGGTTACGAAAGAACGCCGGTGTGTCAACCCTTCGTAGTTGACCTGATATGTTCCTCCCAGAAGTGATGTATCCAGATCAATCCTGGATATGGCAGACAGAAATTCTTCTCTATGTGGGTGCTCTGTTATAGTGTGTGCTGTGTCACCATGCTATCCGTTGCTGCCAACATGCACTCATCACTTTTGTTTGTGTGCTCTCGTTGGTCTAGGTGGATGTGATACAAGATCTTTGCCTGGGCTTTGCAGAGTGCCTGAAGAAGGATGGCAAGTGTAAGCCTGACGATGCCGAAGAGGAACCGCCGTGCACATATCTCTGGCTGTTATTCTTCCTGGCGCAGCACTATGACAAGCTTGGTAACAACCAGCTTGCTCTGCAGTACATCACAGACGCAATTGAGCACACGCCCACTTTGATCGAACTCTACATGGTCAAGGCGAAGATCTACAAGGTAGGTATTTTCTGCTGCGGCTTTTTTTTCGGGGGGGGGGGGGGGGCTAAGAGGATACATGCTAGCTCCTGTGCTTGATTGCCTTATTTGCCATACTATAGTGTTGACTGGAGTACACCAACATTATGAATGACCCATGCCTATCGCATCTTGACTCCAGGTATGCCAACGCCTTTCTGTTGCCACTCATTCACCCAGTCACTGAGCGCTTCATCTTCTCTTTCTCTTTCTCTCTCTTTCACAGCATGCCGGCGACTTGAAATGTGCTGCATTGTTGATGGACGAGGCACGTGAGATGGATACTGCAGATCGTTATGTGAACTGCAAAGCTGCCAAGTACATGCTGCGCATCAACAATGTGGAGCGTGCAGAGGAGCTCTGCGCCATGTTCACACGGGTTAGTGCTAACTATGTCTTGAGAATGCTTGACAGCCTGGCTGTTTGTCTATCTCTCTGTGTCGTGTAATTTCTAATTGATGACATTGGTTACCCTGCGGTGATGTCTTTCCCGGCTGCACTCTGAATGATCTTCCTACACTGGTGTTGAGCATTGCCTTCACTGAGGATGAAGGTTACTGCAGTGGAACTTGGATGAGGGTTATTGCAGTGGGACTTGGGACAGCTAACCTTGTGCTGCTGCTGCTGCTCATCCTCTTTTTCACGTTGTCCTAACCACGTACTCCGATGTTGTAAGCCCATGAACGGGCTCTTATACATGTATTCCCCTCAGGGCCTCTTGTTTGAAACTTCAACTCTAGTTTAGTTTGGGAGTTTCAGGGGCGGTGGCTATGTGCTAGTCCGTGGATCAGTTGCCGGTTGAGTTGTCTAATAACCAGTAGGCCTTTTGATCCTCTGCCTTCTTTCCTGGGGAAATCGTGCGACACTTGTGCGTGTGTGTGTGTGTTCTGTGTGCGCACTCGTGCTTGCACGCGTAACTGTATATACATGCTGAACGTTAATGTGTTCGTGTGCGTATGTGTGGTAACAAGAGGTTGACCAAGAACATCTGCGCCTGCACTGGGCACTCCTTCATTCACCAATGGATGTAGTGAGCAACTATTACAACCGAATGTTGTGCATATGCACACTTGATTATGATATCTAGTGCTCGTGCCTCATGGCTTTTCTTCCTTTTCTGTTTTTAGGAGGGCCTATCGTCAGCGGAGAGCCTGACTGAAATGCAGTGCATGTGGTACCTGACGGAAAGTGCCCGTGCATATATGCGGCGCGGAGAGTGGGGAGAGGCCCTCAAGAAATGCCACGAAATTGACCGGGTATGTGGAGCGGTTGCTGTTGATGTTTTAGGTGTTCTCCTAGAGTCTGTGGAATTCCTTTTTGCATATCATGCATGAAGATGTCTATAACTTATAGTTGTTGTCTGGTCATATTCGTTTCGTCTTCACACGTGGTCGCATGTTTATGTTCTCTACCTTGTCCTTGTGCGCTGCAGCATTTCGAGGAGTTTGTCGAGGATCAGTTTGACTTCCACACGTATTGTCTTCGACGAGGAACACTGCGCACATACACAAGGTATACTATTTGTTGTTATTTTTTTGACAATTTTTTGTTTTGTTTTGTTTTTACTATGTCCTCATGATGAGCAGGATATTGTGAACGTTCTGCAGGTGCAGCAGAACCTTCCTGTGCGAGAACCTGAGAACCTGCACGACTTCAAGGTTTCTCTCTTCACCTCACAGCACCCCCCCCCCCGCACACACACACACACACATGGGCGGGACCTAAAAGAAAGTGCGAATACGTGAAACACACCATCACTGCTCTACTGACGTTCAGTGGAGCATTGATGCTGTACAGATAGACATTGCTACATGCAATTCAACAGACTGCTTGTGAGCGTGTTGTGGATAAGTGAAGCCATGGATATGCGACGGTGTACTGTACACAAATTACTACTTCTACGCCTATAATCGTACACAAGGTCCATGGCATTCATGTCTGTGCGTGGGTATGTGACCTGGCGTTTTGGTTAAACCCTATGCACGTGCATCTACATTCACTTGCTGGTAGGGGTAATGCTGTTGTCGGTCCTACACCCACATCTACATTCACTTGCTGGTAGGAGTAATGCTGTTGTCGGTCCTACACCCACATCTACATTCACTTGCTGGTAGGGGTAATGCTGTTGTCGGTCCTACATTCACTTGCTGGTAGGAGTAATGCTGTTGTCGGTCCTACACCCACATCTACATTCACTTGCTGGTAGGAGTAATGCTGTTGTCGGTCCTACACCCATGTCAATAGTACATGTACTCTTGTGCATACCAAGTTGCTAGTGTTGGACGAGTTGTCGTTTTGATTTGGCTCGCTTGCTGCAGAGCCGCTATAGTATGGCGTGGGCTAATCTATCCCTGCACGTCAGCACATCTTTCCTGCGGGGGAGGGGGGGGGGGGGGAGGGGTACTTGGTGGTCTGCTCGTGATATACTGTGTGCGGACATAGCCATGCATAGTTCCAGTGTCATTCATTCACCTTGCGTGTTTGTTACGTTTGCTGCAGAATGTTGGCCGTAGAGGACACCATTCACCAGCATAAGTTCTTCGGCAATGGAGCCAAGACAGCAATTGAATGCTACCTCCATCTATTCGACCATCCTGTTCAGGATGAAGCTCAGAAGAAGGAGGAAGAGTTTGGTAAGCTGTGTGTGTGTGTGTGTGTGTTTGTGTTTTTCGGCCAATTGGTATTGAAGTATTTTTGTGACAGAACATGCATTGTATGTGTTCTTTCGATACTTGTCACTTGCACCTATGCTCTTGTACCAATGTATGTTGTGTGAATGGGACCGCCCATACGAGTTTTTTTCATGAATCTAAAAGCTTTCGTTTATGTTGGTAGGTCTATGTAGGCCATGTTCGTTTGAAATAATATATTATATAATTGATGGGTGAAAGGTAGATTGTGTACCAGGTTTCCATCAATATAATACATTTTGTTTTTCATTTTCGGGGTAGGATGTAACTAAATTTTTTGGTTCATAAAAATTATCTACACGTCTATCTTGTGTGTTATGCCAGATGGCCCCTAGATTCTCATGCCGCTATTTTGCTCCTCTCTTATTCTTCTCCTGTGCAGCTGGCATGGACAGTAAGGAGAGAAAGAAGGAGCTGAGCAAGCAGCGCAAGGCAGCCAAGAAACGTGCCCAGCAACAGCAGGAGGCCGAACAGAAGAAGGAGAAGGCCCAGGCACAGAAAGGTATTGATAGAGTGCTTTTTCAGTTGTTGTTAAGTTCTGCCACTCCACTGCGCCTTCCACTCATTTTTAATCTACAGTCCTGCTCAATGAAATCCAGTCGCGTCACTCTAGTTTGCGCCCTGCACCATTTTGCAGCCCAGTGTTCGCAGGTCTAGGTCTGCGCAACACCCCGTGCTTACTTGAATGATGCGCCTGAATTTCATTGAGCAGCACTGTACAAGTAGTGTCGGTGTAGCCGTGCTCTGGTGACGTAGCTATTCATCTCCTTCGTGTCGCTCTTGAATGCTTTGCTCTGCAGTGGACAAGGAGGATCGCGAAGAAAAGCAACTCCTGAAGGAGAAACTTGACCCGAAACAGCTCGCAAAGGTAGGTGCCAAGCGTTCCGATCTGGCTGTGAGGTGCTGACATGGTCCACACCTTAGAGCCTCGCCATCACTGGGAACTAGTGCCCACCCATAACCTATTCATGTGACATGGCAACACCAACAACACCAGCTGACATGTGATACAGAGCCAGACCTGGCTTCTACAATTCCCTTGCCACCCTGTTGAAAATTGCCCATAGTAGATTTACTGGAAACACCAGGCAGAAGAGAGTACAACACAGTTATCCACTTCTCTCGCCTATCTGGGTATTTGTTATGTAAACCAGGCTGATTGTTATGACTTCCCAAGTCCTTGAGTCCTTGAATTGTATTATGTGATTTCCATGACAGTGTGCTATATTGTGGATATCAGTGTAGGCGCAATTCTCACTTGATACTGCCACTGCTTAGTGTGCTCTCCGTCACGTGGAATATTCTGCTTTGCTGCTGCTTCTGCTGCTGTGTTTGTACGCAGGCCGACAATCCTCTGGAGCAGGCTATTAAGTTCCTGAAGCCTCTGCAGACCTTCAGGTCTGAAGATCCTACCACTCACTTCCTCGCTTTCCGAGTGTATGCGAAGAAAGGTAAGTAATCTTCACTTTACTACGGTACGTTTGTACTCATTCTATTTGATATAATGTAGTATTTGTAGTGCATGCAGATTGAATACCATCTAACACTAGCACATACATGTGTGTGTTGTCTGTATGATGTGCGAGGACACATGGGCGGCCACTGCCGGCACATACATACATACATACATACATACATACATGCATACATACATACATGCATGCATGCATACATAAATACATGATAATGTGTGGGTGTTGGGGAGGGGATGGGGGTGGTACGCATGTGTTGGTACGGTATGTTACTCAGATCAAGTGAAGGTGCATGCGCTTCTTCATGTTTCATCATGGTTGCATTCTGCCAGACATGCATGATCACACACACCTCGATATGTGAGTCATCATGATGGACGTATTACTTGACCCTTTGAGCATGGCAGAGCTGTGGTTTCTGCCCATTGAATCACTAGTGAGCAATATCCTGATGCATTGGCACTGGCCTACTCTTCATTGTACCTAGCTGTGTTGTCTTCGCACTCGCTGGTTTTGCTCATTACTGCTGCTCCCACTGCTGTGTATCTGCCGCCAGGAAAAGTCCTTCCCATGCTGAAGGCACTAAAGCAAGCATCACGGCTAGTGCCGGAGCACGCACAGTACCACGCTTGCCTGTGCGAATTTGCCCTGACAGGTGAGATATGCCAACTCAGGCATCTTGGTGTGTATATTGCCACCGGTGGATACTGTAGTCTTCATGCTGCATTCTTCTGACTGTTTTCTTGTGTTCGCTGGCTATTAGTATAATATGAGCCGTCAGATGACGAAACCGACCTTATTTTAAACACTGTACAGTGCAGAAAAAAGGCACTTGAAAGTTGGCGAGTGTACGCACTGGTGCGCCTGGACAACCAAGCTACAAACCGTCGTAGTTTAGTCAAATATCGGTCTTTCGGGACAATCCAAGTACCGTATGTCAGCGCCTTTAAAACCATGGCCTTATATTCGAAACACCGTTGCTTTCCTAGATATTTTAGATGCAAAATCACTCACCCACTACGCCATGCCATAAAAGTCAAAGTCCACACAGAAATTTCACTTTAAATCTACTTGTTCACCCTTCCTGCTGGGCTGTAAGTGTGTTCGCAAAGTACTGATTCCTTCCTTTGCAAAACATACTTCAAATATCATTTCGTTTATGAAGCCCGTGGCTTTATAATCGAATATACCGCCATGGCTTTAAAGGTGCGGACATGCGGTATGTAAATCGAAGAGAATCCAATGTAGCAAGCGCGATCGTGGCATGATGCTGAGTTCCCGAGATACGAAGCCTGCAAGATATGTCACGGCATTTTGTATTTCTATGTGTGAATCAAATGCTCCAGGCCTGGGGTTTTCCCCATTTCAAGCGATCTGCGATCTCGGCAACAGGCTCAGACGTCTTGGAAGCTCTCACTGCATCTGCAGGAAAAAATGGCGTCCTGGGATAATGGAGATGGAAATGGCGAGCGGTTTTCGTGCGATGGCGCATGACCAGTGCTAAAGCAATGTCTCTAGCTTGTTGCGCTGGTGCTATGCTTTATTAAGTTTATTTGCTATCGAATTTGTTGCTCGCCACCAGAGCTTTCCAGAAAGCCCACGTTTGTGGAAATCGGTCAAAGGAAGCAGAAAATATTCTCCAAAGGAGGTGAAACAATTGTTGGTGTTGCACCCAAAATCGAGATGCAATTTGTAATGGTCTCCTATTGTAGAGGGTATAACTTTACTTCCCCTGATCCAATCAACTCTAGTTTTCTGCAGACGGCTCCTGATGCTCCTGGCATTCAGATAGTACCACTAACACAAATATGATTTCTTAGTGATAAGGTCGGTTTTGTCATCTGACGGCTCATATCATGATAATTATGTTCTTACTTTCACCAAGGGTGTAACTCTGACCCATGCCCACTGCACAGCAATATTCCTCGTCTACATCAGTACTGTACTGTTGATGTGGACCACACGTGACTGCAGATGGTACTGGAGTACCTTTCTCACCAGCGATGAGTACTTTCTTGGGGCTGTGATTATGCAGAACTCGGATAGGCCAGCACAGCCGCATTGTGTATACCGTATTTCCGCAAATAAAATACCGTCCTCGTATACAAGGCCGGGGCAGGGGGCGATTAAAAAAATACAAGACCGTCTCCGATTAGAAGACCGGGCTCAAACTGTCGGAAAAATAGAAGACCGTGCTCAAACTGTGTAGAAGAAAATGGAAGAACGGGGGTAAAACTGTGTGGCGAAAAATAGAAGACCGGGGTCAACCTGGGTTGAAAGAATAAAAGACCGTCCTCGAATAAAAGACCGTCTTCAATTATAAGGCCGGGTTAGGACGAGTTTGAAAAAATAGTAGACGGGCCTACTATTTGCGGAAATACGGTATCATGAGTTTTCATGAGATGCCACTCAACAGAGCTGTACACTCTGCTGTACACTCTGCTGGCCTATGTGCTTTTGATTTCAACCACTTGTTGGCAAATTTGTTTTAAATGGTATTTTTGTGTCTTCACTGTTTTGTTCCTTGCTCGGTTTGTTGTGGGTACTATTGTTGTGAGCAGTGAAGAGAAGGAGTTCAGAGCTTCCCGCCGCTGTTCTGGAGGTTGCAAACCAAGGGCTAAAGGAGCTGACGGCCCACCGTGATGTCGAAGAGTTGAACAGTGAATTCCTCAAGGCTCACTCTAATTCTCTGGAGCATCGCCTTGCTGGTACGTTGGTGAAATGCAACAATTGCTAAGAAACGAATATCGTCATTGGCAGTACATGTAATGTGCTGACCTGAGTATGCAGATGTGCAAGCTCAAGTTCATGTCCAGTGCATTTTATCCCGAAACATGTGCAACTTACGTCGTTGTGTTGACCTGAGCATTCAGTTACACTTTGAGTACATATTGGTCTGTCGGTTACCTATATGCTGTGGGCTTGTGCAATGGGTATAGCGCCGGTGTCAGTACTGTTGCAAATGGGGTGCCAGTTTGTTGAAGTTCTACTTTACGATATGTGCGTGTGTGTTCATGCATGTGCGTGTGCGTGCCCATTGCCTGTAGGTGGACGTGTTATATACCAGGCCGATGCTTCGCGGCAAGCAGCAGCGTTGGAAGTGGCAACCAACTTGGATGACAGTCTTGTTGACAGGACTCTCTGTGTGAGTGTGACACTGATGATGGCCGTACACCAGTATCATTGTGATGAGGCCTTTCCTATATACGGTGACGTGCATTTCAGTTTTTTTGCTTGTGTGTACCGTGAACAACCGAACAGTTCTTGATGGGTGGAACCTCAATTTTGTCTGTGTACGCGTGTCTTTGCGTGCTTAGGTCTGCAGTGCAGTGTACAAGGCGCTTGAAGGTGGCGAGTTTGGAGAGTGCGTTGCGGACGTAGCCAAGTTCAAGTCGCGCTGCCACGACCTTTTCCCCCTGGCAGTGATCTTCTTCAGTGATGCTGAGCTGGAGAAGCTTGCTGACGATCTCAAGAAACTCGGAATGACTGGCAGCAAGCCGGTTGTGAATGGCCATGCCGAGAATGGCACTGCTGAAGCCTGAATGCATTGACATGTTCACAGTGTGCCTAGAGGAGAAGTGTATATTTCTGGGTGACTTCAACTGCCTGCTTGTTTGCAGCTGCTGCTGCTGCTACGACTACTACTTTGACTACTACAACTGGCTGACTGTGTTTTTGTGTCCTGGTGTGCTTGGCATAGCTGCACCCCATTGACCTTTGGCCCGTGTGGGGCTAGGTAAAGTCGGCTCCACTAGTGGCACTAGCTTCAGCGTGAGCTGTAAGACTGTAGCACTTCAGCCTGCTTTCAGTCATACATTGCACTGCACATTGTCATCGTTGCCACTGGTTTTTCTTGCTGGTGGAAACGTGCAGTGCCAACAACGCTGGCTGGGTACCATTCTGTGGCGGTTTTTCAATCGAGCGTCCATGCACGTTGACAGGGTGACGGCACCACGCGTCCCCGTACATCGTTGCCACGGGGAGCTGTTTCACGTTATGTAGCACCTGGCAACCGAGGTCTATTTTGGCTCTGCTTGTGATTGTTTGATGCCATCATTACATCGCGGCGTGGCATGTTTTCCTTGACTGCCTGCGCTCCGCTAGCATTGGAAATATGCCGGGTCTCTTCCTGTTGAAAATACACACACTAACACGCCATCCTACCCTTTCTCATGCCCAATCCCTCTATTTTTTGGTTCCTTTATTTTCTTTAGGGAAATATGGCTTCATGTTGGACATGTTGATTCACCTTCTCTCGTACTTTCCTGGAAAGCGAAAACGCCCACACAGAGTTTGACTTTCTGCCGTTATTTGATCTTTTTTGTCCTTTCAGCTGTAGGCTACTGTGTATATTATGATCTGCTGGTGCTGATACTACTGCTTCCGCTGCCTCTGCTGCTGCTTCTTCGACCCTGTTTTTCTTTTTCCTCTTCTGCTGTGTACAATCGCTATTTGCTTGTGTGTGTGTGTGTGTGTGTGTGTGCGTGTGCGTGTGTGTGCCCATGGCTGCTTTCCAAAGACGTACTGTTTGGACATAAGACTGGTTGACCCAGTGTGGATTTTGCATTCCCCAAAGTTTTAATTAATCATGCTCCAAAATTCTTTTCTTTGTTTTTTGTCTTCCTTAGTAATTCACGTACGGGTATGCAAAAAAAAGCTTGAACAAGGATAACTGTGGCGTGTGCCGCGCAGGTGTGTGTTGTTTGTGTTGACCGGCAATGGACTCTTGCTGTGTTATCAATGACAATGGAGCCGGTGGAGCAGTTTCATCAGATTCAATCATTATTCTCTCTTCTCTTTCCCGGCTAACTATGGAGACGACTCACGTGACCAGTTTCTGACTAGACTGCGAGCAAGTAGACTACAGCACAGAGTACAGTACAGTATGATACACATGCACTGACACTGAGTCTGTAGTGTTTGCTGTTTGTATGTGGTGTGTCTGTGTGCTTCTGTGAACTCGCATTACTTTTCGATGGCATAATTAATTTTATCATTAATTTTCCATACCCCTCCGGAGCTCCCCCGGCCTGAAAAAAAAGCACTTCAGTAAAACCTGCCTACAATGACATGTAGGCGACCTGCCTGATCCGAGAGAACCACTACAACCAGAGCCATATTTCCAGTCAAGTGAACCGGATAAGAAGACCACCTGTACACATGCACAGGGGACCGCAGTTGTGAGGTCCGTTCCAGGGAGCCCTACACATAATGTTGTGAGATACTATGAAGAGTGACCACATTTTTGTTGTTGTAGTAAACACTCTTGATACCATGCTCCCAGGTCCCTCAGACAGTGTTTTACTGTTAGTGGCAACGCCTGGTCGACACATGTACATTGCCCATGCGCACGTACAACAGAGAAAGCCATTATTCTGACGAGGCGCATAAAATAACAAGCATTGTAACGATTTCCTAAAATTGATGGTATACGTGTTTACAAAAGGTAACGATTCTCACTAATTCTCAATGCTCAGTTGTACTTCTTCAGACTCCAGGCACCATTCACATGTATCACCAACCACTGTCGACATGTCTTACTCTTAGTCTCTTACTCGTAGGTTTGACTCAGGGAACAGGCTCACATACTGGTAGACAGCACACAGTCGGTAGATCAACTTTTCCAATAAGTTTTCCCCACCTCCACACGTGCAAATGTCACTCATTACGACAGCCTGGTAGTGGTAGGATTATAGCAAATATCTTCAAATATAGGATAGATGTGATTCATTTGTTCTCTCTCACTCTCAACGCAGGTGCTAGTATAGTTGTCAGTAATATCAGAGCTCCTTTCGTGTAAGTCGCTCAACTGTATGGTCAAAGGAACATTATATCCGGGATAAATCATGGGAAAAGGTCACTGTCAACAGTCAAGGAAGTTTCAAAGCCGGAGAAAGTGTCAAGCCAGCAGGTATAGCAGACCTGTATCAACTGTGGCAATATCGAGCACACAGTAATGAACTCAAGAGCAGTGTTCAAGGAAACTCGGTGTGTGCGTGCCCAGCAAGCAACTCGTGGCGTAGTTGCTATCTAGCATCTCAGATCAAGTGAAATAATTATTATAAAAACAGCAGATACAGCCGGGGTGATACCTATGATGCAGTGGGTAGTGCTTCTCTGGAAGCTGTAGAAGAAGTCCTGTAATTGCAGGCTGCACACGGTTGATTCAGTGCGATTGTGCGCAGGTGATGTGAAATAGTTCTTAGAGGCAGCTCTCCGATGCTTAGTCGCTTTCTGGCTCAAAGAATGCTTCAATCCAGCACGGGCACTGCATGACAGTAGGGCGCCGATGGCCATAGCCCCAGCCAGACACCATGCTCACACGCACTGCCATCACATCAAACGGAAACGTCAGCTGCCTGCGACTGCGGAGGTAATCCTCCAGCTGAACGGCACGCTGCCAGTCGAAGATCTCTACAATGTGACCGGACGGAATCGCCTTGACCAGCTTGTCCTCGCCGTCTAACTGAGAACAGGCCAGCGTGGGGCTCTGCACATACATTGAGTGCTTGCTGCCATTGTACAGGCACACTTTCTGGTTGTCATGCGTCCGCCACATGAAGAAGCCACTTCCGATCTGCTGGCGGCGTTTCTCGGCAGCAGCACTGCGGCACCGGCTCTTGATGCTGCCAATGTTGAACGAGCCGTCGAGCTGCGCAGAACCCTCGTGGTAAACATGCATGGCGGAACTCTTGCACGTCCGCTGGCGACCCATTCTCTCTCTTCCTTCCCAGTAGGCCATGGTGAGCCATGACTCAGTCGCTGGACGCTCTCGTCGTCGAGCAGGGCTGACAGGCTTCTCTACAATAGCAGCAGCAACATGGAAAGAACCACACACAGACAAGCATCTGTCAGAAACGTGTCATACAGCACATACCAGTAGAATGTAAAGTCATGCCCGGATAGCAGAGCAGCACGTACATACGCATGGGTGGCCTTTCCCCACACAACACCAGGCCATCCGCACATGCTACTTGTATGTGTGTCGGTTCCTATCTACAGGAAAACGTGCCAAATCCTGAATGACGGATGATGGCATTTTCAGACTTGTGGCCAGGGCAGCTACATTGTCCAACATTCAACCTGTCAGAGAAACTTCTGCCTTGGAGCCAATCATGCCAGAATACCCATTCCCAGCGCACATAGCCTGAAAGGAAACGTGCACACCTCCGTCCTGCCCAGCCTACCTAGCACCAATGACTGATGACAAGCACATGGCATTGAGGCCAGTTGAATGAGTCATGCCTGGCAGTAGGTTCGAATGGAACGTCATTCTGCCTCTTTGTCTTTGTAGACTTTGAACCAAAGCCGGGCTTCTACCATTATTGCACTGCCAAACCACCAACAATAATACTTGTCTTGTTAGAAACAAAATCCAGATATTATAGTGACTAACTTGAGCTAATAAATCAAGCCATCCGGAATCTGCTGGAGAAGTGCCAACCTCTCAAAGCCCTAATTTCCCCTGCAGCAGCAGCAGCACCATTGCTACCACTACACACTACTACACTACATACTGGACTGAAGACAACTGCAAGCTACTGACAGTAAAATTATTGTCCTCGCGGACCTCGTCATCAGAATTAGTTCACGACCAGGACGGGAAATCTCACTACATCCCACTTTCATTCACGACTGGATACCAGTAAGCTGAGCTATAGTTCTTGGCAAGGCCTATCTCGGACTTCACGTTGACACGCAGCTACAGAACTCAGAAGACACAGTTGAATTCCCTCGATCACGTGCCGCTCCCCAAACACACCAACTACTTACACACTTTCTGTAGTTTCTGCCCAACCGTTCAACGCGATCGAATGCCTCAAGTCAAAAGAATTATTCCTTCTACTGCTATCAATACGATCGGCACAGTTCACTGCTAAAACACTTCTGTCTAGTGCAGAAGAAATGCACACAGGCCAAGAAAACTCACCATGTTCTCCAGCATCCAGATCAGGGCAGCACGCTTCGTAGGCTAGTGAAGCGCCGCTACTTCCCTCCATGCCGCTCTCCTCTGAGCCCGTTGTGCCGTCCGCTGCGAAATGTCTGCGTACGATCGTGTGTTGTCTGCCAGCTGAACTCGAGACAGTGGTTTCGTCGAACGCCGAATCACAGCTGACAGAATCTGTACGGGGACACGTCCAAACACAGGGTAGAAAAAAGGGAAACAAGACTGTTACAATGTAATCAATGATCCCACAACAAACAAAACTCTGTGCCTGCGGTCTAACCAGCGCATTCCACTTCATGCGCATATGCATGTATGTCACAAGAAGAGCTTCCTTTCACGCACGTCACATCGTCGCGTCTTGCTCACTTGCATGATTTGGAAAAAAACACACACGTGCGGCAATCAAACGGAACGCAGACTGGAAGTCTCCTCCGCCGCAGTTTCGTTGACTGCAGTACAAAACGCCGTCACTTGCCTACTACAACCATGTACTTCACAGACTGCGACAAAATACACTGCGTCGAATGATGTACATGTTCATGGCACTATGAAAGCTAGACGGACAGTCAGACAAGACGTACAGCTTGTTATCCCACATCCCCTGAGCGGGCCACAAACACGCATTCTTGTCGCCAGCCCCTGAACTAGAGCCACCATACCATCAACACCACCATCATCGTCATCGCGAAAGAGGCGAGAGTGCAAGTGTGAGATGGCGCAGCGCTCAACGTGCAATTTCATCACCAACCAATCAAAGTCTGAGATAACGTGGAGATGCGGTGAGGTTTGCTTGCTTACCTGAAGTCTTGCCGAGCTCTGTCGTTGATGAACAATGTTGCAATGATATCCTGTCCAGTGGTGTACTCCCTGCAAAATCAGCAATGACAAAACAGCACAAAGCAACAATTATTTCTCAAGTCAACAGGAAAGGAAATGAGTCCCACGCCACGTGCATACTCGTGAAGTCGACACCAATAAAAACACAAACACTCCACGTGGGACGGTCTTCTCGCAGGAATACACCCTCATTATAGAAACTAAAACGCCACCGGGCATATACGGAGATGACACACGGACCGTATCGTGTACATACAGACAGTTCTGCGCAGTTGAGTAACACTTCAGGGTCGCAAGCACACACTACGACTTTATCACACAGTCACAGCATTGCTGCCTGCCACAAACTGACTAATCGCTAAAAAGTAAGAAACCCGCTAAAATCCCTGCCCGCGACACTTTGTCCATGCATTGGAGAATCAAGCCAAGCGATCATCACAGTTCAACTACTCACTGAAGTGTAATAGTTTGCCAAAGTGAAAGGGATTGCAGCAGCGCTTGCCAGAGCTTGTTGCGTCGGGGCAAATTGGCAATCTGCGAATAACATCTTCCGCAGAGAGATCCAAGTCCGGCCATCTGAAAACCTTACAACACACCGCCTCGGGTGTGACATTGAGAAGGTGCTGTTCACCAGAAACCACTACATTGACACTGACGGTGTTCGTCGGCAGCATCCAGCACGCTCCAGCGTCATCCTCCTGTGCCAGGCCAAAGCTCTTCAGCTCTTTCGCTTCTGATTGCTTGCAAATAACTTTCAGCAATTCCAGCATTGAATCTCCTTCAGCGTGACTTGCAACACTGGATGATTTCCACAACTTTTTGATAAGACTTTTCTTGGATGACAGCATGGTTGCGGAGTAAGACGAGCGATCAACTCGAAACCAACACTCGGAGCTATGGCGATTAGAAAAATAATAATTATTTGGCGAGAGGCGAGCAAAAGTGCTGCTTGCTTTCTCTTCAGCACACCAAGACTAATGCTTGGAGTAGCGATGACAAAGACTAAAATCGAAGGTGTCGGCATTGAATGTCGATCGGGCACGGCAGCTGTGGTGTGCGGCGGTACTGTCCCAGTGCAGTGTGCATCTTGTATGTTTTCAAAGACTGTCGACACACAGACTCAGTACAGTATCAGTTCACTACACTGCAGACACTCTGTCTGCAAGACTGCATGACTGTGGAGATCGCATGCATTGGACCCGCACGTACTTGAGCAACGCCGCTCACATCACGGGCATGTGTGATGAAAGAGGACAGTGCGTGTATGTGTTGCAGATGATCCTGCCTCCTTGTCGCGTCGCCAGACGTCCTGGCGTCCGCTGCGCATTGACGATATGGGGAACATGTTGCTGTCCCTGATGTACCTGCACGGCGTGCTGGCTGTGGCCATGTGGAGTATGGCGTGCGTGTCTTGCATGCCAGAACATCATGTATGTACCATGTGTACTGTCATATCAGTGGATCAAGGACTCGTGACTCTTGAGTGCATACTCAGATACTGTACAGTCATACTCATCGCGCGCTCCCAACTCCAACCAAGTGACTGCAAAGATCATGACTTGAGGTCGAGAGCGCGAGCGCACTCACTCACATGCATGCAGACGTGTCATGTCACTGAGAAGATACACAGCACAAACGTGAGAGGGCTCGTGTGATCCATGGGCTCCGACGAGACACCCAGCTCGGCGCCAAGCTTTCACCGGCTATGCGGCGCCGTGAGGTGTGAAGTCCATGTTGCACTCTGCATTGTTCACTGCGATCATCATGATCATGCGAAGGAGACTTCAGCTCATAGTCAGGGAGCCGACCTTCAAAAAAGTGGCGCTCCAGGTCGGGCGAGATGGAGTACAAGATCTCTTCAGCAATGGGTTATGGGTCTATCAGAGAAGGGCTTTCGAGTTCTTGGCCATCCCAAAGCTGTGCACGGACATCGCGAGGACGCATTTTGTTCGATGGTCAAATTCACAATTGTCAAGCATTTAGGCGCAAATGTTTTTCGTTCTCAGCCGACTTCTCGGTTTGAGAAGTAGGTGCGCACGCTCAAAATTCCAAATCAGTGACTATGCGCCTGTCCAGAAGATGACGACGCTGCAAGCTTACTTTCTCAAAGCGTGACATACATTTTCATTACGATTTTGGCTTTGAAAGTGAGAATAGTATTGCCATCGTCAGGTCCACTAGTCACGAAGCATGGCGCTTCTGGACAAAAGCGCAACATCGAGTGTGTACCAGCAATAGTGCACAATAATACTCGCGCCTACTCCGGCAATTCTGCAACGCGTGCAAGCAAAGTTTCAAAAGTATATTTCCAGGTCTGACTGAGGTCGAGTCGAGCGAAGATTTCGGCAGAGTAGGCGAGATGTTGCTTGCTGACAAGTCGGCCTCCGCGTCCCTGAGTCTTGACTGCCAGTGCCACAGCCGTATGCACCAGTGACCAGTCACCGGACGTGCAAGATCATCATCACCCATGTCGGTACTCTGCCTGGCCTATTTATCTGCTGGTGGTGTCAACTCCGTTGCAGTTTGCCAGCTTGTTTGTTCCGGTACTCGTTCTTCAGGTGAGCCTAGCTGCTTTTGCACAAAATACTTTGTGGATCCTGTGAGAGATCATGTAACTCGAAAACGAGACGTTGTTTGAAACAAAGGTAGAATGACAATCACTGCCAGTTCCACATGCACTTCTGACAGGAACTACGACAGATGTCTACATGGCAGCACCAAAGGAGAGCATGGGATAGGCAACATAACAAGATAGAACATACATGCGCGCACGTGCATGTGTGCGAGCTTGTGTACACGCGCGCACGCCCACACACGCTTGCAAGCGTGTACTCACATGTGTGCGAGTGTGCATGAGTGCACACACACGCACACACATGTGACTCTCTGTTCGCACACACACACACATACATGTGTGCGAACATGCGCGCATTCATCACACACGCGTGCGCACATACACACAGGTGGATGCGCACATGCCAATGCTCACACACACACGCACACGCATACACGTGTACATGTGCACGCACACACACGCGTGCGCGCTTGCACGCACATACACACAGGTGGATGCGCACATGCAAATGCTCACACACACATACACGCATACACATGTACATGTGCACGACACACGCGCGCGCGCGCGCGCACACACAGAGGTGGATGCGCGCACGTGCATGTGTGCGAGCTTGTGTACACGCGCGCACGCCCACACACGTGCACAAGCGTGTACTCACATGTGTGCGAGTGTGCATGAGTGCACACACACACACATGTGACTCTCTGTTCGCGCACACACACACACATACATGTGTGCGAACATGCGCGCATTCATCACACACGCGTGCGCACATACACACAAGTGGATGCGCACATGCCAATGCTCACACACACGCATACACGTGTACATGTGCACGCACACACACGCGTGCGCGCTTGCACGCACATACACACAGGTGGATGCGCACATGCAAATGCTCACACACACACGCGCATACACGTGTACAAGTGCACGACACACGCGCGCGCGCACACACACACGTGGATGCGCACATGCAGATGCTCACACGCATACATACATATAAACACACACACTCATGCACGCGCGCGTCATTATCTACGAATCTCAGAAACATGCAACACGCGGCCAGAAGTTAATCATCACCAGTGAACTTGCTGTGATTGTGGTACCAACAACATGCTGTGCAAGAACGTCACCATCATCGGCTGCTCTGAGGTAGCATTCCAGAATGGCAATTTACAAAGCCGCTGTCTAGTGCCCTACTATCATCTCCACAGAGCAGCAGTCGGAACCCAGGAGATAACTGCTCGGCATAGCTGCAAACATCGCAAAGGTTACAGCACTGGATGCTTCTAGTGCAACGGGTCACCCCAACCCTGTACTATACTTGCTGGTGCATGTCCGAATGTGACAACCCAATCATTAGCGCCCATGTTCTGGACCGTCACTAACGCTTCCGCCCAGGGCCTTATTACTGGCTTTTACGGTACTCACCGATGCATGTCCGAATGTGGCAACCCGCTCAGCAGCACTACACATGTGAGCAACAAGTGGACGTCGTTGGCAGCACAGAGCAGAGGATCGCAAACCGGATGAAGAATGGATACTGTTCTCCATGATGAAGGGATCAAAAACCGTTCAGCACAGATATTGCGCTACATCGTCTTGCCTGGATGTATGCGGTGGTGCCGATGCATATCGCGTCCATGACACTGTTTACATATCTGCATTCAGCCTTTGTTCGCATAAATATGATGCACCGTAGCTGTAGTTTTAAAATGATTATATTCTACATGTTACCGCCACATTTACTGATTGCGTTTGCGGAAATTCCTAAAATATACTACGTCTACTACTACTCAATTTACCACACAAAGGACTGAATGAAGTAGGGAAATAATCATCCCATGATCTTCTACAATGTGAATTCTTCCATGTACGCGCATGTCATTGTGCAGCATCCGAAACTTCAACAAAACAATGATTCAAGGAGACGTTATTCAAGATAAGTCATGCATTTCCACGTTCACTGGTATAATCAAAGATTCCGTTCAAGGCAGCTGCCATGGTGTGTACCTTATCACCTTTAACACACGTTGTCAGTCCGCTCATTGACTAGCATGAAATCGTTTGTAGCAGGAGTACTCTTGTTTGTAGTGAGGATCAATCTACAAAACACTATTGGTAAAAACAATCCAGAGTCACCTCGATGGAGACGGACAGTTCCTACGAGACCTGCCTGTCGACATCAGGGTCAAGTGGCAAGTCATTTAGCCGTTACGCACGACAATCTCAGGAACACCAGTCATGTCCTCCTCCGACGAACCAGCTACTGTATGTTACTTCAGAACTCAGAACGACACAATTATACAAACAGAATGAAAAATGCTTCATCGACGGTGTGACTTTGCGTTTCGCTTCGTGTTTCTTTGTGTTTCTCTTGAAAATCTAGCAAAATTGAGTCATTCGCATGAAAATGTCTGGTTACGTCAGCGAAACCCGCTGATTTTCCCCATTTTTCAAGCGCTGAATGGCGCAAAAACTGTGAAATCACGGCAACGAAATAGTGTTCGACGAGCGAACAAACCTCCTTGCACCGGCATTGGTGCACAGCTTCGGGACGGCCAAGTTCTCAAATCGTCCTCTAGAGACCCTTACCTACCTCTGTGCGAAGTTTCAAGTCCTCCCTCTGAAGTGGCATACCCCGAAAATAAAAAGCATCCTACAGATTTCAGCTCCCGGACTATCATGCTCGCGCTCACTGCCAGCACTAACTGAAATAATCATGATAATGGATGTGGACTACACATGGCTGACTTTCGACTTCATAGCCCGTAGATCTACCATGATCTAGATCTACTGTTGATACATAATTATATGGGGCCATAGGCATAGGTGACACTCCACTCGGGTAATAGTACTACTACTAGTAGTAGTAGATTTATTATTTTGATAGGGAAGGCCCTACAGACGTTGCCGTCTTATAGTTATACTATGACTGATTGTACTACTACTAGTAGTACATGACTGTATCCATGGAATCTGTGCCCAGTAATATGGCAGTATGCTATCGATCCCTCAGAGTCAGAGTCAGGCTCCTTTGTCCTTCGCCTTGCCTTTTAGTACGGGGGCCAGGCATCAAAAAAGTGGCTGAAAAAAACTTTCGTTTCCACTTCGTCCGCACAACAATTTGACTGCAGATAATGAAAGCAGTGGCCTTCCTGACACGGAATCAACAAAAAATTGCTTCAAAATGCGAATGGAAGGCCTCCATCGAGTAACTTTTCTCGCACCTGTTCAGCCATTGCCGCTTGTCTCTTGCGCTGAGTTTCTTCTCCGCGCGAGCAGTCACGCAACGGTAAGTTTTCCTCACGGGACTGTCCCGTCCATTGTACGGCGAACTGAGCATAGTCTGCGCTGCGCGAAACACGCATACAGAGTCTAGTCTCACACCTCACGTGCTCAGCGGTCCACGTGGAGTGTCAAGTTTCAAAAGTGAACTCGGATGTGTCGATTCACGTACTACTACTGCGCTTCTTCTCCGTTTTTGCCTTTTTGTACTCTCACGCATAATAGTAAGTAGTTTGTTTTCGGGTGGTGAGGTTCTGGAAAGTCGATGTCACAGGCAGATTGTCCCCAGCGGACAACTCGGCAAAGTCTATCTGTACCAGTTGTAGAGCCAGGGCGAAAGGAGTGCATATTCTGTCAGAAATTTCAGCTGGGAAAGAAGCACAAGTATCAGAAAACTTCGCAGTGCCAGTCACACAACGCTGCCCAGAAAGTGCTAGACGCAGCTAAGTTGCGGAGAGACGAGGCTATTGTAATAGCTATTGGTTCTCAGTCTTGCCTCATAGCACGTGAAGTTCACTACCATTGGCACTGCTTCCGAGAGTACACCAGACTATTGGAGGTCGAGGATCCTGGGGACGACCCTCAGGGAATTGGTGGACAGGCTCCTTCGGAGGAACAAGTAGTTGCCCAGTTTCTTGAGGTCGTGCGTCAAGAATTGTTTGACAATTCTGCACTGCTGACCTCTGCTGATCTCCAGTCCATCTTCCAGACCTGCTGTAACAAGGAAAGTGGCAACTTCTGCACTCAGGTCAGAAATCGAAAACTGAAGAGCATCATTTTGAAAGAGTTTGATGGCCAGCTCGCTGCAACGCCCCTGAATTGTTGTGTGCTGTTAGCTCGACTGACAACTTTATCAGACAGTTTGCACTGCTGAAGGAGGAAGTTGCAGAAGATGAACCCCTAATGCCCGCCGATCCTTATTGCAGTGAGTCTGGGGAGGAGTCTGAGGATGAGTCTGCCAAAGTGGAGAGTAGCCATGTCTGGACCAATGAGTGTGAGGAATGGAGAGTCTTATATTATGCAGCAAACATCCTCCGCCAATCCATCGAGCACCATGTCAAGTCCACGAAGCAAGAACTGAGCGGTGCACGGCTGTCTCCTGAGGATAGCGCGCGATTGATTCCTGACAAGCTCTTTAATTTTCTTGCATGGACCCTGGACAAGGATGCCGAATTCCCGACGTGCCGCTTGCCGTCTCTTGAGAGTGTTCTGCAACGCCGTATCCATGCCATCTGCCAGGATCTTATCGGTTTTGCGGCACTGGTTACCGCACTCCGAAACACATTGTGCTGGGCATGGCAATCCATCACCTGTGCCGCAGTAAGCAGATAGTTACCATGTTGAATCGTCTTGGCTATTGCTGTAGCTACAGCCAGGTACTGGAGCTGGAGACTTGCTTGGCAGAGTCTTTTACACGCCATCAGCACAATCAGTCTTTCTTGCCTGCCGCCATCGACACTCGCAAGCCGTACCATTTCGTGTGAGATAACAATGACCCTTGCGAGGAGACACTGAGCGGACTTGCGACTACGCACTGTACAAATGGTATCGTTGTACAGCCTTCTCTGCAGGATGAATCGGTAGCAAGTGAAGCGACTTCCATCTCTCTGCCTACACTGTCAACGTCGAAGCGAAAGCGCTCATTGACAATGGTCCCGGAGATTCAGCCTGTGTTTGCAATGCCTGCAAGACAAAATCCACCTCCCATCATACGCCTATGCTGCTGACACCCGCTCTGGTGCTGCATTGATGGACTTTGTCTGGAAGCTCTCCCGGTTCTGCCCAGATGGACAGATCAGCAAGCCTCGTGCAGTCATTGAGATTGGAGCTGCAGCTGATGGCAAGTCTCAGAGCATACCCGCGTGGACAGCATTCAATTATCTCGCGACGAAGAACAATGTGCCTTCTAAGTCGGAGATTGGTTACTGTCCGGTGATCAATGCATCGCCAATATAGAACCTCACTGTCTATACCCTACTATGCCGCTCCATTACTATGGCAAGGCAGGCTGATCTTCCATTCACGATGGTAGTTCTGGATCAAGCAATTTATGCCAAGGCTGTCGACATCGTGTTGCAGAGACCCCAAGAATTCCGCTCTGTGGTTCTCCGGAGTCGACTTGAAGTCAAACTTGATGACAGCATCTGTAATGTCCATGCTCTTGTACACATTATTATCGATGAAATATATTATGTCATGTTCTTGTGGGCCATCGAAACTGGCCTTCTGTCTACTTTAATGCGCATGCCTGCTGGAATCGTAACCAATGTGCATGTACAGTGCGTATCGGTTATAGCGTGGTCGTGTAAAAGAATATACTGCATACAAGAATGAACCCTCATGTTTTCATAATCATAACATGGATTTCAAGTGCACATTTATTCTTACAAGCAATTTTATCCCATAGTAGAATATATCGGTCCTAAGAATGGACTTTGTGTAGCGAAACATGCCAATTAGTACAAAGTGTATCGCCTGTAGTAATAACATCTGTCCAATTCCGTTCTGATGTGACTCTCGTTGCGTCGTAGTGCTGCAGATTCAACTGTTGTGGCCATGTAACTCAATTTTTGCATAGCCACATGTAAGCTTATGGGACTATGACCAGCCACATGCACAGAAGTACTGTGTTGCATGTACGATGATCTTCCTGCCCCTGCGGACATGCATATGATATGCCACACTTGATTTATCATGTGTAAGAAATATCGGAAATAAGAATAGAAAGTCGTTTTTCAAAAACCCACGCTATAACCGATACCTACTGTACATGCTTTGAACATACTTATGACTGACTTCCTGTGCTGGAAGGCATGATTGTACATGTACAAGTACCCTGTGGAATAAAGTATGCTTTATCTCTGCGTGTGGTGAAATAGTCAGCTGCTTCCTTCATGCCAGTACACTGTATTCTGATTTGATACATATAATGTACACAATGCTGTAGTACATGTACATGTACATGACTCTATAATTATGACTATTCGCATTGATACAATAGAGTGCACGATGTGCATGATACTCCATGTACATGTATGTTTTACTAATAGCAGTGCCAGTCGACACGAATACATACATAGTATGTACCCCTCAACAAATTTGGAGCTTCTGTGGAAGAAAATAACATGAAAAACACGCTGTTGCCATACTGTTGCTATGCAGTTGCCATGGCAACCCATGGGAAACTTTCAAATGCCAATTCCACACCGTTCCATCCCGATTCCAGGGGTGAAAAATATATCAGGGGACTCTACACGACTAGGGCTACAAGATGAAGTACATATTTTGTTGTGCGCTCTCAGTGGAAACGAAACTTCACATTTCTCAACCCTGGCCCCCGTACTATTTGCCTTGGCTTGAGCCAGGCAAGTGATTCCTGCCAGCACTGGCACTACACTACTGTGCAGTATTATTAATTTTTTGTTTGAACTAAGAACACGCGCGGGGACATGAAAAGCACAATCATACTCGCACGAGTCATAGGCGCTAGGCCTTCAGTGACAGGTACTAGGTAGCGGCGCTAGCGCTGGCAGTGGCGGGCATAACATAAGCTAAGGTGAGCGCTTTGCAGCTTTACACACAACAAATACAGTAATTATTATTACGTCGCCGGCCAGCATGCAGCCATGCATGCCAGTCTTGCATTCCTGAGTCGATCAAAGTTAGTACAGTTTTTAAACTGTACTAACTACTTCAAACGATATAAAAAATTAATAAATACAATAAAACTGGCTGATGTAGTCTGTAAGACATCGATCGACAGTAAGGACTGAGCTATGGCGCGGCGACAAGATCTAGTGGCACGTGCCAGAGCCGCGGACTCGACTGTACTAGCGTACTGTTTTTGTTGGCATGTGCAGTCGACGTGCGAGTTCCCATCGCGTCGAGGTGTTGAACACGTAGATCTATGACCTGTGTGTTACCCAACATGTAGTAGGCACAGATATGAGAATAGTTTCTCCTGAAGTCACATAGTGGAAACGCTTCCGATAGAACATGACCAGAGATGACCGTACTGATGTCCTTTGAATAAGACGCTAGTGTGGTAGACCTACGTACTGGTGGTAGGGCTAGGCCTAGGCTAGGGCCGCCCGCTTTTGTTTCATTTTTACTAAGGTGCCGCCGGGTGTGTACATGTGTGTGACTGTGGACCGTCCTGGCCCTGCAAATCAGGCTTTGGCCTAGCTAGTCCTGCCAGGCATCAGCGCTGTAGACTCTATACGACTACGCGTCGCCCGCCATTGTTTCTTATTCTGAATGAATGCTGGATTGTAGATGCCGGACGCGAGACTCGCGAGTCTTTATTCTGGCCGAGCTGGAGCTAACGACACGTAACCGTTGCTTCTGTCAAGTGTGACGCCTTGTTGTTTTTGAAGACGCTGTAAATGCCAACAGTTCATGTCGACAGCATTCACTATCGCGCAGGAAAATCGTCTGGAGGCGCTGGACTCTGGCGTGACCACCACTAATAATAGCATGATGATCGATGATGGAGACAGGCCTTGGCTCTGCACGAGTCTGCAGCGACACGCGGCGGATAATGGCCGTCACCGAAGCATTGGCCTGTCGTCGAGTCGACACAGTGATCTAGGTGGCCGAGCGCATGGCATGCTGCTCGCTGCCGTGGCCCATGGTGTTTCCTCCACCTTGCTGGCATGTTGCTTGCAAGCACGTCGCGGCTGCCGTCCCGCGTCTTCAGCCCCACACATTCCCAAGCTAGACAAGTCCTGGCGTGGTGCTGTACCTGTTGTGGCAGGGGTGCCTTCAATGGCTGGGGTTCTTCCCGCAACTACTACTACTTACTAGTACTGAGTACTACTAGTAGTACTCTCTCCAAGTAAAGTGCTGAAATATTCGTAGCCTAGGTCATGTGAACGACTGGCCTCAGTCCTGTCTACACGTAGATCTTCTGGAGCATTCCTCTTACAGTCTTGGATCTATTTGTGCCGGCGACGTCCAGACTGGTGAGTGGTGCAGTACTTATTACCATGATTACGCTGCACATGCTGCCATTGTTATGTACTCATTGTTCGCTTGTGGTCGACGCCTAGGCCAGCGCCTGTCAAGAAAGGCGTGCTGGGCTTGTATTTTCTGGTCAAGTAACGTGTTTTGATTGGAATTTTTTCCGATGAAAAGCCTGTCACCCGGACCAAGGCCAAAAACAGTTCTACTAGTACTAGCCAGTGATTGTGTTACTTAGCAAGAACCTGTAACACTAACATTGTGAGAAGTTAGTGTTACTGTTGAATGTTGCAAATATTAGTATGTGCCTCACAATTCACCTCTTCCGCATCATCGTCTCATTTTCATTCTCAGGCTTTACTTGGTCAGGGTAGTAGATCACGGTAGATCTACGCAGACAAAATGCAGACAGGATGCTAGCATTCAGTCATCATAATGGTCATGGTCCTCATACTAGTCATACCAGATCATGACCTCACTCACCTCCGTCTGTATTTTAAATCTTGACAAAGCTGACTCAGTGACTGCGCTGAGCTGAGCCACATACATGTACATGACGTCATGCATGCTCTAGCCCTACACTACAGTACATCATTACATGTACAGAAAATGAGTTATGGCTACTGTATAAGTACAAATTTTCGTTTATGAAATCGTTCGTTAGATCACTCCACCAGCAGGTTCATTACGTACTAAATTTCATTTTTGATCGAGGTCGGTCACCCCGAACGTTCAGGAAAAAAACTTGAGTTTGGTACAAACTTTTGTTATTTCGTGTCCCCTAACGAATATAGCGAAAGTTAATCCAAACGAAACTTTTTTTATACAGCATGAAGCAATAAAAAGAACTAACTCTGCCATCACCATCATGCATCAACTAGGCACCGCACTGGCTAGGCACCGCACTGGCGGATTATGCCGGCAGAAAAATTGGCAGAGTTCGATACTTTTTCTGGCAAGTTTCATGCATGTTTGGTATGTGGATAAAGAAATGGAGCAGAATTCGAGGAATTGCCCGCCATAAGGTTTGCATGGTTCTGCCAATTTCACTGCTTTTCGAGCAGAATCCGCCGGTCCCTAGCATCAACGAAGTCAAATGTTTCCATAATCGATTTTCATGTCACTCACTAGCTGGATCTTTGCTTCCTGTCTGCCATGTTGTTTTAGAGTGGCTTTCTAGCCTAGAAGGTCACGGGCAGCTCGTTCTACAGCACTCGGCGGTCATGACAATCAATAGGAATGAAGACAATGATCACCTAAAAAGTTTCCTCGGAGACAAAAACGCTAGAACACCAATAAAGAAAGAGCCCACATTTCAAGCTTTTCAACACCAACATTTTGAAAAAGTTTCATTGTTCCTGTTCCTCTGTTCGTTTTTGCCTGTGCCTTACCTGAGGAGAAGCCACGAAAGTTTACCTGTGGAATTGTTTCAACATGTTGGTGTTGGAGCACCTGAAGTGTGTGATCTTTCTTAATGGTCATCTAGTGGAGGGGGCGGGGGGGATTGTTAGGGTAGTTGTCTAACCAAACCTGTGGAATTCTGTTTGTGCATGATACTATTGATAGGTTGGTGAACTGCTGCTGCTGCTGCTGCTGGGACTACCAGTCTACTTGTTGGCTGAAAGTACCGGGTATCAGAACATGTCCTCCATCACAGTTCAGCCTGGTGTCGGAAGTGGTGTCATGGCACTTAGACCTGGCTTTCTTGTATCCTGCAATGATAGTGGACAAACTGTCGTCATACTTGGGCCTAAGGGTAAGCATGCGGTTTTGTTTTCCGGCTTTTGTTTGGTGCCCAAGTAAGTTTTTGTTTTTCACGTCACAGTGCAGTACTGTGCTGTACGTCTTTCGTAATAATAAATTATGACTGTATCAGTATCCTATTGGCATCCAGCTGGGTTTGCAAAGAACTACTCTTCATGCTAGTAACATAGTCATCACAGTGTATCAGTAACTCAGTCATCCCTCTCAGTGTATCAGGAAATGATCAGTCATCACAGTATATCACTAACTCCGTAATCACAGTGCCAGTATCAGTAGTAGTGGTACAGTGCACCAGTTCAGTGCAATGTACATGTACATGACAACAAGTAACATGTACAGCCAGGAGATGTAATATGCAAACATGTACCTCCCAGGGAGGGGGGGGGGGGGGGGGACATACATGTAAAACCTGGTGTAACTACATTGTATTGTACATGTAGGTGCTGTATACCGTGTATTCAATACCCAATAAATATACATCAGTGTACTAGTCAAGATGTACATGTACAGTTCTTTTATTTTTTCAAAGATGGCCAGCTCTGTGCTACTAAAGGAGACTGTACTTTTATTGATTCCGGCTGACACTTGAAGATTCATCGCCTGCCATGGGTGTCATACCACTCATTATAATGATACTTTACAGCTGTAGAGGTACAGTACCCCAGTAATGTCGCTCACATCCGATTCTGGCATGCACTACTATTAGAAACGTATCCTGTTATATTTCGACCCGCCCTCAACATGTACACATACATGTATGTTACTACTATAAGAGAGGTACATGTACTAGTGTTGAAGATGTGTACAAGCGGCATTGGGGGAAACTACAGTATCCAAGGTCAAATGACTGGAAATAGATACAATGTATACAATGTATACAATGTATACAATGTATACAATGTATACAATGTGTACAATGTATACATTGTATACAGGGTCTTCATATATTTTCCGATGCAAAGTGATTTTTATTTTTAATTCCAGGGTACTTTATGCTGAATCATGAGTTTCCTCCATGCTGCCTATCGTGAGCCGTCAACTCACACCAGGGTTGTCAGGTATTTGGCCATTTGTGAGAGGTGACGTCTTCAACACTGATTTTGATTGGGATATAGGGATATGTACTTCTGAAGTAGTCGGGTACTTCTCCAAAGCCCGCATGTGGCACATCACACTGCAAAAAGAAGGTAATATCACATGTGTGTTTTCGATCAGCTTGCCATAGTTGAAATCATAGCGCAACCGTATTTACCACCACCTGGGACTGCCTTGGCCGTACACACATGCAGTGATGACTGTGATGTGTGCTGTGTATATTGCAGGGTGCTCAATATGTTACGGCACTTTGGCCATTCCAGGCTTTGTTGCTGTGTATTTCACTCCACTCCAAGTTCACCCATACACATGAGCCAGGATGTAGTAGTGCAATGCATACTGCAGCCCACTAGGCTCGGGCAGTTGAAGACTGAAGAGCAGGGTCACTAAACACATTGCAGAGAGAGAGGGCATCATGGAACATTGAACAATTACAATTGACTATTCAGCATGGCTATTCTTCACACATTAAAAACAATATGGGGCTATGTGGATTGAACACATTGTAATGTATTTATAGCAGCATATGGGATCAATGGTGCGTCTTTATGTCTTTGATAAGATGAGAGTGGCATTCACCCTCTTGACATGGAGCTGCTTGTGCAATCATCTACTGTATTGGGACTAGAGTGGCTGGGTCGTGCTGTGCTGGAGTAGTTTTGACTTGGAGTCACCATGTCCTTGTGAGGTGTGGGCAATCCAAGCTGTTCGCAAAGTGGACCATCCATGTCTTACAACATTAGAACACTGTAGCAACAGATTACTGGCGCTGATGCGGCTATGGGCTATATGGTGCCTGGCTGCACGGCTCCATGCACGGGTCTTGTGAGTCAAGTGGGCATGATTCTGTCACTGTGTCAGCCCTTGTTTTGCAGTTGATTGGTACTGCTTGAGTGATGACATGCCCACTTACATCTGTATGCAGCCAAGCTGCTCTCCAGCTCCCGGCCAATAGTTTGTTTGAAGGCAAGCAGGAAGATGGTCAGCACCATGATTTTTTTTAAATTTACTTTGTGACTGCAGCCAGCATTGAGCCCAAGGCCCAAGCTAGCCCAGGCATCTGCTGATGGGAAGTGGGGGCCAGTCAGGCGTCTGGGCATGCAACACAAGAGCTCAGGTACATGTATGCTGTGCTGTGCTGTGCTGCTGATTTTTTGCTGGACTGGTCACATCACTCAACAGTCAAGAGTGTATTGCTAGATGTGGGTCTTCCAAGAGCCTAGCTTTCCAGGCATCTTTACAGGCCTGTTTTTTGGCAGCTCAATGGGATCAGATGAGGCATGTACCAGGTTAGGTGTGGTCCTGCTGAGTGATGAGTGATGACTGATGAGTGATGGGGCTGATAATCACTGTACAAAGACGACGACGAGGTGCAATGCTGTGAAGGTGTGAATGCATTCTGGCAGCTGATGTCATAGCCACCTTGGCCAATGCATTATGAACTGGTTGGCGCGGCATTCTTTCATCTTGGACCAGCTCTCTCCAGTGCAGCTAACTTGGCCGGCAATGCCTGCATGCAGACCAGTACTGGCCGTAGTGGCACCACTCTGCTCAGTGCTGTAGCCGCAAGTGCAGGAGCCATGCATGCTGTCCAGCTTTACTTGCCGCAATGCAATTCCATTCCAATCGGATAGGCTCCAGCACCAGGCTCCAAAGCCAGGCTCCAGCATGTCTTTTATGCAGTCATGGCCTGTCAAGCACTTGACACCTACTTGATGCGTGCCGAAAACCCCTTCACTTCTCTGGCTTCATCAGCTAGCTCAAGCCGCTTGGGTGGCTTGGCAGGGGTGGAAGCATGTGCTGACAGCACACTCCAAATTTGGCTCCACTGTGCACAGTCATGTTCTAATGTTTCTTCTACTTCTCAAGTGTTTTCGTGTGACCTATACTAGTAGTGTAGTGGTGCTGGTCTCCTCACCTGCTGTCAGAGCTGCGGCCACACTCGGAAACCATCCTGCTCTCTGCGCCTGGGCCTGGGGTATTTTATTTGCTGAACATACTATTGAATATGAAAATAGAGTACTAAAAATTAATACTACATGTAGTAGCATTCATTTATGCGGCTGAGTTATGATCACTTAAAGTCTTTATTACTACAGCTGCACTCTTATAGGTCTGGGGAAGGGGGGGGGGGGGGATAGTAGTTGCAAACACTGATGTAGGTCATTGTGCCTCTGTGAATCTCTGCTGAGGCCTGCATAGGGAAGCTCGCTGGACTGGCAAGTAGACCACCATCAGGGCTGGCGTTGTTTGTAAACTGCCTTGGTACTACAGCATTGTAGTTAGCATCTCTCTCCTTCTCTCTCTCTCTCTCTCTCTCTCTCTCTCTCTCTCTCTCTCTCTCTCTCTCTCTCTCTCTCTCTCTCTCTCTCTCTCCATATTGGGCAGCATGCTAACCTTTATCAGCTGACTTGGGGTGCCCTGGCCACTGCTTTATGACTTCGTAGAATCGTAATCATTAGTGGGCAAAGTAGACTGGAATTGTGTGTGTCACTTTGCACTCTGTGTATCCTGCTGAAAAGGTGATAGCTACCTAGTACCTGCTTGTCACTCACATAGTCATCATGCCAAAGTTGTGGCTGGGAAAGTCCTCAACTACCAGTATAGTAGTGCCATACTTACCCTACAAAGTTTTTTGCCTCCTTCTCAGTGTAGGCCAGATTAGGCACCAGGAATGCATAGTAGCGATGCCACTCAGTCTTCTGCTCTGTGCCCATCCATGACCCTGTCGATCTATCTCTTTACCTACATAACCTTCCTCTTTCACATCATCAAGGCATGGTCCCCTGCTAGCTGCTTGGGTTGCCTAATATGAGCAAGCGCCTGTCAAGAGTAGCCGCTAGGAGTGGTAACGCCGGACTGGCCTTACTGGCCCATAAGGCATAACCTTTGCTGCCTACCCTATTACTCTAATACTTGGCTGTCGCCGTGAATATCCGCTTCATGGCGTTTCACTGTTTTCAGCATAGATTATTCTTTCTATACAATGTAACTGGCAGCAATATCAGTAAAGCGCGTGAATAGTTTGTCAGTACATTTGATAGCAATCAGGCATGGTCAGTGGAGCGCAGTTGGGACTATTGTCTTGGCGTGTGATTGCTCTCTTCCTTGATTTGAGAAGAACCAGTGGGATTCCTTTGTTGCAGATGTTGCCGACTCTTGAGCATGTCACTGCAGGTATCATACCAGATTTCTCCCGGTGTTCAACTATTGTATTGATGGCAACATAATCAACGCAGCATTTCACCGTAGTAAAAAGATCTTCATATCCGAAAGAGAGGCTAAGCAGTTATGGGCACTGCAATGCACTCAAAATTCCCAGTTTGATATTGAGAATTAAATTACTCGTTAATGCTACTTGTAGACTGCATGCGGCAGAGCCAAGTTTGACATTTGAACAGGCACAGCCTCCCCCCCCCCCCTCATCACTGTGCCCAAGGGTCACTCTTAGTCTTACTCACTACATGTACCTTACACTCCACTCACAGTTGGTGCATTTTGCTTTGTATAGAGGCATGTGTGTGTGTGTGTGTGTGTGTGTGTGTGTGTGTGTGTGTGTGTGTGTGTGTGTGTGTGTGTGTGTGTGTGCGTGTGTGTTACATGTATGCATGTGGTGATTCACAAAATATTCGTCTCACGACTGACTAGAGCTTCAGTCGCCGGCATTCTTCATTTGTCGACGGCATTCTTCATTTGTCGACGGCATTCTTCATTTGTCGACGGACACATGATCAGCTGCCTGTCTGGCTGTTAATGAGATACTGGGTACATCATGATTATGCCTTTAGAGTGCTGATCACACATACATGTTACATGTACTGCTTTAGTGTACAACATACCTGCTGTCCTGTCTGCAATGTTGCGTGTGCTGGGGCTGCTGCTTGTCCACATGTTTCTTGTGATGTTCAGGAAATGTTTGCGTGAATAATAGCCGTCACTGGTACACTGGTACACAGTCACTGGTACACTGGTACATGTTCTCTACCTCATCACACCACGCCACACGCCACGCGGCCGTGTTTTGAGGTTCGTGTCACCACGTATTACACGGCTATGGAACAGCGCCACAGGTCGAAAACTCGCCGTGTGCGGCTTGTTCATGGGAAGCGTGTGTTGTGACAAGTCGTCCGTACGCAGTGTACGCAGTGTACGCAGTGTACGCAGTGTACGCAGTGTACGCAGTGTACTGTACCACAAAAAAAAAAAAAAAAAAAAAAAAAAACGCAGTGTACGCAGTGTACGCAGTGTACGCAGTGTACGCAGTGTACACTGTACTTGCTAAGTAGTGTATACCTGATTGTGCAATATGTAGTTCATTACGGGGTAGTCACGGTGATCTAGTTACCCGTACTACCCAAGTACTGGCATCCATAGCTGGCCATGGATGTAGTGCTTGCTGCCGTTGACTATTAAAATTAATGTTCGTATAGCTTTCGGCCAGGATATACAGACGCTGAGCCTAGTAATATGCTAGGCCGGTCTTGATGAGCTTCTTGTGCAGCAGTATCTGGTTTCTTACTGCATGCCATCATCCTGACACTCAGGGCCTTTTCTGCTTCTTGTGCCAGTGTACCTTGTTGGCTTGCTCTCCCTTGTTGCCCCACTGGCTGCCTGCCTGCCTTGCCGCTTGCCTTGCCCTCCTTGGGCACGGTCCATACCAGTCCCTCTTGATGGTTGGCCTGACAGGGCTGCCAACTTACTTGGGGTATCAAAAGTGGAGTTTGTCAATTTCTCTTGAGAGTCAAGATAATGGCAACTGTTCTGTTCAACAAGACTGGGCCAGCACTCCCTTTCCAGGCTTTTGTTTAGCCAGGTATAGCCTGGTGGTGCACTGATGCGGTGGTGGGGTGTGCACTCTCACTGTGTGCACTGTAGTGTATAGCTGTATACACTGTTTCCAAGTACATGCTGCCACTCTGCCAATGACTATGTGCATGTGTGCCACTATAGATGTGGCCATTACTTCATATCATGTGCATTGTGCTCTTCTTCAAGAGATAAGTACCTTGTGCCGAAACTGAATGGTATATTGACTGCCACAATCTACTCAGTACTCCCTACAACCCTCTCCCCCCCCCCCCCCCCTCCCTCCATCCAGTCTTCTGTTTGACCTTGTGACCATGGTGACTCAGCACTGTACATTGTACCATGTGTACTGTAATAGTCTGTATACATGTACAGCCAGTTATGCCAGTGTGCTGTCATGCTGTTAGCATGCTGTTAGCATGATGCCCTGAGTACGAGTGTGGTGTCATGATGCATAGACTGCCGCATAGTGGTGTCAATGTTTTCCCTCTTTTCCGCTGTCGCCTCTACTGACCTCTGTGCACTGTTGGGGTAGTGCTGTGAGGTACAGCAACAATATTAGTATGTGCTCAGATATTACGAAGATCCTCGCTTATTTGCATGCTTCTGATCTGGATATCACTTTGGCTGCTTACTCTGGTCCGGAACTCTAAGGTTGAAGGTCATCGAACTTCTGGAGCTGCATTGTATGCAGGCACACAGTACATCATTGGAGATGCAGGGAGCCCAGGGAGTCTGAGTGTAATCCAGCCACTTCTCCCTGCCTGCAGTGCCTGGACTACTACTGGCTGGTACTTGTAGTTGATGGCCAGTGACAGTATGTGTAACAGTGTGTACAGTGCCAGCCTAGTGCCTGAGCATGAGTGTGTACTGTGTGCACTTTGGCTGGTTGCTAGGTAATAGATACCCCGGTGTCTGCTAGCTTGCTGCAAGAAACAATACATGGACTAGGGCAATGGACATGCAGCCCTTTGAATGATACGTACTGAGCAAGGATAACTGAATGCTGGCGACTTTTAGATGAACACTTGCTTTTGTTCTGCTTTCTGTGTTTGTTCTCTAGACATGCGGATGGCTGTCAACTTGTGTGTACGCACAGCTGGAAAACAGAGTTTTCTAGTGACCAAGGAGCTGCTCCACTTGACCTGTATATACATCAGTCGGCTTAGGCACAAGGATGTCTCCTTGAAAACCACTTACCCCGAGTGATGAAGGGTATATGTCGCCACAGGACAGGACAGAAATGGTCAGCACCTTGCCACGCCTTCAACAAGTGTCCATGAGTGACAATACCGTCATTGTTAGTATTTGTTACCCTCCCAGAACTGGCACTGAGTAGATCCCTGACCCTTGGTATTGTCTGATAGTGTATACCCCCCCCCCCCCCCCCCATGATGCAACAACCACTGCAATGACCACAGTAGTAGTCAGCACAGCACCATGTAGTAGCTCAGGGCAACAGACCAACAGTATCAAGTATGATCCATGGCATGCGCTGTGCATGTGCTGCTGACACTACTTTTAGCACAACATTTTTTAAGTATGGGAGTGTGCCTCGTGTAGAATGACACTTTGGAAATAGTCTAGGTACGGCATCTCAGAAACCCTTCCACCGCGTACTGGTGTACCGTGTAGGGTGTGAGTTCTACGACCAAGAAACCCTAAGCGGGTAGGCTGTACTGCTGTAGCCAGTGAGTTCTAGGAGCTCTAGCAGAGACACGAGGAACAGTGATTCACCTAGAGATGGTACTTCTGAGCACTCTGTCTCTCATTTCACATAACAGTGTTAACAGCCACAATGGCGGTAGCGAGTCGCCATGCATTTAGCGGGGCAGAAAGAACATGTTCTTTGCGGCTTTGATCAACCGCGATACTGAAATTTCACACCGGAGACTGCTAATCCGCCTCAGTCCGTCGTCACTGGCTGTCTTCAGGTTTTTGTGTCCCACGGTGAGTATTGCCTCTTATGATGTACAGCAATCTCCCCTACCTTGGTTTGTATATGCACGCATGCATGTACGCACGGACACACACACACACACATTTCCTGTTTGAAATTGACTTTAAAAGAATCATGTATACTCTTACTACATGCAGTCCAACCAGTTAGTCAAACAGTTACTTGAGTTAGTTGCTCCAACGACAGCTGTGGCCAATGCAATCCAATCTGTAAGTCGAAAGCAGCGTGAAGGCTCAGGCGGCTCCTGCGGCCCTCGGATGGGTTGTCGGATCGTGCACGATGTACACGTAATTGAAATTGAAACGCGGTGCTGCTTTAGACTCGCAGGTTGGATTTCCGTGGCCACGACTGCAGAAGAACTGGATCCACACGTGCAGTCTCCCTACACCCAGCTCTGCATAGCGGCTTCACCTTGATAGACGGGTTCCACCACTCGTACCCGGGCTGCATGGTCAGAAGCACTGCAGGGAGTCACGGCTAAAACTACCCGGTCAGAAGCACTGCAGGGAGTGCTAAAACTCCCTGGTTGGAAGCCAAACACGGTTTTAATTAGAAAAGACACCACCAGGGCAGTGCAGTTCATAGCAGTTCTATATTAAGTTTTTATAGACGAATTGACGATATAACCACAAGTCAAACTGACGACCAATGAAAACAAACAGAACAGTAATGACAGTGACTGGTTGATACAGTTTGAAGCAAAACTACTTCCATGGAAACATGTGAGAAATGAAGCTGGTTGTCAAGCACAGGCTGGTACAAGCAACTACCCAGAATGAAGAGAACAACTTACACATGCAAAATAGGACAACAAAATACCACTATAACTTAATACAAGAACGTGGACATTGTATGTTAAGGTTAATACTAAAATAACGTTTGAATTCACAGTATGCCATTAGTATTCTCACCTGTAGTATGCATGTATGTCAGTGGTATGTTCAACATAGCCCTGTAGTATCATGGTTATTATTCAAAGCCGAGCGCCGGCGGCTCTCTTCCTTCTCATATTCCGAGCCGCCTTGCTGCATCTAGCAAGCAGTGGGTGCCTGAAGAATGGGTACACTGTATCATGTCCCTTGAGCATTGTTAGAACTGCGTGTGCAACGCATTCTTTTCCTGCCCTCGCTTGTCTCGTTCTTGGCAGCTTCTGGATCCGGAGATGCGGTGCATCGCCGATGCCGCTTGCCTTGTTTTCGTCACCCAATGCCGGAGAGCAGGCGAGATGCCAGCTGTCCGATTTTCAGTGCGGGTCCCACCTTCAAGCCAAGTGCAACGAGATGCTCCGATCTGAGCATTGCCAACGCCTCGCCGTCCAGCTCGTGTTCACGCAGCACCCTGGCCTCGCCGTCCAGTCCGTGGTGTTGAAAGAACGACATCACGTCCTGCGCATTCCAGCTGTTGGGATCTGTGCTCTGCAGTGAGCTGGGAACGTCGACGGGTGGTACTGTTTCTCTGAGGAAACCATCAACTGCATAGGAACACGTGGCCACAGAACAAAGCAGTGTACCTTGGTGTACAAACCACAATGTGAAATACATAAAATGGCACATGCATGTCCACCATACTAGTAAATAAAACCATTTTCAACAGCAATGACGCCGCCACTAACAACAACAACAACATCAACAACACTTGCTCGCGCACATGCACGCATGTATTCACATGTCCTACAGTCCATTCATAAAAAGATGGGCCCTGGCTCTGGCGAGCTCCCGTATTTGGTGAATTTTGAAATTTGAAAAAGGGTCCAAAAAGGTACCTCAACTGGGGTTCGAACCGCACAGTGTACGGTTGCAGGCAGAGTGAAACGGCCTGGATTTTCATGGTCTTTCCCAATTCAGTGCTTTTGGGGCAAAACCTGGCCAAAATCCTAACTTATTCTTGCTATGGCTTGCTTTTTGGAGAAATAGACTTCAGATACATAATTGGAAGAGGATTCCATAGGGGATCGCAGAAAAAATTCTAAAACAACTCAACGTTTGACCCATTTACGGCCGAAAGCTAGAAGTCAATCTTTTTATGAATGGACTGTAGTTAACATACAATCATCTGCCTGCTGAAGAAGTAGCAAAGTACATGCAAGGTCCCGCCGTTTACCCACACCAGCACATTGTCTAGACATGTCTTCTTGGAAATGCGCCTGATAACATGACACTTTGCTAACAGTAACATGGAAAAGGTTCCTGGTTCACTGGGTTCTACTGTAGTTCACGATTGCTACAGTGCTGGCAACTGAAATCCGCCAAGGGGGTCGGATTTCAGTTGCCAGCACTGTACATTGAACTTCCTCTACAGAGTACAGTGACTGCGCATACTTTCAATTACTGTGCAGACCACCAGACAGATATGCACCTGTGTGATGTACAGGGAGGTGTCTTGATCACAGAATGCACCGTGAATGTGGACTGGGTAATTTGGCCTGGAGAAGTCTTACTGTAATGTGGCGGCTCAACTGACCCAGAGACTGCTCTGAACAAGAGTTGCCACAGGGGATGCAGAACCAACACGTAGCACACTGAGATTGTCAGCCAGCCAGTGCACTAACTTGACACACTTTGAAGCTGTGACTATTTGACAGACTTAGAAACTGAATAGATGGTAACTTTCAATTAATGGTAGGGAAACATACAGTGAAACAGCTGTCTAAGGTGACCGCTCAAGGGACATTCAAAACGTGGTCTCTGTTACCAGGTGGTCTCCCTATCCAATGTCATTTGACTGAAAATAGCATCTCTTGGTCTGATTGCAGTAGTCTTCTGGGACACCTTTTCCGAGCGGTCGCCTTGACAGGTTTTACTGTAATTGTATTTGTTGTGTGCTCAGAAGCACTTAGTTATACTGCTCTCCCAACCAGCACGTAACAATTTTGACGGTTACAGACCCAAAACTACTTACAGAAGTCCTCGTCACTTCCATCGTCACCGTACTCCTCATCATCATTTACATCCGCTGGATACATATTACCGGCCTGCATGTTGGCAGTTTAGGCAGATCAGCAGCATGCCACATGCACCATACGTCCATGCATGCATCAAGAAAATCAGAGAGCAGAGCAATACGTGCAGTTATTTGTTAGAGAATACAACTGAGTGACGCATCTTGACACCCTGAGCTAGCAAGCTTGGCTCAGACAACACCCTTTGGTGATGTAAAGATTGGAAAAAGCAGCTGGTGATGCAGTACAGCCAGCGACACATGCACACTGGACATTTCTCCACTCATGTGTCAAGTAGGGCGATAGGTGTTCACACTCCTCCATCCCCCATGCCCTGTTCTATTGTGTAATGTGTAACTCTACGCGAGCATAGGAACTGCTCTTCTTTTACACAATGGCCATGAGCATAGGAACTGCTCTTCTTTTACACAATGGCCATGAGCATAGGAGGAACTGCTCTTCTTTTACACAATGGCCATGAGCATAGGAGGAACTGCTCTTCTTTTACACAATGGCCATGAGCATAGGAACTGCTCTTCTTTTACACAATGGCCATGAGCATAGGAACTGCTCTTCTTTTACACAATGGCCATGAGCATAGGAACTGCTCTTCTTTTACACAATGGCCATGAGCATAGGAACTGCTCTTCTTTTACACAATGGCCATGAGCATAGGAACTGCTCTTCTTTTACACAATGGCCATGAGCATAGGAACTGCTCTTCTTTTACACAATGGCCATGAGCATAGGAACTGCTCTTCTTTTACACAATGGCCATGAGCATAGGAACTGCTCTTCTTTTACACAATGGCCATGAGCATAGGAACTGCTCTTCTTTTACACAATGGCCATGAGCATAGGAACTGCTCTTCTTTTACACAATGGCCATGAGCATAGGAACTGCTCTTCTTTTACACAATGGCCATGAGCATAGGAACTGCTCTTCTTTTACACAATGGCCATGAGCATAGGAACTGCTCTTCTTTTACACAATGGCCATGAGCATAGGAACTGCTCTTCTTTTACACAATGGCCATGAGCATAGGGACTGCTCTTCTTTTACACAATGGCCATGAGCATAGGGACTGCTCTTCTTTTACACAATGGCCATGAGCATAGGCACTGCTCTTCTTTTACACAATGGCCATGAGCATAGGAACTGCTCTTCTTTTACACAATGGCCATGAGCATAGGAACTGCTCTTCTTTTACACAATGGCCATGAGCATAGGGACTGCTCTTCTTTTACACAATGGCCATGAGCATAGGAACTGCTCTTCTTTTACACAATGGCCATGAGCATAGGAACTGCTCTTCTTTTACACAATGGCCATGAGCATAGGAACTGCTCTTCTTTTACACAATGGCCATGAGCATAGGAACTGCTCTTCTTTTACACAATGGCCATGAGCATAGGAACTGCTCTTCTTTTACACAATGGCCATGAGCATAGGAACTGCTCTTCTTTTACACAATGGCCATGAGCATAGGAACTGCTCTTCTTTTACACAATGGCCATGAGCATAGGAACTGCTCTTCTTTTACACAATGGCCATGAGCATAGGAACTGCTCTTCTTTTACACAATGGCCATGAGCATAGGAACTGCTCTTCTTTTACACAATGGCCATGAGCATAGGAACTGCTCTTCTTTTACACAATGGCCATGAGCATAGGAACTGCTCTTCTTTTACACAATGGCCATGAGCATAGGAACTGCTCTTCTTTTACACAATGGCCATGAGCATAGGAACTGCTCTTCTTTTACACAATGGCCATGAGCATAGGAACTGCTCTTCTTTTACACAATGGCCATGAGCATAGGAACTGCTCTTCTTTTACACAATGGCCATGAGCATAGGAACTGCTCTTCTTTTACACAATGGCCATGAGCATAGGAACTGCTCTTCTTTTACACAATGGCCATGAGCATAGGAACTGCTCTTCTTTTACACAATGGCCATGAGCATAGGAACTGCTCTTCTTTTACACAATGGCCATGAGCATAGGAACTGCTCTTCTTTTACACAATGGCCATGAGCATAGGAACTGCTCTTCTTTTACACAATGGCCATGAGCATAGGAACTGCTCTTCTTTTACACAATGGCCATGAGCATAGGAACTGCTCTTCTTTTACACAATGGCCATGAGCATAGGAACTGCTCTTCTTTTACACAATGGCCATGAGCATAGGAACTGCTCTTCTTTTACACAATGGCCATGAGCATAGGAACTGCTCTTCTTTTACACAATGGCCATGAGCATAGGAACTGCTCTTCTTTTACACAATGGCCATGAGCATAGGAGGAACTGCTCTTCTTTTACACAATGGCCATGAGCATAGGAGGAACTGCTCTTCTTTTACACAATGGCCATGAGCATAGGAACTGCTCTTCTTTTACACAATGGCCATGAGCATAGGAACTGCTCTTCTTTTACACAATGGCCATGAGCATAGGAACTGCTCTTCTTTTACACAATGGCCATGAGCATAGGAACTGCTCTTCTTTTACACAATGGCCATGAGCATAGGAACTGCTCTTCTTTTACACAATGGCCATGAGCATAGGAACTGCTCTTCTTTTACACAATGGCCATGAGCATAGGAACTGCTCTTCTTTTACACAATGGCCATGAGCATAGGAACTGCTCTTCTTTTACACAATGGCCATGAGCATAGGAACTGCTCTTCTTTTACACAATGGCCATACGCGACAAAACCATTCAACTAACGTGTGTTACTTCCACAGGTTAAGAGCATGGTCACCACTACATTTCAAACTGCGCCGCGAGTGCGCGCATTACCTATATACTTAAGTTTTCGCTGAATCAGCCGCGATCATTACCTGCTTCAAGTTTCACTGATGAAATCACTTTATTCTCGCCTTGGTGTGAGTGCAGCTACTAAGTTCCACATGATGTGTGGAGTTTGCACGCTTTTTGCGCCAAAATGTGGAGTATATTGATCACACGGGTGTCAGTAGCTGTTCATTGCTATCTTTACTTGCCGGTGAGCAGCTGCAGTGTCTTGGTCTGAGTCAGTGAAACAGAGTGCAGTCAAGAAAGATGTTCCAAATAGCTGCTGCTGCTGCTGCTGCTGCTGCTGGTGGTGGTGGTTCTGCTTGAATGGGTTGTTGCTCTGGGATTGTTCATACGTGTACGTGGTTTACACATGTCACTGCCAACACCTCCTTCGATTAGACTTCAAAAGTCGGTAAGCTGTGCTGGTTATATCATACATATGTGTTGGTCTTCTTTCTCAGAATGGGAGGGAAGGAGGAGGGGGGATAAGTTGGGATAGCACGCCACAGGTAATTATTCTCATTTTATCAGGTGAAATAAACCTCTGAATTTGGCGAATTGCCCGGAGAAAGCTCAAGCAACGGCATGCTTGTCAGTACAACTGGAAAACCGGAAAGTTTAACGTTTTTGTAATTTCGGCATGATAACGTGTAGAAAGTTTAATGATGGCTACCTGGCCACCCAGAACATGCATCGATGTATGCGCATCTTTACACAGACACCTCGAACCGGGTCCGGGATTACGTTTCTTCAAATAACGAAAAAAATTGGTCGTTAAAACGTTAGACTTTGTGACTCGTTAGACTTTCCGGTTTTACAGTAGTGCCTACAACTTGTAGTGGACCGTATGCGTGTTAAAACAAAATGGTGTCACGATTTATTGAAAGTGGTATAGTTGGTGGCACGAGTGTTCAAAACCATTTGAACTTCATAGTGTTCGTCTTCTTTTTGACATGCTCTCTTTCCATCGTCCTTAGCTTTCGTTTGTTTTGAGCTGTTGTGGCTTTCTCCTATACCTCTGGGGGATGCCAAGTGATGGTTTTGAGAGGCTGGTGATGTCTGTGAGCGAGAGTTTGCCCATCGGCGTCGCCCTCGCTATAGCGATAAAAATACTAGTTGCTGCGTACTGGGCAGATATCACAACACGTTGGAGCGTCCAGGAGCAAAGGAATCTTGGGTTTCCACTGGAATCTAGTTCCTCCGGCATCGTGTAGCCCACCGTCGGTGAATGGCCGTCCAGAAAGGTTGAACCTGGCCTTCTGCAGCATCTCGCAGTCCTGCGAGGCACACTGTGTACGCCTGTCACGTATTGTACAAATAAAACTCATGAAGTAGTGCACTCTATACAGTGCGGAGTCTATCCTGTATGCTGCAAAAAGATGCAGGAAATGTGACTGGTGTCTGTACACTGGACGCCAACATCCAAGTCTTCTCCTGCAGGATCTGTTTGACATTGACATATGCAGTGTGTCGACATTGGCCTGGTTTGGCAGCTATCTGCCTGGGTGGATGTAGCACGCTTGCATTGGCTCGTTGACCAGTCCGGAATATTTTTGTAAGTGTGGAGTACCAGCAGGGTTTGTGATCATCCTTGTTCACTTCAATACTATACACACACAACGTTCCCTTGGTCACTCATCTTATCCCGAGCACTGACTTTGCTGACGATATTGCGCCACACTTGTCACAGCCTACCGCCGCTGCTGTGGTGACTGGTTTGTCAATGGCGGTGACCAGGCTGACTGACTAGCTTCAAGACAGCGGCCTCGTTCTCAACCGAAGATGTGCTAGTCACAGGTTTGCACTGATCCTCTACTTTAAGTACAGCTGTGCTAGTTCCTGTTTTGCACTGGGCCTCTACTTCAAGTACAGTCGTGGCCAGAGAATTCTGACCTGCGACTCTAAAGTAGCTCTGTGTTTCCATTTCAACTACATCATCATTCATGGTCCAAAACCCATCCGAGGGCCGTGGGGCCGCATGCGTCTTGGCACTGCTTTCGGCTAACGGGTCGGATTTCTTTGGCCACAACTGTATCGGTATGTTCTACTTTGAAGTAAGACTCTACAGAAAACACAGGAGAAGAAGCACCTGTATGCGACTGATCATGTCTCCATGACTTTTAAAATGTCTTTGCCCATGGGCTACTTTACACTCATCCAACTGTACGAAAGAAATGAAAACGAACAATAGGGTGTGGTCAGAGTGCACTTTCTGTCGCTGGCAATGGTCCTAGAAGAAGAAATAGACAGAGCAGAGGTGAAACTACTTACAGCAGGATATTGCCGTGAAGTGGCACCGCCGTACGTCACTGAAGGCTGGCCAGCATACGGTACCTATAGGAAAACACAGTAATGACAGTACATGTACAAAAGGCAAGCAGGTGATGATAAGGACCTAGCGATGGAACCATCACATACATATACATGCACATGCTCCATGCCCTGTACGCAGACATGCACAGTGGATTGGTCTAAGACCATGCTTGAGAAACGAGAGGTACCGGGATCAAGTCTTGCTCGGAACCAGGTGGATTTTCCAACCGTGCTGCGACCCACAGTGAATTGGGAACTTGTGGCCTGACACACAAGGGTAACATGGATGCGGCAAAAAAGAGATTTTGGCCTCTGGACCAGTTTAGCCACTTGGCAGAGCTCATCTATGTGAAACGTAGAGAAATCGGGTAGAGAGCAGGTGGCTAGGTTAGAATCTACGGCTTTGCGTGTTTTGGGTCCAGATTTCTGTGCGGAGATGAGAATCTCTACGCTGTGGCGCACACAAAGAAAATGCGCACCAATCTGCTGGGCACTAGTATCATTCAAATCAGGGAGAAACTGCCATATTTGAAACGGGAAATTCTCAGTATAAATTCCACGTGGTCACATCGCTGCCCTGCTCATACGACAACTCTTGGTCACACACGTCAAGCAGCATAATCTGTACATGCATGGAGGACATAGTGCATGGCGATGCATTTGAAAGATGTAGGATGGATGGGTGTGTGATGGCTTGCACTGCCTCGTACGCATATATTGTACTTGCAGACAGTGTCGGTAGGTATGGAGGTGTGAGCTGCTAGTTGCGAGTCGAGAAGCTTACAGAAAGCTGAGCAAGCTTTCTACTCTAAACAGTTTGTTGGGCTGATCTGAGGAGTTGAGAGCCCTCTGAAGTATGCTGCTATGATGGAGAAGTATTCAACAGAGAACACTGTTATTACCAAGCTCCCCCCCCCCCCCCCTTGTCTCTCTTCGTCGTGTATTTTCACAATAATATTGCGAAAATATTGTGTTGCATTGTATTACAAGAAAATCTTTCTTATCAACGAAAAAACAACAACAAAAAACACAGAACACTGGTGACCGATCAAAGACTGCTGTCAGCGCTTGGATAACATCTAACTGCTCTTCACACACTTCCGGGAGTGGCTTCCCAACCTCTACCATGTGATTGAGCTGCTGCTGCTGGAGTTTCCAGTCAGCAATGCAAAAGCGAGCCCAGTTACTTATCTGATCGTAACCGTTTGGTGTCCTTTAGCCGATTTTGGTGACATTGGGCTTTCTGGAAGCTCTTGGCCAGAGGAACACAGCAATAGCCAACACCTCATCAGTGGATTCGCAGCACCAGCGCAGCAGTGCAATTTGACGCTCCAAAGCCAGCACTGCGAGCGCCAACTCAAATTATCCACCATTTCAACTAGGGCTGAAACGAATATCCTGAATATTCATTTAGCTTCGCAGAACGAACATTCGTGAGGTGACGAATGTTCGAGCTGAAATTTTATAGTGAAAAGTTTGCTGAACTTTGCTTTCCCTGTTGTGGCTGCCAACATTTTCCGTCATATCCAAGCCGGTCTTTGGTCGAACAGCGTGCTCCCAGGTTTGGGACCATTAGTGATAGCTCGTACACCGTCCTCCTACCGGTAGGACCCAAGAAATCGGGCTGCAAAAGTGCTTTTGGTTGAGAATTTTTTTGAAACAATTGTTGAGATGAGGTCTTTGTCAGGCAAAGTAATGGCGCAAAATGCAAGGCTATGTCCAGTGCATTGCGTATGCACAATTTTATCGATTGTCAAAATGGCCGCACATAATCCTGTCGGCGCGCTAGCAACTCTGTCCAAAGTGAATTTTGACCATGGCACATCAATTGTGGTGACGTCCTAATGTTTTTATTAGCTTGCCAAGGCAGTGGAATGCATAATTCCATACTCCGTTTCCATGGTTACCATGGGTTGTTACCATGGAATTTTGTAGTATGCTTTGTGCGATCATGTCTAAAATGTGTGGACTCCTTCATTAGCCCCTGAGCAACAGTTTAGGGTCAAGTTTTAGGTCAATGTCAGAACAGAGGCCATGCAGCATGTCTGTGTATGATGGTCCTACCGGTAGGATCGAGGTCTATGCAAGCTATCATTAGTTTTCGTGAAAGGGAAAGGTGAGAAGACGGCGCTGTGCAAATTGTGTGACAAGGAATTGGAGTACCATGGCCAAACGAGGAGTAATCCACATACTCACCTGAAAAACGAATATTTGTTCGTTCGTTCGTTAGCGTCCAGAACGTTCGATTACTGAGAAATTGTGTTCGTTTCAGCCCTAATTTCAACAAAATTTATTTTATCATAAATTACTCAAATATTTTAACATGAGAGCTGAGAAACCTGCCTACTGTAAGTCAACAAATATTCGGTGCATACCGATTTCGGCTATTTTCGGCCTGGGCATTTTTCGCCGAAATTTTTTTTGCAAGGTGCAGGGACACAGTGTATACAGGCAGCAGCAGTACCGGTACAGGGCGAAAATTTAATGCGGCCAAAATGGGTTTTAACCCTGGGAGGCCGAAAATTGAACGCGCCGAACATTTGTAGACTTACAGTATGCGATGAAGTGGTCTATCTGTGGCTGCATGGGTCACAAGTCGGAGAAAACCCTCGACAAATGAGTTCAAAATGCACGTTCCTGACTTATTATTATTATTAGACACAATCTCATCGCATGTGACAAGCATAGCTAATGCAGGGACAGAATCCCCCTGAGACAAGGGCGTGGAGCCAGCCACGGCAATAGTAAGCTAGACTTGACTCCGCCGAGCGAATTTAGTTCGAGACTCATAACTCCGCACTCTGATCTTGGATTGCCTTCAGGCTTTTTAGCCGATAGCTGAGAAAAATCTAATGCCGATAGACCTTTCGATCGTCTGATTCGGTCAAGGGACAGCCGAGTTATGCCAGGTTGCGCTCTGTAAAGTATGCACCGTACTCTGGTACGGATAAATCCATACTATGGAAGATGGAATGCCAATCAATATGACTGCTTTGGGGCCGTTTTTCGTTGAATAGCCATTTTTGTGACTCTAGATGGGTCAGAAAGATGCCCGGTAGACGGATGGGCCCGGATTAGGGACGTCCGGATCTGGGGAGTTCTACTGTATTTAGGGCGTGTGACGCCTTTGAGTACTGGTACTAATTTTTTTGATCCCGCCAGTAAAAGTGACTGGCATGTACGCCGGTACGCGCCTGATACACACGGAAAAAAACCGTGTTGGAATTTCCATTTCGGCGCGTTTCCATATGCATGACGCCCCAAAAGCCAGCAAAAATACGCACAACCGTGTGATTCCACTTGTACACGCGCCAGCTGTGAACACAGCTTTAGGCTCGCGCACACTTGATTCTTCACTGCGAGACAATGTACAGCATGTACAGTGTACGGGTATATCGTGCACTCGATTAGCTTGCCGAGTCCTAAATTTATGACTTACGACACAGCTAGACCTTACTCAGCCTGGAGTCAGCCACCCACATCTACATGTAGACTCGACATCCTAATTCATATACAGTAAAACCTGCAACTTAAGACCACCGTGACTAGCGACCAGCCTGGTACTAACGGCCACTTTTCTACAGGCACGGACACTCTCACATTCATGATGCAATGTGACTAGCGATTACCTGCTCAATGTGACCAGCGACCGCCTTTTCTTGTCCCAAGATTTTTGGCCCGTAACTAGCGACCTGCGATGCAGGAAATCAACGGTTGTTCGAAGCTCCTTCCTTGAAATGTTGAATAGTTTCCATGGTCTTGAACGGACTCTTTATACTGTGCTGAACAAAGGGACGAATGTTCATTTGGCTGACAACTGCATTGCACCCGTCACGGTTTCAAGTGCTTTCACGAACGAAAATGATAGGAAACGTCTTTGAGTGCTGTGAAAGCGCTGTCTGGTCCATGCTACTGCTCCAAGGAAAAACGAAGACTGAGCTGCTCTGTCGAAGTGCAATTGCATACCCCAGTCGCACAGATGAACACTGCAGTGCTAGAATGCTACGGGACATAGCAGCATGGCTTGGCTACTGTGGCAATGGATGTTGATAAACTTAGTGATTTCATCAACAAATTTGAAGCCCAGCACCAAGCAAAACTTGCACAGGGCTTAGGGAGCACTTAGTTCCTGGCTTCAGAAGTAGCAGCTGAATTTGATATCAGTAATCAAACATAACGTTCTCTCTCTAGCTGCTATGTGATCTGTAATAAGCAAGTGGTAGGGAATTGTATAAGCTGCATTTCGCATACATACCATATGCTAGTAATGGAATCCATATATGGCAAAGCGGTGCAAACCTCCAACGAAAGACTATCGGCCACTAAAGACCAGTTTTTCAGGAACCAAGGGGTGGCCGTTAATTACCGGTTTCACTGTATGGGGATCGTTGAGAATACTATTTCAGAATGTGTAGTTTTCTGGGCACTGAGTCGATTGGCCTTGGACCAAGGAGACCATGACTCATCATGATACTGTGCTATCATTCACCGGTTATTCCGAATGGAACTTGACGCCCCATGCGGGCATTCCAGGTGATGATGTAGAAGCAGGCCGCTAGCTAGGAAGCACCTAATGCATTTTCAGTGCAACAAAGCCAACCTTGGGGAGCGTTTGATAGGGCAACATTGCCGCGTCGCAGCTTCTTCAGATCTCAACTACCATATTTCCCCCGAGTATAAGTCACACCTTTTTTACACTAAAACTCAAGGGTAAAAAAGGGGTGTGACTTACAATCGAGCAAGACTTACAACTAAAGTGAATTATATCAAAACATTATCGCTCAAACCTGAAAATGGAGGGGCAACTTATAACCGAGTGCGACTTATAATGGGGGAAATACGGTATTCTACTCGGCATCAACTGGACTGCAAATTCTTAGACCGTTTCATTGACGCAAAGCTTTCCATTTTCTTCCACACAATCTGTATACGTGCATAGCATCCCTTGGAGCGCCCACAGATTCACTGGGTCAAAGTCTAAATACGGAATCCGTTCAATTGAGGATAACTTGAAAATACTGTTCGTAGCTACTTCGGACGGAGACTATTTTATTCAGTGACTAGAAGGCTGCAGGTTCTTAATGATAGCTTGCATAGCCTCGGTCCTACCGGCAGGACCGGCATACACAGACATGCTGCGCGGCCTCTGTTCTAACATAGTCATTGACCTAGAACTTGACCCTAAACTGTTGCTAAGGGGCTAATGAAGGAGTCCACAAAATTTAGAAGTGATCGTACAAGGCATATTACGAAATTCTATGGCACGAGCCCATGGTAACTATGGAAACGGAGTGCAGAATTTTGCATCCCACTGCCATGGCAAGCTAAGACATTAGGTCCTCACCACGACCGATGTGCCACGGTCAAATTTCACTTCGGACAGAATTGCTACTTTTCCGACAGAGCATATGCGGCCATTTTGACAATTGATAAAATTGCACATCTGCTATACACTGGACGTAGTCTTGCATTTTGCGCCATTACTTTGCCTTACAAAGACCTAATCTCAACAATTGCTTCAAGAAAATTCTCAACCAAAAGCACTTTTACAGTAGGGATCTCGGCGCGTGCAGTGCGCAGGGTGTTTGCGCATACATTGCGTCATCGAGTTTTGAGTGCAGCTCGCGGACACAGCAGAAAAATGGCGACGGTCGATTTTCGACACTAGGGGACGCGGTGGACACTAGCGGAATCGTCATCTTCATCGTCGTTCGAACATACTTTGTAATTCCCGCCGAAGGACAGCGTGGCCAAGGCGATATTGCCCCGGTCGATTTTCCTATAATTTTCCATGCGGCAAGAACCCACTTCAGAGAGGATTCAGTCAAAAATTCAGACGTTTTCTCCGGTTAGATTGTCCTAACTTCGATTTTCAGTGCATCAGCCATCGCGAACATCGCCGCCATTATCACTCGGAGAGAAGACATCGCGCTCAGTAGAAGAGGTGTTCACGCTGCGTCCAAGAGTGAAAGATTGTGCTCTTTGACCCTCCATAGTTCCTCTGAGAGAGTGTCTGGGAGATAGGTAGCTTGGAGATGGCCGTAGAACGTGCTTTCCTGGACGCAATATTCAGCCATTTCTACTGTCTTCTTCAACTTGATTTATTTCGAAAAAAATGTTCTTTTCCACGATTTCTGCACTGGACGCGTTTGGGATCGAAAATCTCACCTGCGCAGACTGGCTGCGCAGTTCACGCGCTGAGATCCCTATTTACAGAGCGATTTCTTGGCCCGGGTCTTCTTGGGTAGGACCCGTGGTCCTACCGGTAGGACCCGTGGTCCTACCGGTAGGACGGCATGGAAGCTATCATTAACCTCTTTAGCGCGCGCACGTGCGCGTCGTACTAGTACGACGCACATGAGTTGCGTGTCCCACGCCCGTCGTACTAGTACGACGCGCGCTGTACACTGTACAGTGAACCTGCATCTCATAGTCGTGGGGTCCGAGTCCATAGTGACTTGTTCAAACTATCGTAACTCACTCAATACTAGGTCGATTCTCACAATCGAAACATGTATCTGCAAGAGAAAACTCTCAGCTGGCGATAGAAACAATCACCGAAGCGATACGACTACTGGTTGTTAAGATATGCGACTCGACATGGCAAATTTCAACTCGATTTTTGCGCAGTCTGAAGAACGCGTATTTTCCATTTTGGATCATTTTGCGCTACCTGCTGCCATGGAAACAAGATTCAAATGATGGTGGTGGATCTCGTGAGTCCTCACAAAAAAATTGAGCTCGATACGAGCAAGGAGACCGAAATGGCAGCTGAATATTAGAGCTCGTTTAGTCTTGGCCGTGCTCAAGTCTGTCGAGCGTGTGGATGAAGTTTGCCAGACTGTAGCACGGGGTTTTGGTTTCGCTCCGAGCTGGGTTTGACACCAGTTTGTCCCTCGTCTCAAGACCTTTCCAGGAAGCTCAAGACCGTAGGATTCGTCCAAGGGAAGGTAAAGTTATCGATCCTTGAACAGCTAGTACTTTCATGGGAAAATGGGACTTTTACAGGTGTTGACGTGGGGCGCGTTCAGGTAGCGTCGTGTTAAGGGCGCGTTCAGACTACCGTGAATCCCGTCAAACCGTGAATGCCGATAAACCGTGAAGGACATTCACACTACTGATAACAAAATAACGTTACCGTGAAGTTTTCAGCTCTCACCGCGGGACTGACAAGGGATTTTCCCTTTTTCCCAGCGCGCATGCAGCCTGAGCACTTTTTTACTGCCGGAAAAGTTTTACCGCCGCAGCAGCCGCGGCAGTAAACCTTTTCCACCGTTAACGTGCCAGTAACGTCACGTGATCAAATCACCTTGGCGACTTTCCCATTCCGTCACTTTTTATCGGTAGTCTGAACGCGCCCTTAAGAGGTTAAAGGTACGAGCTATCCCTGAATTTCTACGTGAGATCATGTGACTAAGTTACAAGCTATCCCCGAATTTCTGAGTAAGATCATGTGACCAAAGTGACCTTACCTGTCCGACTGGCACTGGCGATGCTGTGGCTGCTGCTGCCATACGCTGCTGTTGCATGTATTTGTGTATGTTGGCTGCAAGTGGCGGCCTGCCACGCCCGCGTTTGTGAACCACTCCGTTGCTTGCCGCAGCTGCAGCAGCTCCCGCAGCTTGGTGGTGGCTATAACTGGCTACTGTGCGACTGTCTGTTGGCTGTCCCGCGCTGCGTACTCCGCCACCACGCCCATGCAGCACCCGGTTTGGCCCGCGGAACTGATTGCTATAGGCACGCATGCAATGCACGGAACAGAAGCGGCCAGAGCGGCTGAACTGCGACAGGTGATCGCTAACTCCGCACATCTCACACCGCCGGTAGCCATGCTGCTGTTGGTGTTGGCGAGGTGCGCCCGCTACCGCCTGCTCTTGCGCTGGTCGGGTATGGTAGCTATAGCCAGCATAGTCATTCTTCGGTGCTAGTCCACGTGACGTTTGCTGCTGCTGTCGATGCTGCTGCTTTTGTTGCTTGTTGAGCTGATACTGCTGTGCCTTCGCCTCTTTCCTACGGGCTATAAAGCACACATCGGCAGACACAGTACAGGAAGAGAAAAACAACAATGTCACGATAACTAGTATAAGCATAGGAAGGAGGGAAGCTTGGAAGTAGTTGCTTCTACTTCTAGATAACACATGCGTAGACCAAACTTAGGTCGGGCTGAAAGTTAGAAACCAATACTTGAAACACTTAGTTTCAGGCTTCGTCTTGACTTTATTAGCTGCTAACTTGACCGGAAGTTTCCATCCCTCACCACAAACGTGTCAAGGCAGGTACATGTACCGGAAAGAGAACTGAAAGCGCGACTCAAACATCAACGCTTCGAGGCAATAGCCAGTGTCGCCAGCTAGTTGACAGCTGGAAAACCGCATTCCTGCTCGATCGCAATCTTCCCGTGTGTCATGCTGCTGGCCAGAGCACGGAGGAGAGTGGAATTCAAAACGATGTCGCGCGGTCAAGAATATTTCCTCGAAAATCATCGCCTTTGAACTCCATGATTCATGCCCGATACTGAACAGATGGCGGTTATGAGCTTCTTCGAGGCTTTCGTTTGTTCCCGATGAAGATAGTTGCTGACCGACTACAGTTATCGCAGAGCTTTCTTCGAAAAGGGCCTCTCGATCGAAATAGCGCGCAGGAAAGCCTGTCCTTGCTTGGCCAAGAATCAAGAAAAGCGACGCAACCTACCTTCAACTCCAGCCGCCTCGAGCCTTTCCTCTTTGGCTTTTCGGATAACGAACTCCGGTACCTGAAATGTATCCTGTAGGACAAGAAATAAAGACGACAGTTCGCATGTCAGTGCCACAACATGAGAAATTTCTCCAAGCGCTGCAACTGACAGGAAAAGGTTCGGCGCTCTCTTCGATAACGCAACCGTCAATGTAATGAATCAACAACGATGCCGAGCTGCAGGACGTTGCAGATGCCTGGGAACTGATAGCCACCTTGGCAGCCATCGAAGTGACTGGGCTCCAACAAACTCTGTAGACTGCTAACCATTCATAGTGTAGATCAAGACAACGACTACGACCAACAAAATTATTTCAGCGAAGTCGAGAGAGAGGTCGAGAACGCCAAAGCAAGCAAACGGCTACATCGAATCACGCAGCCATTTTTTCGCGCTGTGTTATCGTGCTTGGCAGGATTTCGTTTCCATGACAAACATGGCGCGTCAGGGAGCTTGGAGTTGGGAAGCGCAGAAACTGGAAAAGTCCAAGAAATAAAAGAAAAGACGAAATTCGAAAGCACTCTCTTTCGTCCAGGTCTCTCGTAGATCTACTCACGCAGATGTACATGTGAGAATGTATTGAGATGTATAAAATTGTATGCATTGCACCAGACCATAACCACAGCACGAAAGGCTACCACCAAACAGATCTTCGTTAGGCTAGTACAATGATCTGGTGGTAGCACTGTTCGCCCATCGTTTGGAAAGTAAAAATCCTCTTCGGGGCAAGCCGAGCAACGCTTTTGCTGGTCCATCGGAGCAGAGAGGAAGTTTTCGAACTTGAAGTTGAAATTTGAATGGGTACAATTTCATTCCAAATTGTTTGAATTCATGTGAGGGAAAATAAAATATTTGAAGCAAGCAGCCTTGTACATGTGCGATAACTCGAAACTGAGTGATAGAAGTAATTCGGAAAGCTATGGCATCGACGATCTCTGAGGCAGTTCGTGTGCTGCCGTTCAATGGAGTTCGTGCCGTGTTTGCGTATGGATCTGGCGTCTTTCGACAAAGCGCTACAGTGGATGTGCGGAAGAACATGCTGGACTTAGTACTAGTTGTAAATGACTCCCAGACATGGCACCAAGCCAATCTGGAGAAGAACCCTCACCACTACTCCTTCATCAAATATGCTGGGGCGGGAAACATTTACACATTGCAGCGGAAGTTCTCTGCTGGCTGCTACTGCAATACCATGTTGGAGCTTGCAGGACGCTCGGCTAAATATACTGTGGTGGAGATGGATGACCTGTGTGAGGACCTGGAGACCTGGAAATACCTATACATTAGCGGCCGGCTTCACAAGCCAGTCAAGTTTGTGCTTCATCCGCACCACAGTCACACACGGCTATGTGCAGCGCTGTCAAAGAATCTGCACTCGGCTGTTGCCGCAGCCATTGTGCAACTGCCAGAGACGTTCTCGGCGCGCGACTTATACCTGAAGATAGCTGGCTTATCATATCAGGGTGATGTTCGTATGTCGGTGGGAGGTGAGGATCGAAATAAGATCGCCAATGTCGTGGACAATAATATAGAGCGGTTTGAACACCTTTACCGACCCGTGCTGGTCGATTGGTTTGGCACAAATGACAATGTACAATTTGACACGTTCACACAGGACATCAGCCGGCATATGAGACACAAGCTGCTGAAGAGTCTGCCGCCAAGTGTCATGGCCGCGATGCTGCGTAGCAAGGGCAGAACAATGGATGAAACACTACTGCTGGCGGAGTTGTCCGATGACCGGCTTAGATGTGCTAATGGTGTGCGCGATGGGCTTGCCAGCATTGTGGACAGATCCAGCCGTAAGCAGATGACCAAGAATATAGTCAGTGCTGGCATCACCAAATCCGTACTCTATGCATCACAGAAAGTCAAGAAATACTGGGCTAGTAGTAGCAACAGCAGCAGCAGCAGCAATGGTGGTGGTGGTAGTGGTAGTAGTGACAAGAAGGCCAGTTGAAGTCCTGCAGAGCGCTACCATTCACCTGCAGCACCGGCAGGTCATGTGACTGAGCTCAGGTGCTACTGCGATGCATGCGGGGCACATGCAACCGGGCCCGCGTGGTGCTGACGTGTCTCCCAGAGAGCGCATGATTGGCCTTTTGGTGGGTTTGACTGGTGTGAGTATGTGCAGTTTATAGATCTGATGGGAGATCAGCCAGGTCGTACAGCCTTGAAACACTTCCAACACTTGATCACTTTGTTAGTGCAGTGCGCTTGTACTGTATACATGTAATCCACAATCCCACAGTCCGCTATACTGAAACAAATGGGTGCTTTTACGTACAGCGCCTAATTTTGGAGGTGCTGGCACCTCTTAGCTGAAGATTTTATTTGTGTTATGTTTGAGACTAGTTTTTAGAATTTCAATTCTCCACTGCAGAGAGTATTGCTTCCTCACAGTACAAGTACAATTTGAAGTACACGACTGCTAAACGGCAGAACAAAGCTCTCTAGTGAAACACTTTTACTGGTTAAAACCATTGAGAATCCGCGCGCACACTTGGTACACACGCCGGAGCAAACCTGTCAACTGTGCGTATATTCAGTTCTTCAGTTCCTAACTTACTCAAATCATTGCATAGTGGTCGGTGCTGAGGAGTTTGGTTTGAACTCTTGGAGCAAACACGTTCTAGCCAGTGGCATCACACCACTGCTTGGAGTGTGGACGCGTGTTCTGCTGAGATGCTTCGTGCAGTGTTTTGCATGCACTTCTTGTGGCATGATGAGTTTGAAATCTGTACTATTGGTTTGTTTCAGGCCCTCGTCTCAAATACAAGCACGAGTTGCAGTTCATTCACAGCAATAATCTGAATTGTCAATGTTGATCCATGACTTGCAAACAGTCTATCGTGTGCATCTTGACTTTGTTTCCCCTTGCAGTGGAATGGGAACTCGTCACTTAGGCAATGGTGTGTGTGTGTGTGTGTGTGTGTGTGTGTGTGTGTGTGTGTGTGTGTGTGTGTGTGTGTGTGTGTGTGTGCGTATGTGTGTATTCTGATGGTGATGGTGGCGGTGGCGGTGGTGGTTCTGGCGGTGATGGCGGCGGCAGCAGTGGTGACAGTGCTGGTGTGTGTGTGTGTGGCCAATTCTTCAGCCTTGCAAGCTGTTGAATGGTGCAATCCTAGCACAAGTTGCTGTAGCTTCTGCTGTAGCATCGCTTCCGGCGATGGGCGTCCAATGGTCCGATGGTGTGTGTGTGTGTGTGTGTGTGTGTGTGTGTGTGTGTGTGTGTGTGTGTGTGTGTGTGTACGTTGGTGTACTTGTTTGCATGCATTGTAGGTAGCCATGCTGTGCTGACTGCCATCATCAAGTGTGACGCATTGTTGTGCATTCAATGATTCAACCCAGCTGTCCTATCCGTTCTTGATTTACTGTACCCAGAATGGATTCACGACAAGCAGTATTTAAGCGCTCTGTTCGTCTCGTAACACATCAAGAGTCGAGATCATCCATGACTAGTAAGACCACCTGTGTGTAATCCCAGAGCTGTTCCAATACTATAGAAGTGCGAGTACAGTCAGACCTCGCTTATCCGGTCCTCTTTTATCCGGATCCCTCGCCATCCAGAAGAAAATAGCTGGTTACAGATTTACAGCATACGTAATGTGTCCAACATAACCGGTGTTCGGTTATCCGGTTCCCTCGCCTATCCAGATATTTTTGTGGAAGACGGATGTGTACGGTGTGTACGGTTTTAAAGTGATGTCTGACTGTACATGTACTGAGTACATGATTGCACTGTAAAGTTCAAGTCAATCTGTCATACGTGCACGCCAAGTTTTGAATGTTGATAAATCCACAGGCATAATGTCAGTAAAGACTAAGGAGTCACACTCGGGCCATCGTGCCTGGATGCATGCACCAGTTATAGGAATAGCCTTATGTCTGCGTCAGCACCAGGGTGGGGGCTTTGCTATATGCGCGACAGCGTTTTGGACAGGCAAGGCATGAACTTTTCAACTAGAACTTCCATACTGAAGCATGGTGCACATGCTTCTAACACAAAAGGCCAAGTAAATTAGCCAGTGGTGCATGGTGAAATACACCCCCAGGATCTCAGCTGTGGTCATGCATACAACGTGTAAGTTTAATAGTTGCACACAGTGCAAGTTGCATGGCACAAAGGGCATGCATGGGAAAATACGGACTGGGTTCAAAGGTCATACAATGTAGGTTCATAACTAATTCATTAGCGACTGAGGGCCCGCTTACCTGGGAAAAGAAGAAGCCCGGGCTTAGTTTTCCACCCATATACACGACGGAGGTGGGGGCAAACAGGCGCTGACTTCATGGGGGGGGGGTCTGCGAATTCTGTATGCATTTTATCATTTTCAAATTGCACATGAACACGGGGGTACATCTTCTTGAATGATAAATTGATAACATTCGGATCCAGAAGTGCTTGTTCACGTTCCTGCTGGCTTTCCGGTTGTCACTTGTTTTCTGAGAAGGTGAAGCCTTCACTGAAGGAAAAGTGAGAAGAACAAATGCCAGAAATTCACATCACATGACAAATCCGTACACACACTTCTGTACCCTGTGGTACAGGGTTGTACGCCACCCTGCGTCGCGTACAACTCTCTGGTGAGCAATTGGCACAGTTTACCAGCGTAGCCACACCTCACCGCACACCATGTCACGTGATGTGAAAGGTGCAGCACTGGATAGAAAAAAGTGCAGGCAGCTGCGCACTCCTGTCATATCAGTCTTGGGGGTTCGTACTAGGAGTTCGTACTCTGTCAGTCTTGGGGGTTCGTAGTAGTAGTAGTAGGAGTTCGTAGGTCTACTCTTGCTGCCAGTAGTACCGGTCCATGTACTGTTCACGAGGTCAGTGTAGTACGACATGATACAAGTGTGTGCTGGGTTCCAGCGGTTTGATGTCACCTACCACTGTACAGTCATGCAGATTGAAAGTGTAGATCTACTGGAGACGGGTATGAATGTTGAGAAGCAGAGCAGCTGTGTGCTGTGGGAATCTAGTGGAGTTGGTTTGCCAGTGGTCACCACTGGTCTGTGGCTACTGGTGAAACCATGCTTGGGAGTCTTTGGTGTGCATCATGAGGCCAAATGATGTCATGGAGCACACACTCATGCCCACGCACCGCTGGTCACAACACACACACACGCGCACACACACACATACACACACACACGCGCACACACACACATACACACACACACACACACGCGCACACACAAACACACTCGCACACACACACACACTCGCACACACAAACACACACACACACACACACACAGCACCAAGCCAGCAAAGCAGGTGGAGTGACATACTAAGTCAATAAATGCCATAAGAGTGTTGAAACAACTGTCATGAAGTGGTCCATATAAAATTCAGTGCCCTGGGCTGGATCAGATGACCGCCGGCACAAAATCACTACTACATAAGAAAACAAGGAGAATAACTAGTGACATCACAGCAGTGACTGGCTTCCATGGTTTCGCTTCTTGCACGGAGAGCAAGAAAACACAGCACGGAAGCGTCGGCTACGGTCTCTGATTAAGCAATCTTGAGACCGGCAATGGAAGACTCCAGGGACTGCAAAGCAGGGCAAAAGAATGGACAGACAACTTAGGAAAAGCTCGAATATCCAATCGGTTACGTATTGGCAAAGGTCTAGTAGCTAGATGATTCATTCATAAATACAGCGTAGTAGATAGTCGAACCATACAGCGGGAGCAATATACTCAATGCAAGTATTGAGTCACCTCGCTCCTGTCGTGTGGTTCAGCTACCAGAACCTACTGCAAATTTAGACACACGTGGGCACAGGCGCGCGCGCACACACACACACACACGCGCGCGCGCGCACACACACACACACACACACACACGCACACACATGCACACACACACACACACACACACACACACACACACACACACACACTTGCGCAGAAAGTGAGTCAAGCGGGTCTTTCATCTGACAAATATCACCATCGTGAAAGTCGAAAACTCCCAATGCCAAAGATGTATACATAATTATATAATATATTAAAACTCTGGTAGTGTTCCTTCTCTTTGCTGCACTGTGTGTGTGTGCGTGTGCGTGTGTGTGTGCGTGTGTGTGTATGTGCATGTGTGTGCATGTGCAGTGTGTACACACACGTACACACAAGCACGCATGGGTACATGAGCACAGTCCTGCATATTCCTATGTGTTCCATTTGTGTTTGTGACTGTACCTTGAAGTTCCAGACGACCACCAGTCCATCGACACCGGCTGTGCTAATGCCCTTGCCAGCACCCTTGGGACCCACCATTCGAGCATCACTGCCAGTACCACTGCCAGTACATCAGTGGAACACACATGCAGAACACGCGTACGCACGCACGCACACACACACGCACACGCACACATACACACACACACGCACGTGCACACACACACACACACACACGCACACACACACACACGCACACACATGCAAGTACAGTTTTCAAGTACATGCAGCACTGCAGTATGTCAATCCCATTGCAATCTGTTTGTGCTGCACCTGCACAACCACCGTAGCTAGCAAGATTCGATTTGAATGTTTGCTGTGCTGTATATTCTGAAACACATTTTAATAATATTAGATGTGATGAGTACTCCCAGCTATGCGTTAGCCTTTCCTGCACCCTTCCCTACCAGGCCATCAAGTCCTGTCCAGAGCACAGTGCATGTGTGTGCGTGTGTGCGTGTGTGTATGCATGTGCATGTACACGTAGTTCTGTCATACCATGACTATGGGGGGAGTATGCCTATGCCTAAGGCTGTGACTATCAGTACTTACACAATGCTGTTCTGATGGGTGGATGCACTGCGACCGGAGTCTGTGCTCTCTGTGGAGCCCTTCTTATCCAAGGAACGGAACTTGTCCATGGCAGAGCTGTTGGACACAAAGAGGACAGTCATGATAGTGTTGCTCTCTGCTCTCTCTCTCTCTCTCTCTCTCTCTCTCTCTCTCTCTCTCTCTCTCTCTCTCTCTCTCTCTCTCTCTCTCTCTCTCTCTCTCTCTCTCTCTCTCTCTCTCTCTCTCTCTCTCTCTCTCTCTCTCTCTCTCTCTCTCTCTCTCTCTCTCTCTCTCTCTCTCTCTCTCTCTCTCTCTCTCTCTCTCTCTCTCTCTCACACACACACACACACACACACACACACACACACACACACACACACACACACACACTCTCTCTCTCTCTCTCTCACACACACACACACATACACACACACTCTCTCTCTCTCTCTCTCTCTCTCTCTCTCTCTCTCTCCGGCTCTTACTCTCACCCACACACAGGTGTATGTGTGCACGTGTCTTTAGCTCTCTGCAAAGGGTTGAAGACCACGTGCATAAGCACAGAACCACGTATTCTCCTTTTTTTTCTCACCTCGTTCCTGCAGACTTGGCCTTGACGACATCAAGTTTCTGCAGAGCAGTCAGCTCGGCGTTGTCATCGTGGCGGAACAGGTATGGCGAGCAGTCGTGGCCCTGGAAAGTGTACACACGTGTTAGGAAAAGCACAGTAAGTGTACACACGTGTTTGGAAAAGCACAGTAAGTGTCACTAACCGGCACAAACCCGCAAGTGCACAGTTAGGAGATGAGTTGATAAATGATTTATTTGCTCGGACTGAAAGAGAATTTATACGATAAGTGAATACAACAGTGCGTGGCAGTGCAACATCGTACGGAGCACGCGCACTTCATGATTTTGGGAGAGCAGTGTACAGCAGTTGGGAAAAATGTGAGCTCCGGCTGTGTAAACCTAGAGGCTACAAACTGTGGCAGAACTTGCCGTACAGAGTTCACAGTACAATATTTACCGTGTAGACTAAGAGAAAGCTACAAATTAACAAATAATTAATTGCTGCAGTGCCGAAACATGATAAAGTCTTTACAGCTAAAACACGTAAAATAGCAAAATTAAACTAACTCGCTTTGCGACAGTAAGTGCATATAATACAATAGGTCCGCACCTGGTTGCATTGAGCACTACCACAAGTTGCCACAACTCTCGTTGAGTGTGATAACATCGAGAGAAGCATATGTATGTAATGGACATGGGCACGTAGATCATGGATTCAACTGCCCCCCCCCCCCCCCCCCCCCACCCCCACCTATACCGTACTATCTGGAATTGGGGCCGGTCTTTTATTTCCGCCTGTCTGAAATAAGCACCGCACCATTTCAGGGCTTTTTGTGTAGATTTTTCAAACTGGGTGAAATTTTAGGCCTCGCAAACTACTAAGCGCCTCGGCCAGTATTGCTGAAAATACTGTATAGAAAATGGTGGTGGTTTACGACATGGGTGTTTGTAAGTGGACTTACACCAGCGATGATGCTGTTCTCACTGACGAAGACACAGGTCAACATGGGCAAGTGAGTCTGCTTGATGGTGGTTACCCTGTGGATAAGAAACAAACACGCACGCACACACAGACAGACAGACAGACACACATGCGTGCACACACACACATGCATACACACACACACACACACATGCGCACATGCACACACGCGCACACACGCACACACACACACACACACACACCTCACAAACGCACACACACGCACACACACACGCACAGGGATTGCCACATGCATCAATCTAACACAAACCCTCCACCATCCATTCATGTGTGGAGTCCGACAGAAATACGAGCGGTTTTGGTGCCCAGCCCAGTACTCCCCCGCCTGCTCCGATATTGAGTTTTCCTGCACATCACACCATGGACTGACCAGTTTCTTGGAAGTAACGTTTCGGTCACAATTGCAAAGGGTGAGCACGAAGTAGTTTTTCTCTTTTAACGTGCCATGTGTGTGTGTGGACTGGCCTCCCTTACACTTGATCACCGCCTGCAACGGCCACAGAGATGCTGGAGTCGTGTCCGACCCACACCAGCTTGTTGCCAGATGGAGAGAAGCTGACGGAATGCACCCAGCCACCTGCACACGGACACGAAGAATGCACACATGCATGCGTTGGACATAATATTTGCTCGCATCCCCCACAAAGAAAATAACCAGACCCATGGAAGTACAGTGGAGGTGGTGGTAGAGTTGTTCAGTTGCGGTTTGCTTTCTCCGACACCTGACTGGTTTTGGGTTTTTGGTACGGAGTGTGCTATCCAATCCTTCCTCTCCTGGCTGCTAAAGGGCGACTGGAATGACGGAGTGTGCTATCCAATCCTTCCTCTCCTGGCTGCTAAAGGGCGACTGGAATGACGGAGTGTGCTATCCAATCCTTCCTCTCCTGGCTGCTAAAGGGCGACTGGAATGACGGAGTGTGCTATCCAATCCTTCCTCTCCTGGCTGCTAAAGGGCGACTGGAATGACGGAGTGTGCTATCCAATCCTTCCTCTCCTGGCTGCTAAAGGGCGACTGGAATGACGGAGTGTGCTATCCAATCCTTCCTCTCCTGGCTGCTAAAGGGCGACTGGAATGACGGAGTGTGCTATCCAATCCTTCCTCTCCTGGCTGCTAAAGGGCGACTGGAATGACGGAGTGTGCTATCCAATCCTTCCTCTCCTGGCTGCTAAAGGGCGACTGGAATGATGAGCTACATGTACCAGCAGGCCACGCCATCAATTGGAAAGAGTAGTTCCATGGATTGCCTGAGCTCAGCAACATTGCTGTTCAATGCTGCTTCAAAGATCCATGCCGTCAGCTGCAGCTAACCTGTCTGTTCACTACTTGACAGACGTGTCTGACAGAGCAATCGCAGCAGCAGTATGTGCATGCAGAATTTCCAGACTGCACAACGAACGTCACACTGACGATGTCGAAGGCCAAGCCAGCTCCTGTGAAGCGGCAGACTATTCCACAGCTTGAGTTACGAGCAGCGGTCCTTGGCGTGCGTGTCACCCTCCTTGTAGCAGAGACCATTGGCATGCCAATTTCCAAACACACCTTCTGGACAGACTCTATGAATGTTCTAGGGTGGATCCGTTCACACAGCCATCAGTTCAAGGTGGACATTAGCAGACCTGTACTGGATCTGAGCTGCAAGGTCCCAGTGGTGGCATGTCCCAGGAAAGCAGAATCCTGCCGACAAGGGCACCACGCGTGCATGGACCAACAGCGGAGGCACCAGTGCCCCCTCCACTTGTAATGGAGAGCGAGATCTCAATCAATCCAAGTTGCATTCTGTTTTCTTTCTGCCTTTATTCCTGAGCCGGCAGCGCAGCCTTGTGATTGTTTCTACATTTCGGAATGTCATGCAAATATGAACAAGTGCTAGTAAACCGCCACAGGGGTGTCGCGCTGGCTGCGCCGCACACATTTTTGAAGCTTCGGTGCATAAACACTCTTTGCCCCGAAAAAATGTTCGTTATGCATCACTTAAAAATCACCCTCTCGAGCACAAGCTATACGTCATGTCCAATAGTTGCTATAGTTAGTAGCAAGAGTACATAACCAAGTGTGTGCAACTCCCATCTCGAATTGTGCTGGGTTCACCCACGGTGGAATTTTTATTGCGGCATTCTTTGGCAGAAGTATAAGATCATGAATCTAGACCTTGACCCTTGAGTCCCTTGGGGACTCGAACATGTAGTGGCCTCCAGCGGGCCTGGCTGACTCACCTCCACCATTGGAGAACTCCGCCATCAGGTTACCAAAGGTACCCTTCTTTCCCCAGGGAGTTGGTGCCGGCTTCTCTTCAATCTCCTTCACGTAAGCCGAGAACACTCTGCAGCAAACATGTGTACATGCCCAAAGATGTAAGTTATACACTCACATGCATCAGGATGGTAAAACACGCAGCCAATTCCCAGCATTGATGATTACAAAACAAAAACAAAAACAGTACACATGCTGCACGTTCAAGTACTGATGCAGCACATATGCACACGCGCGCGCGCACGCACACACACACACACACACACACACACACACATGAGCCCCGGCCAGCGAAAACCAGCACTTGTGTACTTGATATCAATCATCAAAATGTGACGTCAAAGTTTGGGACGCGCAGTGAGCTGGCTTTTGAAGATTCCTTTTCGATCGAGTGGGTGTCTTTGTTGTCAAAGGAGTTTCAAATGTCTTCAAATGAGTCTGGTCAATTGATTTTAGCCCTAGGTGAGAGCTCGTCAAACGGAGGTTGAGTTTAGACACAGCGATGGCGACAGGTGTCGCGACAAGGACTTAGGTCCAGAGTTGTCAGCGTGAGACTCTCTGTACGAAGCGACGCTGAAAGTTAGTTCGCGATCGGAATTATTTCTTTGGTGGCGATCTCGCTGAGTTTGCCCAGCAGTGGTGAGTCTCATATTCATAGTAACGAAGAGCCCTCATAAAATCGACACTGGATACTGGTGGCGACGCTAGTCAGTGCTGGAGTAATAGCGACTGCGAGGAGAAGCTGAATGTCGACCCGCTGAGCGATCCGTATTTCTACATCGACAACAATGATGTTGGAGACACTCATGGAGGGCTTCTCACGGCGCAAAACAGAGCGTAGTATTATCAGTACTCTACCTTGCCAGACGACGCCAAGCTGGCTGCTGCCTGTGCTGAGAAAGGGGATTCCTAAAAGTCAAACTGGCTGAACGCTTTGGGGCAACATCTTCATGTGCTACAAAATGCGAGTATTCGCTCATATCATTGAAATACAATTATGCTGAAATCATGGTCTGAGTGAAAGTGTGCAAGGGAGTGGATGTCAGTGGTATTGGTCAGTACATCTATCAGTATGGCAAGCTTTGGGACAACGCTCAAACTGCCAGCACAGAGGTCCCTGAATACAATTTGGAAGGCCAGCCACCAATCATCGTTTTGCACTCTGGTGTTGTAAAGACGGTAGTGGTGTATACGGAATATCGTCACACTTCTGAACTACTCATGCCTGCAGCATCAAGAGGGCAAGCCTGACTTGCATTCTATTTACTAACATGTACCTGTTCCACATCACAATCAGAAACTGTAGCATCAACTTGCATGGAGTCACTGGGCATGGATGCTGCGCCAACTGTACCGAATCTTGACCTGTGTGACTTCAAACTCTATTTTCCATGCTTTCGCTTATCAGATTGTCACCAAACTTGATAACTTGAATGGTTAATAGTGTAGAATCGATTTCGAGCGAAAAAATAATTTTTGAAAAAATTACACATGTTCAGGTTTCTGCTGGCTGGGGCTCACATGCTAAACTGGGGGTCTGGCCACAGGTGTGCTTCAAGGTTGATTTCTTTTTTTCCCCACTATTTCTTCTATCACCACTGAACAATGCTTTGCCTTGCGACACGTCTGTCAGACCCCTCCGTGTCGACATAGTCAACATGGTCTCATGCTTCTTGGCACTAACACTAACACTAACACTCAGTAACACTAACACGTTCTCAATAAACTGATGAAAAGCTACTCCTCCGCGGCCTCTATCTGCAACGGATCTTATTGTGTCATGACTCATCACGGAATACATTAAATGCACCCTCACGGCCTCACCTGGCTTTGAAGTCACTGGATCCAGCAGCAACCAGATAGTTGTTCGGGTGCCAGTCAACGCTGCAGACAACAACAGGGGATCAGTGTGCAACAGTGATCAAAACAGAGAAGGCAGGCAACACGAAAATTCTTCGGGAGGTGCCCACAACCGAGGCTGGATTCTAGAGCATCTTCTTGCAACACAGGATTACCAGAGTACAGCAGAGAAACGTCTGAAGCACAACTCACTGTCACAATCAAATCAATCAATGCACCCAGTGTGTTATTGCTCGCATTGGGCATTGGTATCAGCAAGAGTAGATAAACAAGAGTGTGCAACTCCGGATCTCTCCTGCACAATCTGCAGATACCCCCGCCCACGGCGGAATTTTTGTTGGCGTCGCCTTTTTTCAGAGAAACGCGAATCTTGCCGCAGAGCAGTGTGAGACCACGTGCTGGGCACCGACCTTGTAATGTAAAGCCCGGCCAAGTGCACGAGGCAAACCTTTCCAAAAGACACGCAGCGCGTGGCCACGTGGGTCGTAGAAAAGATTACATCAACAAAAAATTCCGCCGTGGGCCAACCCATCCGGGAGTTGCACACTCTTGGTTATCTACTCTTGGTATCAGCCAGCACAGACCGAGGCAATGGTTACTGCACAGACTACCAGCATCTCTACCAGTCGACGCTGCACACCGTACCAGCACAGATTGCCCGCAACTGCAAGTAGAGACGGACCATCGCTAAAAAACGTTAGAAATCAAGCTGCAAGGTTACACTGTATAAATAGCTATGATGACTTGCTCGACTCTACCAACCTTAGCACTGTGGAGCGGATGGGCTTCTTGATGTGCTTGCTCACCCACCTGGCAAGAACAATCATCACAAGACAAGAACACGACATGACAGGCTATAGCAGAGGCACAGATACCGTAGAACATGTAATGGATTTCCAGGTACCCCAATGCACTAGTAGCGTCTTTCGGACCTGCATACACTGCACCAGAGTAGAGGAGGTATTGGTGAAGTAAGTTTTATTTTATTTTATTTATTTTTTACTAAGTACACAACCTACTCGTCAGAAGGGGAGAAGACAACAGAGTATACAATGACAAAACAGCAGGGAGAGTAGGGGCTGCAAAGCAAGCCTGTGCTGGTGAGGCAAGCCCACAACACCGACCTATGGTCTCGGCGTTAACGTGAGCTTGCGCACCATAGCCTAAAAGAGGGGGGTGATTTAGTGCGATAAAGACAAGAGAAGGTGAGGTAGAATGGATGAGGAGAAAGAAAGAGAGAGAGAGAGAGGGGGGGGGGGGGGGTGGAGAAAGAGAGAGAGAGTCTTGTAGGTTTGTGCTGTTGGTGCAGTGGTTAATATCCACCAGAGTAGAGGAGGTCTTGGTGAAGTAACTAAAGTCTTGTAGGTTTGTGCTGTTGGTTCAGTGGTTAATATCCACCAGAGTAGAGGAGGTATTGGTGAAGTAAGTCTTGTACTGGTCTGTGCTGTTGGTGCAGTGGTTAATATCCACACAGTGCGCTCTCACTCACCAGTCTTGCTCCACTTCAAAGTAGCAGATGGAGATGAGGCGAGCACCGCAGCCGACGGCAAACTTCTCCTCTGCGCATATGGACGCACACAGACACACAGACAGACA